>NC_041384.1:329374741-329376002 GCF_002162155.2 Triticum dicoccoides | reverse complement strand
AATTTTTTCCTTGTCTTAAGCGCTGTAATTTTTGAAGCAATTCACGTTGATAGTATGGTGGAACCCAACGAGTACGCATAGAAGTTTTCAAAGCAGCCCAAGTAGTTGGAATAGGATATAATCTACAATGTTCAGACCACCATACACATGCAAAACTAGTGAAAGCACAAATAGCAGCAGCAACCCGTCTCTCCTCGAGATATTGTAAACATGTAAAATGTTGTTCAGTTTCTAACTCCCAAGTAAGATATATATCAGGAACATATCTACCCTCAAATGGTGGAATATTCAATTTCAGTTTAGGAACATGCACATCATCTCGTACCTGAGGTGGTGGTGCAGGCCTACCATTACGAATATATACCTGAGGTCGACCTGCTGGTGGTGGTGCTGGTGGGTGCACGTAGTTCTGATTTTGATCAACCTCATCCTCATAATCGCCCGCATACTCATCATCTTCCTGGGTACCAGCAGCAGCAGTAGCAGGAGCCAAAGAAGCATCAATAACAGGAACAACAGCACCAGAAGTTTGGCCATCCTCAATAGGAACACGCTTAGCTCGTCCATACTGATTCGGAAGGATGCGTTGTTGTTGGTGTTGCAGAGGTGCGATAGGTGCAGCCGGCGGCGGTGGTGGTAAACGCACGAGCAATTCATTAAACTTGCTATCAAGCTTTGTTTCGAATGTCTTCTCCATGCCATCTATGTTCTCCATGGCCTCGTCAAATCTGTTTAGCACATCTTGCACCTGTCCACTCATCATTTGCTGAAATTTATCATGTAGCTGTTTGTTCGTCAGGTTCTCCCAACCAGTCTCATCGGCTTGTGATCCTACCATGGTTAGCAGCAAATAGAAACACACAAGAATATGATCCTACAGACTACTAAGAAGTGGTGGTGGTGTATCACAAACCCGTCAAGCAAAACTCAAATTCTTACCAGTTCTTACCCAGCAGCAGGCGGTGATCGGCAACCGTTGTAGTCAAAACTCTCAAAGCTTGGATAGAGCGATTACCAGGGAGAGTCAAACGCACGACGTAGATGTATGTGGAGCTGGGAAGGCTTATAATATGGTAGCAAAAAGGGTTAGCAATAATCAATTCAGAGATGCAAAGTTGAATAAACGCTCAACGACGGTACTGTGCTGGTCCTAGGCTAGACCGTGCTAGAGACGCGAGCCTAGAACACTAACAAAATCACGGCGCTGCACGTAAACAAGGAAAAAGCACACTCTGGAATTATTATTTTTCGCTCTTTTTTT
>NC_041384.1:329373776-329374731 GCF_002162155.2 Triticum dicoccoides | reverse complement strand
AAAAAAAATTAGGGTTAGTTCATCATATCCGAACCAATCTGAGCCTTGCATAATCTTTTTAGGGTTTTGCTTTGTTGAATTTGCGGTTGCATCGTCGTGTCTAGTTGCTGGTCTTAGAGTCTAGTCTTTTAGAGTTTTGAGTTCTGGTCATAAGTTGTCACGCCGCCGCTGCACCATCATCATCGCCCCTGCCATCTACCACCACCGCACCGAATCCGTATCCATATACCACCACCAATCCGTGTCCATATACCACCACCGATCCATATCCATATACTACCACCGCTACCACCACCGCTGCCATATACCACCACCATATATCCACCACCAATCTGAGTTCTTTGCTTATTAGGTTTGTTTTCGGGATCCATCTAGATTCCGATTCGTGTTTCCTTGCCGGAGTAGGTTTCGAAAAAAAAAAGAGTCGGGTAGCCACGCTCCGTTTAGGCCCAAAATTTTTCGAAAACGCATTTTTCGAAAAAATTTCTGGCTATCCTATTTTTAGGTGTTTCCGAGTGTTTTGAGACAGGTGCCATTATAGGAAGTTTTTTTTGACCCGTTTCCAGTTTCTGGGTCCGGGCAGTCAAAAAAAAAAATTGGTCAAAAAAATTTCGTGCCCATCCTGTCAGTTTGAGCTAAGAAGAGTTTTGAGACACTCGCCATTATAGTGATTTTTCGCAAAAAAAAAAGCAGCGCAAAAAAAAAGAGCGCAAAAAAAAAGAGCGAATTTTTTTTTTCCAGAGTGTGCTTTTCCCTTGTTTACGTGCCGCGCCGTGATTTTGTTAGTGTTCTAGGCTCGCGTCTCTAGCACAGTCTAGCCTAGGACCAGCACAGTACCGTCGTTGAGCGTTTATTCAACTTTGCATCTCTGAATTGATTATTGCTGACCCTTTTTGCTACCATATTATAAGCCTTCCCAGCTCCACATACATCTACGTCGTGTGTTTGACTCTCC
>NC_041384.1:329336681-329373766 GCF_002162155.2 Triticum dicoccoides | reverse complement strand
TTCTCCATGGCCTCGTCAAATCTGTTTAGCACATCTTGCACCTGTCCACTCATCATTTGCTGAAATTTATCATGTAGCTGTTTGTTCGTCAGGTTCTCCCAACCAGTCTCATCGGCTTGTGATCCTACCATGGTTAGCAGCAAATAGAAACACACAAGAATATGATCCTACAGACTACTAAGAAGTGGTGGTGGTGTATCACAAACCCGTCAAGCAAAACTCAAATTCTTACCAGTTCTTACCCAGCAGCAGGCGGTGATCGGCAACCGTTGTAGTCAAAACTCTCAAAGCTTGGATAGAGCGATTACCAGGGAGAGTCAAACGCACGACGTAGATGTATGTGGAGCTGGGAAGGCTTATAATATGGTAGCAAAAAGGGTTAGCAATAATCAATTCAGAGATGCAAAGTTGAATAAACGCTCAACGACGGTACTGTGCTGGTCCTAGGCTAGACCGTGCTAGAGACGCGAGCCTAGAACACTAACAAAATCACGGCGCTGCACGTAAACAAGGAAAAAGCACACTCTGGAATTATTATTTTTCGCTCTTTTTTTGCGTTCTTTTTTTTTCGCGCTGCTTTTTTTTGCGAAAAATCACTATAATGGCGAGTGTCTCAAAACTCTTCCTAGGTCAAACTGACAGGATGGGCACGAAATTTTTTCGACCAATTTTTTTTTTCGTTTTTTCGACTGCCCGGACCCAAAAACTAGAAACGGGTCAAAAAAAACTTCCTATAATGGCACCTGTCTCAAAACACTCAGAAACACCTAAAAATAGGATAGCCGGAATTTTTTTCGAAAAATGCATTTTTGAAAATTTTTGGGCCTAAACGGAGGGTGGTTTCCGGACTCTTTTTTTTCCCGAAACCTACTCCGGCAAGGAAACACGAACCGGAATCTAGATGGATCTCAAAAACAAACCTAATATGCAAGGAACTCGGATTGGTGGTGGATATATGGTGGTGGTATATGGCAGCGGTGGTAATATATGGATATGGATCGGTGGTGGTATATGGATACGGATTGGTGGTGGTATATGGATACGGATTCGGAGCGGTGGTGGTAGGTGACAGGGGCGATGATGATGGTACGGTGGCGGCGTGACAACTTATGACCAGAACTCAAAACTCTAAAAGACTAACGCTAAGACCAGCAACTAGACACGACGATGCAACCGCAAATTCAACAAAGCAAAACCCTAAAAAGATTATGCAAAGGCTCAGATTGGTTCGGATATGATGAACTAATCCTTTTTTTTGGCTTTTTCGTGGACTGTAGGTATGAAGAACAGACTCGATCTAAACTACGAAAAACTGTAAAATCTCACCGAGCAACCTGGAAATCTGATACCACTTGATAGAGGCAAAGGTGTCCCGTCTTTTGATGAGATGATGTGATGAGGACATCAATACAATTGTTACACCCACAGCCCCTGCTGCTATACATACTGGACCAATTACTAGAGCTCGTGCACGCCAACTAAATTACCAGGTACTTTCGTTTCTTGGTAATGATTCTAATGTTCATGAGAATATGATGCTGCCTAAATTGGATACATTTGTTTTGCTTACAAATGAAGGGCCTAGCTTGGAGAAGGATGAACATTGGAGCAAGAACAAGCATGGAGATGATGGCATGCGCAAGGGAAACAAGAACGGAGTTACAAGTGATGATTTCTGGACTTTGAAGCCACCATAATGGGTGCATGAAGCCTTGGACGAAATATACAAGATGCCACTTCATAAATTTCGTCCCGAGGCTATTTTAGGTGCTGCGTCACCTTATTATTGGGCCAGGCCCATGTAATTTCGAAATACATAAGTATAGGCTATTTTTAGAGTCCGTATGTGTGGGGAAACAAGAGATAGGGTTGATTTCGGACCCCTCCACCAAGGGCCACGAAATTCCCCCCCTCTTCCTCCATATATACAGCCCTTAGGGCATCGTTTAGACTTTGGGTTTTGTTTAGATTAAAAGTTCGCCATAGCTGCAACTTCGCGTACTTCGTTTGTGTTCAACGACCAGACAAAGGCGTCACAGAACCCCATCTTGATCAATAAAGCTTTCATCTTATATTCGCAATATCCAGATTGCAATCTTAGTTTCTTGCTTGTTCTTCGTTTGCTCGCAGGAAACAGACCCTCGTGGTCAGGTTGATCGTGCTCCGGCGTGGTCGATAACCTCTCGGAATTGGTTTAGCGATTGCTAAGGCGCGATGTCCTCGCACGTTCGTAGTCGGATCGTCAAAGTCGACTTCCACCAAAGCGATATCCATCATCTCATCGAAAGACGGGACACCTCCGCCTCTATCAAGTGGTATCAAATTTCCAGGTTGCTCGGTGAGATTTTACAGTTTTTCGTAGTTTAGATCGAGTCTGTTCTTCATACCTATAGTCCACGAAAAAGCCACAAAAAAAAATTAGGGTTAGTTCATCATATCCGAACCAATCTGAGCCTTGCATAATCTTTTTAGGGTTTTGCTTTGTTGAATTTGCGGTTGCATCGTCGTGTCTAGTTGCTGGTCTTAGAGTCTAGTCTTTTAGAGTTTTGAGTTCTGGTCATAAGTTGTCACGCCGCCGCTGCACCATCATCATCGCCCCTGCCATCTACCACCACCGCACCGAATCCGTATCCATATACCACCACCAATCCGTGTCCATATACCACCACCGATCCATATCCATATACTACCACCGCTACCACCACCGCTGCCATATACCACCACCATATATCCACCACCAATCTGAGTTCTTTGCTTATTAGGTTTGTTTTCGGGATCCATCTAGATTCCGATTCGTGTTTCCTTGCCAGAGTAGGTTTCGAAAAAAAAAAGAGTCGGGTAGCCACGCTCCGTTTAGGCCCAAAATTTTTCGAAAACGCATTTTTCGAAAAAATTTCTGGCTATCCTATTTTTAGGTGTTTCTGAGTGTTTTGAGACAGGTGCCATTATAGGAAGTTTTTTTTGACCCGTTTCCAGTTTCTGGGTCCGGGCAGTCAAAAAAAAAAATTGGTCAAAAAAATTTCGTGCCCATCCTGTCAGTTTGAGCTAAGAAGAGTTTTGAGATACTCGCCATTATAGTGATTTTTCGCAAAAAAAAAGCAGCGCAAAAAAAAAGAGCGCAAAAAAAAAGAGCGAATTTTTTTTTTCCAGAGTGTGCTTTTCCCTTGTTTACGTGCCGCGCCGTGATTTTGTTAGTGTTCTAGGCTCGCGTCTCTAGCACAGTCTAGCCTAGGACCAGCACAGTACCGTCGTTGAGCGTTTATTCAACTTTGCATCTCTGAATTGATTATTGCTGACCCTTTTTGCTACCATATTATAAGCCTTCCCAGCTCCACATACATCTACGTCGTGCGTTTGACTCTCCATGGTAATCGCTCTATCCAAGCTTTGAGAGTTTTTGACTACAACGGTTGCCGATCACCGCCTGCTGCTGGGTAAGAACTGGTAAGAATTTGAGATTTGCTTGACGGATTTGTGACACCCACCACCACCACTTGTTCGTAGTCTGTAGGATCATATTCTTGTGTGTTTCTATTGCTGCTAACCATGCCAGGATCACAAGCCGACGAGATTGACTGGGAGAATTTATCGAACAAGGAGCTTCATGATAAGTTTCAGCAAATGATGACTGAACAGATGCAAGATGTGCTGAACAATTTTGAAGAGGCCATGGAGAAGATCACTGGCTTTGAGAAGACGTTCGAAACAAAGCTCGATAACAAGTTTAATGAATTGCTCGCGCGTCTTCCACCACCACCACCCGCTGCAGCTAACGCACCTCTCCAACAACAACAACAACGACTACCTCCACGTCGCGAAGCAGACCTCCGCCGAGCAAGCTGTGTTCCTCTTGCGTTTGGCCAAACTGTTGGTGCTGCTGTTGATACTTCTGTGGCTCCTGCTGCTGATGCGGAGGAGGATGATTATGTGGGAGATTATGAGGATGAGGTTGATCAAAATCAACACTACGTGCAGCCACCTGTACCACCACCAGCAGGTCGACCTCAGGTATATATTCGTAATGGTAGGCCTGCACCACCACCTCAGGTACGAGATGATGTCCATATTCCTAAACTGAAATTGAATATTCCACCATTTGAGGGTAGATATGTTCCTGATATATATCTTACTTGGGAGTTAGAAACTGAACAACGATTTACATGTTTACAATATCCTGAGGAGAGACGAGTTGCTGCTGCCGTTTGTGCTTTCACTAGTTTTGCATGTGTATGGTGGTCTGAACATTGTAGATTATATCCTATTCCAACTACTTGGGCTGCTTTGAAAACTGCTATGCGTACGCGTTGGGTTCCACCATATGATGAGGACATGACTACCTTGGATATGACCAAAAATATTGCATATATGCATATTTGTCAGGTGATTTCTAGTGCAAACTATTCAATAATCTATTTATGTTATCCAGAACAAAAATACTTCACAAACTTTTGTGTTTTGTCTAATTGCAGGTGTATGGGACATTTGTACAATCCACATATGAAGATAAGGAAGAAAGAGATGTTTATTTGCTGTCCAAAAAGTTCTCTCACGTCACTTTTGGCCCAAGAGAAGATAGAGTCCAAGTCTCTCACGTTCTGGATTCAGATTCGGACTGCACAGACATACCTGACTCAAAACGCACACAAGTTTTTCATACGGACTCCGAATTGGGTGATTCTTTTTTTGTTGGAAACTAGATTTCGTGCACTTTCCAACCCAATTGGAATCACCTTCAAATTCGTCCGGAGCGTTAAGTTGTGGACGAAACAATATGATGCTGCAGCAGAATCCGAGTCAAACTACAAGTCCAAAGGTGTTACATCACCTCCACTTGGGCCCATTGGCCTTGTACGACCTAGATTTAGTTTTAGGCTGCCTTGGGACGTCCTCCCACCTCCTTGGCCGCCACCCCTTGCTCCTATATAAGTAGATCCATCTAGTAGCTTTTCCTTGGGATTTGTTTAGTTAAAAGTTAGCCAACGCAACTTCGTGTACTTCGTTTGTGTCCAACGACCAGACCAAGACCGCTTACGGATCCCCACCATTATCAATACCTCATATATATTTGCAATATTCAGATTGCTTTATCATATTCTTGCTCGTTCTTCGATTGCTTGCAGGAATAGACCTTCGTGGTCAGGCTGACCGTGCTTCCGGCATCGTCAGTCACCTCAGGAGATTGGTTTAGCGATTGCTAAGGCGCAACGTCGTGCACGTTTGTAGTCGGATCGTCAAAGTCGTCTCCACCAAATCGATAGTTATCATCTCATCGAAATATCGGGACACCCCGCCTCTATCAAGTGGTATCAGGAGGATGATGAGTATGCGAGTGATTATGAGGATGAGGTTGATCAAAATCAGATCTACGAGCAGCCACCAGCACCACCACCAGCAGGTCGACCTCAGGTATATATTCGTCATGGTAGGCCTGCACCACCACCTCAGGTACGAGATGATGTCCATATTCCTAAACTGAAATTGAATATTCCACCATTTGAGGGTAGATATGTTCCTGATATATATCTTACTTGGGAGTTAGAAACTGAACAACGATTTACATGTTTACAATATCCTGAGGAGAGACGAGTTGCTGCTGCTGTTTGTGCTTTCACTAGTTTTGCATGTGTATGGTGGTCTGAACATTGTAGATTATATCCTATTCCAACTACTTGGGCTGCTTTGAAAACTGCTATGCGTACGCGTTGGGTTCCACCATATTATCAACGTGAATTGCTTCAAAAATTGCAGCGTTTAAGACAAGGAAAAAATTCTGTAGAAGAATATTATCAGGAATTACAAACTGGCATGATTCAATGTGGTATTGTTGAGGAGAATGAAGCTATGCTTGCACGTTTTCTGGGTGGATTAAATAGAGAGATTCAGACCATTCTAGACTATAAGGAGTATACTAATATCACTCGTTTATTCCATCTTGCTTGTAAAGCTGAACGTGAAGTGCAGGATCGACAAGCATTGGCGCGACCTAACTTTTCTGCAGGCCGACCTTCATCATGGACACCACGTGCATCTTCTACTTCAACTGCACCAGCACCTCCATCCGGTGCCACCTCCAGCCGTGATACAAGAAAACAGGCACAACCACCATTATCTGCCAAGAGCGCACCTGCGGGGCCTGCACAGCGTTCTTCTTCTTCCATGGCATCAACAGGGAACACAAGTGATATTATTTGTCGTCGTTGTAAGGGAGGAGGTCATTATGCGAGAGAATGCAAATCTCCGCGTGTGATGATTGCTACCGCGGATGGTGGATATGAGTCCGCTAGTGACTATGATGAGGAGACATTGGCTCTTATTACACGTGAAGAACATGGTGGAGATGATTCTGATAATGAGACGCAATACATGGCTCCTGAAGACGCTGACAGGTATGAATGTTTAGTTGCTCAACGTGTTTTGAGTGTGCAGGTCACACAAGCTGAGCAAAATCAGAGGCACAATTTGTTCCATACCAAGGGAGTTGTGAAGGAACGTTCTGTGCGCGTCATCATAGACGGAGGGAGCTGCAACAACTTGGCTAGCATGGAGATGGTGGAGAAGCTTTCTCTCACCACAAGACCACATCCACATCCTTACTACATCCAATGGTTCAACAACAGCGGCAAGGTTAAGGTAACACGTACTTTTCGTGTGCATTTTAGTATCTCTACATATGCTGATTATGTTGATTGTGATGTGGAACCTATGCAAGCATGTTCCTTATTACTTGGTAGACCATGGCAATTTGATAAAAATTCTGTACACCATGGTAGAAACAATCACTATACTCTTGTTCATAAGGATAAAAATATTACTTTGCTTCCTATGACTCCTGCTTCCATTTTGAAAGATGATATTAATAGAGCTAATAAAGCACAACAGGAGAAGAATAAGAGTGAAAATCAGATTGTGGCAAAAGAATTTGAGCAACAAATGAAGCCTAATAATAAACCATCTAGTGTTGCTTCTGAAATTAAATTGAAAAGTGCATGTTTATTTGCCACCAAATCTGATATTGATGAGCTAGATTTCAGCAAATCTATTTGCTATGCTTTTGTTTGCAAAGAGGCATTATTTTCATTCGAGGACGTGCCTTCCTCTTTGCCTCCTGCTGTCACTAACATTTTGCAGGAGTTCGCTGACGTGTTTCCACAAGACGTGCCACCGGGATTATCGCCTATTCGAGGGATTGAGCATCAGATTGACTTAATTCCCGGTGCTTCACTGCCAAACCGTGCACCATACCGTACCAATCCAGAGGAGACGAAGGAGATTATGCGTCAAGTACAAGAGCTTCTCGACAAAGGTTATATACGCGAATCCCTTAGTCCTTGTGCTGTTCCTATTATTCTAGTGCCGAAAAAGGATGGTACATCACGTATGTGTGTTGATTGTAGAGGCATTAATAATATTACTATTCGTTATCGTCATCCTATTCCTAGGCTAGATGATATGCTTGATGAATTGAGTGGCTCTACAATATTCTCCAAAGTTGATTTGCATAGTGGCTACCATCAAATTCGTATGAAATTGGGAGATGAATGGAAAACAGCATTTAAAACTAAGTTTGGATTATATGAGTGGTTAGTCATGCCTTTTGGGTTAACTAATGCACCTAGTACTTTCATGAGATTAATGAACGAAGTTTTACGTGCTTTCATTGGACGATTTGTGGTAGTTTACTTTGATGACATATTGATTTATAGCAGATCTTTGGAGGAACATTTGGAACATTTACATGCTGTTTTTATTGCTCTACGTGATGCACGTTTGTTTGCTAACCTTGGGAAGTGCACCTTTTGCACCGACCGAGTATCTTTTCTTGGCTATGTTGTTACTCCACAGGGAATTGAAGTTGATAAAGCCAAGATTGAAGCTATTGAGAGTTGGCCGCAGCCCAAAACGGTCACACAAGTGAGGAGTTTTCTTGGCCTCGCTGGATTCTATAGGCGTTTTGTGAGAGATTTCAGCACCATTGCTGCACCTCTCAATGAGCTTACAAAGAAAGATGTGCCTTTTCTTTGGGGTACCGCACAGGAAGAAACCTTCACGGTATTGAAAGATAAGTTGACACATGCTCCTTTACTCCAACTTCCTGATTTTAATAAGACTTTTGAGCTTGAATGTGATGCTAGTGGAATTGGATTAGGAGGTGTGTTATTACAAGATCGCAAACCTGTTGCATACTTTTCTGAAAAATTGAGTGGGCCTAGTCTGAATTATTCTACTTATGATAAAGAGTTATATGCTCTTGTTCGGACTTTAGAAACATGGCAACATTATTTATGGCCCAAAGAATTTGTTATACATTCTGATCATGAATCATTGAAACATATTAAAAGTCAAGCTAAACTGAATCGTAGACATGCTAAATGGGTTGAATTCATTGAGACTTTCCCTTATGTCATTAAACACAAGAAGGGAAAAGAAAATGTTATTGCTGATGCTTTGTCTCGTCGCTATACTATGCTTTCACAACTTGACTTCAAAATATTTGGTTTGGAGACCATCAAAGATCAATATGTGCATGATGCTGATTTTAAAGATGTAATGCAGAATTGTAAAGAAGGAAGAATGTGGAACAAGTTTGTCGTTAACGATGGATTTGTGTTTCGTGCTAACAAGCTATGCATTCCAGCTAGCTCCGTTCGTCTTTTGTTGTTGCAGGAGGCGCATGGAGGAGGATTAATGGGACACTTTGGCGTGAAGAAGACGGAGGACGTACTTGCTACACATTTCTTTTGGCCAAAGATGAGACGGGATGTTGAGCGTTTTATTGCTCGCTGCACTACATGTCAAAAGCTAAGTCACGACTCAATCCTCATGGTTTATATATGCCTTTGCCTGTACCTAGTGTTCCTTGGGAGGATATATCTATGGACTTTGTTTTAGGTTTACCTCGAACAAAGAAGGGGAGGGATAGCATATTTGTTGTCGTGGATAGATTCTCGAAAATGGCACACTTTATACCATGTCATAAAAGCGATGATGCTGTTAATGTTGCTGATTTGTTCTTTCGTGAAATTATTCGCTTGCATGGTGTGCCAAATACTATTGTTTCAGATCGTGATACTAAATTTCTTAGCCACTTTTGGAGATGTTTATGGGCTAAGTTGGGGACTAAACTGCTTTTTAGTACTAGTTGTCACCCCCAAACTGATGGACAAACTGAAGTAGTCAATAGAACGTTGTCTACTATGCTTAGGGCTGTTTTGAAGAATAATAAGAAAATGTGGGAGGAATGCTTGCCTCATATTGAATTTGCTTATAATCGTTCATTGCATTCTACTACTAAGATGTGCCCTTTTGAAGTTGTGTATGGTTTCCTACCTCGTGCACCTATTGATTTGTTGCCTCTTCCATCTTCGGAGAAGGTTAATTTTGATGCTAAACAACGTGCTGAATTGATTTTAAAAATGCATGAGTTAACTAAGGAAAACATTGAGCGTATGAATGCTAAATATAAACTTGCTGGAGATAAGGGTAGAAAACATGTTGTGTTTGCACCTGGAGATCTTGTTTGGTTACATTTGCGTAAGGATAGATTTCCTGATTTGCGCAAATCAAAGCTCCGTTTAGGCCCAAAATGGGTGCATGAAGCCTTGGACGAAATATACAAGATGCCACTTCATAAATTTCGTCCCGAGGCTATTTTAGGTGCTGCGTCACCTTATTATTGGGCCAGGCCCATGTAATTTCGAAATACATAAGTATAGGCTATTTTTAGAGTCCGTATGTGTGGGGAAACAAGAGATAGGGTTGATTTCGGACTCCTCCACCAAGGGCCACGAAATTCCCCCCTCTTCCTCCATATATACAGCCCTTAGGGCATCGTTTAGACTTTGGGTTTTGTTTAGATTAAAAGTTCGCCATAGCTGCAACTTCGCGTACTTCGTTTGTGTTCAACGACCAGACAAAGGCGTCACAGAACCCCACCTTGATCAATAAAGCTTTCATCTTATATTCGCAATATCCAGATTGCAATCTTAGTTTCTTGCTTGTTCTTCGTTTGCTCGCAGGAAACAGACCCTCGTGGTCAGGTTGACCGTGCTCCGGCGTGGTCAATAACCTCTCGGAGTTGGTTTAGCGATTGCTAAGGTGCGACGTCCTCGCACGTTCGTAGTCGGATCGTCAAAGTCGACTTCCACCAAAGCGAAATCCACCATCTCATCGAAAGACGGGACACCTTTGCCTCTATCAGGTGGGGCGGCGAGTGACGCGGTGGCGAGTGGCACGGCGGTGGCGATAGCGAGCGGTGGCTGCGGCGCAAAGCGGCAGCGGCGGGAGGCGGCTGCGGCGAGAGGCGCGGGCAGCGGCGGCCGAGGAGAGAGGGGACGGATGGGCTTTTAAAGGCCGTGGGAGGGGCCGAGGCCTCTTGGAGGAGGGGGCACGGCGCGGAGGTGCAGTTCGGCTTGGACTCTGCTCGTGGCGCCGGGGCAGACTTCCGCGCGGAGAGGGTGGCGGTGGTCGCGTGGGCCGGCTGGTCTTTAGCCTAGTCGGTCCGAAAAGTTTTTTTAAAATAATTTCGCCCGAAAGAAAAAATTCCAAATAAAATAAATAAAAATCCTAAAATTCCAAAAACAATTTTCACGGTCCTCTACTAATATTTAGGACAATATGAACATTTTTTTGGGCTAAAATGCAATTTTTCCCTAATTTACTCAAATAAAAATCTCAAATAAAATTCAATAAAAACAAATATTTTTATTTAAAATTAAATTTCCATTATTTCCTTTGTTTTGAAGAAGTCGTATTATCTTATCCCATTACTTTATTTATTTTCAAAATAATCGAAAAAATAATTTCAAATAAAAAATCACTTTGATCCAATTCACCAATTTTGAAAATTCAAAAATGGAATTTTATGAAAACCTCCAACTCTCTCAAATGGTCCTTGAGTTGCTTAAGGCCTCTAGGATCAAACTATTCAAATAAAACCAAATAAAAATGCAAAGAGCATGGATGCATATGATGACCTAATGATTAACATCCAAATTGAAAATTGGGATGTTACAAACCGTCAGCAAGTGAGTGTGGGCCATAGGGGGCTCCTTCCCACACGACCCAGAAATCGTCGGGGATAGGCCCTCCTGGCACACAAAATAAGCTCGTGTGCGATCTGGCGGGGCATCGAAACCCAATTGTTTCTGTTCGAATGTACATCCCACACGGTGAATCCTAGAAAATAATTTCCGTTCGTATGTATATCACACAAAGTTCTTTGTGTGGAAACATTTGTGCAAGATGGCCCAATGCAAACAGTTCACTGCCGGAAGCCGTGTGTGATTGCTAGTTGATCGAACACGCCTACTTTCTCGAAACCGTGCGGGTTATTTGAGTTCATCGCCCACGGTGTTGTGTGAGTAACTGTCTGCAATAGAAAACCAAGATAAACAGGGTAATTAGCCTATTATTGATAACCCATGTACTAGTCAAATTGATATTTCTTAAAACACACCAGATATTTCATATCCGTATAACAGCAACCAGGATTTCATAATAGAATTACATCAGATAGCTTTGGCACTCAGTTACACCATTACACAACAGCACCAAGTTTCACATGCAGCATCAAAAACCTTTGGAAAGTAGCATCATACACGGTAAATAGACAAATGAATCTCGTCTGGGAAACTGCAGAAGCGGAAGGCAAATATTGAGCCTTCGGTGATGTTGAATGTCCTTGCAACTTTAGGCCAGTGGCTATGGATAATTGCCCGCCCAACCTTCGCCCTCTTCAGTAAGACTTCAATATTGTACCAAGGGTGTTGAATGAATACCTTCCTCGCCTCTTGACTATGCAGCTGGTTTGAGAGGTAATCATCAGTGAACTGCTTTGAGAAATACTAAAAACAAAGATATGCATATATCGATGTTATAAATTTTGAATTGGCGCAAGGGGTAAAAACAAGGTAAAAGAGTTAGTACCATCCTATAGTTGACTAATGTCTTCTTCATTGTGCAAACAAAGATCTTGCTATTATTCGTCGCATGTTTCTTCATCCTAACAATCTTTCTGAGTTTCTTGACTTGACTGGAATTCATGGACATCTCATTTCCCCATATGCAAAATGGGTCGAATAGTGGGTCTAAGCCTCTGATAGTAGGACTTACATGTGCAATACCAAATTGTAAGAAACCTAAATATTAGAATGATTCCTGCAATTGCACAATAATGAGCTATTAGCCAAAGGACCATGCTTGAACAAACCTCGATGGTAAACCGCAGTGTCTCCCATTATTTCCCTGCAACACACATAAGGAAGATCTTGATCAGATTAACTGAGAGTTTCCATACTATCAGTAGAATACGTATTGAGTACAGCCAAATTTGATTGGTGTCACATGCATAACAATACAACATTGTACCCAAAGCAAATGAAAATCAAATTACAGAACTGAACCAAATAGTTAAATGAACAGCAGACCAAATGAACAAAAATAGTTAACTGAACACGACATTGCATAATAGAAACATGTACTAGAAGATACGACAATTAACAAAACAAAGAATGCTTGAGAATAGTACTACGAAATGTAGCAATTGTTGGACCAAAGTGTGAACTGAACAATACATTTCAGAGGACCAAACTGTTAACTGAACATCATATTGGATATTAACATTATAGAGGACAAATCACTAGAACGCACTGGTGGTGGCCTCGAGAAAATAGCACGAACTGTACTTTAAAGTAGAAAACCGCGTGGCGGTGTCGACGGTGGCCTCGAAGACGAGGTGCTCTTGCAACATCTGGCGGTCAGCGCGCATGGCAGGCATAGCGACCTTGTGTGCGTGTGCGGCCGCATGCTACTCAGCTCCACATTATGTTGCGTGCAAAATGGTTGTGGGCGGCGCTTAATTGGAGGAGGGGGACAGTGATTTTGGCGGAAGGTTTAGCGTCGTCGGTCGGGGCATGTGGGATGGGAAAGGAGGAGGATGGTGTGGGTGGGGTGTGGATTACCTGACCATATCGACGAGGCCGCACAACAAGAAGAAGGGTCGGCGGCAAGGAGTCCGCGCAGCAAGAAGAAGGGTCGTCGGCGAGGAGGCAGTGCTGCAAGAAGAAGGGTAGCCGACGAGGAGGCGGCGCTGCAAGAAGAAGGGTCTCTGGCGAGGAGCCTGAGCTGCCAGTAAGCAGCAGTGAAGGTTTGAACTTGGAAAGCAAGGAGGAATAGTGGAAATGTGGCTTTTGGTGGGAGGGAGGGGGCCGGGACATAGATATTTCCGAGGTGGCAAAAAAATCGCTCGGTGCCGTGAGAAACTGGCGCGCAAGTGTGGTTCAAGCGAGGGCGGTGGACTGTAGACGATGAAGCTTCCTACATAAGCCAGACAAGGCGGTGCGCCAAGATATTTTATATTGCATCCCACACGATTCTTTCTAGTAAATTGTTTGTGGTATACCTAACTTTTTCATTATGTTTTGAAAGACAAAATGGTGTTACCTAGGGAAAGGATGGTATTTCAATTGCTAGAACATTTTTGTACAGTGAACATGCAACTAGTACATGAGTGTCGTGTTTAAATTTGGTTTGTGGTATACCTGATTTTTTCATTATGTTTTGTAAGACAAAAGGGTGTTACGGAGGGAAAGGATGGTGTTTCAATTGCTAGAACATTTACGTACAGTGAACATGCAACTAGTACATGAGTGTCGTGTTTAAATTTGGAATTATTCCGGGTTCGTTTGGCATTTTTATGCATTAATTGAGTTTTTGGGCATTTAATGTGCATTATTCAAATTTGAACTACAAGCACATGCTCCAGTGCACAAAAGTTGGTTGAAAAATCACATGTGTGTCCTTGGGTAAATTTCTAGGTCCCATGCAAGAAATGGGAATGAAATTCAAACATCTGGGCATCATGGCTCGGCCGGAAAGATTGAGAAACTTGGTTTTTTAATTCCTATAAATCCAAAACATGCGTGAAAATCATGAAACTTGGCATTGTGTCATGACATGGCACCAACATGTTGCGGTAAATTCTCAAAGCCGAATTGGGAGAAGCTTTGATGTAAGCTTCTTGCAAACCGGAGCTTCCGTCAAGAAGGGTCGTGGTTCCAAGAGGGAACGTGTCACCTCCGCGTGGGAAATGACATACGTACACTGCCTTCTCCTGCCTTAATTTTTTTACACGGGCAGATTAGACCAAATAGAAGTATCGTGCTAAAATTTTGAATTATTCTGGGTTCGTTTGGCCTTTTTATACATTAATTGAGTTTCTGGTCATTTAATGTGCATAATTCAAATTTGAACTACAAGCACATGCTCCAGTGCATCAAAGTTGGTTGAAAAATCACATGTGTGTCCTTGGCTCAATTTCTAGGTCCCATGCAAGAAATGGGAATGAAATTTAACATCTGGGTATCGTGGCTTGGCCGGAAAGATTGAGACAGTTGGTTTTTTAATTCCTATAAATCCAAAACACGCCTGAAAATCATGAAACTTGGCATGGTGTCATGACATGGCACCAACATGCTACGGTAATTTTTTTGGCCGACTTAGGACAAGCTTTGGTGTAAGATTCTTGCAAACCAGAGCTTCCCTCAAGAAGGCTCGTGGTTCCGAGAGGGAACGTGTCACCTTCGTGTGCGAAACAACATACGTACACTGCCTTCTCCCTCCTTAATTTTTTTACACAGGAAGATTAGACCAAATAGAAGTATCATGCTAAATTTTGGAATTATTTTGGGTTCGTTTGGCCTTTTTTATACATTAATTGAGTTTCTGGGCATTTATGTGTGTAATTCAAATTTGAACTACAAGCACATGCTCCAGTGCGCCAAAGTTGGTTGAAAAATCACATGTGTGTCCTTGGGTGGATTTCTAGGTCCCATGCAAGAAATGGGAATGAAATTCAACATCTGAGCATCATGGCTCGGCCGGAAAGATTGAGAAACTTGGTTTTTTAATTCCTATAAATCCAAAACACGCCTGAAAATCATGAAACTTGGCATGGTGTCATGACATGGCACTAACATGTTGTGGTAAATTATTTGGCCGAATTGGGACAAGCTTTGGTGTAAGCTCCTTGCAAACCGGAGCTTCCCTCAAGAAGGCCCGTGGTTCCGAGAGGGAACGTGTCACCTACGTGTGCGAAATGACACACATACACTGCCTTCTCCCGCCTTAATTTTTCTACACACGCATATTAGACCAAATAGAAGTGTCGTGCTAAATTTTGGAATTATTCCGGGTTTGTTTGGTATTTTTTATACATTAATTGAGTTTCTAGGCATTTAATGTGCATAATTCAAATTTGAACTACAAGCACATGCTTCAATGCACCAAAGTAGGTTGAAAAATCATATGTGTGTCCTAGGGTGAATTTCTAGGTCCCATGCAAGAAATGAGAATGAAATCCAAACATCTGGGAATCGTGGCTCGGCCGGAAAGATTGAGAGACTTGGTTTTTTAATTCCTATAAATCCAAAACACGCCTGAAAATCATGAAACTTGGCATGGTGTCATGACATGACACCAACATGCTGCGGTAAATTGTTTGGCCGAATTGGGACAGGCTTTGGTGTAAGCTTCTTGCAAACCGGAGCTTCCCTCAAGAAGGCTCGTGGTTCTGAGAGGGAACATGTCACCTCCATGTGCGAAACAACATACGTACACTACCTTCTCCCGCCTTAATTTTTTTACACAGGAAGATTAGCCCAAATAGAAGTATTGTGCTAAATTTTGGAATTATTCCAGGTTCGTTTGGCCTTTTTATACATTAATTGAGTTTCTGGGCATTTAATGTGTATAATTCAAATTTGAACTACAAGCACATGCTCCAGTGCACGAAAGTTGGTTGCGAAATCACATGTGTGTCCTTGGGTGAATTTCTAGGTCCCATGCAAGAAATGGGAATGAAATTCAAACATCTAGGCGTCGTGGCTCGGCCAGAAAGATTGAGAAACTTGGTTTTTTAATTCCTATAAATCCAAAACACGCCTGAAAATCATGAAACTTGGCATCGTGTCATGACATGGCACCAACATGTTGTTGTAATTTTTTTGTCCGATTTGCGAAGGCGCACACATTAACAATCAACAAAGTCAGTTGTGTTGTCATGTTACAAATTAGAAACACAAGTATTATTGAAACTATGGGCGTTATACTTACCAATACGTGCCGCCACGTGTCCCCTTTTTTATTGGCTAGGAGGTGCCGTGCGGGGTAGCTATTTGAGTACGGGAGGAGTGCTATTAGACCCCTACGCGTGCTCATCGGGAGGAGAACCCTTTGACCTCTACCCACCGCGCACCTCCCTCCCAACATCTCCATCAATGTCGCCCGAGCTCCTGTTCTACGTCGTGGCTTATGTCTCACTGGACTGAGATTTAAGAGAGAAAAATGAAAATCTAAAAAGAAAGTTCTGCATAGATCTTGATGTAAGATCCAACGGACCTATATAACATCGACTGCGACTTATAGCACGCATGATGAGTATAAGGAAGATGAAAGTGGATAATAGTTGTCTTACATATTTAGGAACATAATTAAAAAAAGCCACATGCGGCAACGCCCGAAATACAGAAGGGCAAAAGAAGAAGGAAGACAACGATCTGGCTGATTGATCTCTACTTTCTTGATGCCTTGCTGCGGGCCGTGGGAACTAGTCTCCGCAGCGAGCGGCGATGAGCTATTTATTTTTCTCAAGATGCTGCTTGAGAGCATCCACGGATTCCTCGACCAGCCTTATGCGCTCGATGCGCAACATGGCATTCTCGTCCATAAGTTTCTCGAGGATGACGTCGGTCCTCTTCGACAAGGCAATGGTCTCCTCCTGCTGCGCCGCACTTCCGACGATCTTAGCCCTCAGCAGGTCTCGGTCAGGAGCTTCACATTGCTCTCATTTAGTTGTCGAATGACGCCGGTAGCCTGTTCAAAAGAGGCTTTCATGTCATCCTGCGACCTCGCCTAGACGGAGATCTGATCCATCTAGCTACGGATGATCGCATGCATGCGCCTGTAAGAGTCCTCGCCTGCCCACGAGACATTTTCCCAGGCCGTCGCGGCACGGGAGGTCATCTCTGCTGCATTCGTGGCGCGGCGGGACATCTCTTCTACTTCCGCGATGCGCCTAGACAAGTCTGCTGCATCGACGGCGCGGCGGGACCTCCGTGCTGCTTCAGCGGCGCGGTGGGACCTCTGTGCTGCTACGGCCGCGCGGTGGGACATGCTGGCTGATAGAGGCGAGGGTCCCGATGTTTCGATGAGATGGTGGCTATCATTTTCTGTGGGAGTCGACTTTGACGATCCGACTACGAACGTGCGAGACGTCGCGCCTTAGCAATCGCTAAACCAACTTCCGAGGGTTATTGACCACGCCGGAGCACGATCAACCTGACCACGAGGGTCTGTTTCCTGCGAGCAAACGAAGAACAAGCAAGAAACTGAGATTGCAATCTGGATATTGCGAATATAAGATGGAAGCTTTATTGATCAAGGTGGGGTTCTGTGACGTCTTGGTCTGGTCGTTGGACACAAACGAAGTACGCGAAGTTGCAGCTATGGCGAACTTTTGATCTAAACAAAACCCAAAGTCTAAACGACGCCCTAAGGGCTGTATATATGGAGGAAGAGGGGGGAATTTCGTGGCCCTTGAGGGTGGGGTCCGAAACCAACCCTAACTCTTGTTTCCCCACACATACGGACTCTGAAAATAGCCTATACTTAAGTATTTCGAAATTACATGGGCCTGGCCCATTAATAAGGTGATGCAGCACCTAGAATAGCCTATGGACGAATATTATGAAGTGGCATCTTGTATATTTCGTCCAAGGCTTCATGCACTCCTTATGGCGGCTTTAAAGTCCTGAAATCATCACTTGTAACTCCGTTCTTGATCCCCTTGCGCATGCCATCAACTCCATGTGTGTTGTTGCTCCAATGTTCATCCTTCTCCAAGCTAGGGCCTTCATTTGTAAGCAAAACAAATGTATCCAATTTAGGCAGCATCATAATCTCATGAACATTAGAATCATTACCAAGAAACGAAAGTACCTGGTAATTTAATTGGCGTGCGCGAGCTCTAGTAATTGGTCCAGTATATGTAACAGTAGGGGCTGTGGGTGTAACAATGGTATTGATGTCCTCATCATCCTCCCTTCTTGAAATGAAGTCGTCCTCGACGGAAGCGCATCTTCCTCACCCAAATAAGGCTTCAAATCTGCAATGTTAAAAGTGGGACTAACCCCAAAATCTACAGGTAGCTCAAGTTTATATGCATTATCATTTATTTTCTCTAACACCTTGAAAGGACCATCAGCACGTGGCATTAGCTTTGATTTGCGCAGATTAGGAAATCTATATTTACGCAAATGTAACCAAACAAGATCTCCAGGCTCAAACACAACATGTTTTCTACCCTTATCTCCAGCAAGTTTATATTTAGCATTCATACGCTCAATGTTTTCCTTAGTTAACTCATACATTTTTAAAATCAATTCAGAACGTTCTTTAGCATCAAAATTAACCTTCTCTGAAGATGGAAGAGGCAACAAATCAATAGGTGCACGAGGTAGGAAACCATACACAATTTCAAAAGGGCACATCTTAGTAGTAGAATGCAATGAACGATTATAAGCAAATTCAATATGAGGCAAGCATTCTTCCCACATTTTCTTGTTATTCTTCAAAACAGCCCTAAGCATAGTAGACAATGTTCTATTGACTACTTCAGTTTGTCCATCAGTTTGGGGGTGACAAGTAGTACTAAAAAGCAGCTTAGTCCCCAACTTAGCCCATAAACATCTCCAAAAGTGGCTAAGAAATTTAGTATCACGATCTGAAACAATAGTATTTGGCACACCATGTAAGCGAATAATTTCACGAAAGAACAAATCAGCAACATTAACAGCATCATCGCTTTTATGACATGGTATAAAGTGTGCCATTTTCGAGAACCTATCCATGACAACAAATATGCTATCCCTCCCCTTCTTTGTTCGAGGTAAACCTAAAACAAAGTCCATAGATATATCCTCCCAAGGAACACTAGGTACAGGCAAAGGCATATATAAACCATGAGGATTGAGTCGTGACTTAGCTCTTTGACATGTAGTGCAGCGAGCAACAAAACGCTCAACATCCCGTCTCATCTTTGGCCAAAAGAAATGTGTAGCAAATATATCCTCCGTCTTCTTGACGCCAAAGTGTCCCATTAATCCTCCTCCATGCGCCTCCTACAACAACAAAAGATGAACGGAGCTAGCTGGAATGCATAGCTTGTTAGCACGAAACACAAATCCATCGTTAAGAACGAACTTGTTCCAAGTTCTCCCTTCCTTACAATTCTGCAACACATCTTTAAATTCAGCATCATGAACATATTGATCTTTGATGGTCTCCAAACCAAATATTTTAAAGTCAAGTTGTGAAAGCATAGTATAACGACGAGACAAGGCATCAGCAATAACATTTTCTTTACCCTTCTTGTGTTTAATGACATAAGGGAAAGTCTCAATGAATTCAACCCATTTAGCATGTCTACGGTTCAGTTTTGCTTGACTTTTAATGTGTTTCTGATAGAGGCGGAGGTGTCCCGTCTTTCGATGAGATGATGGATTTCGCTTTGGTGGAAGTCGACTTTGACGATCCGACTACGAACGTGCTAGGACGTCGCGCCTTAGCAATCGCTAAACCAACTCCGAGAGGTTATTGACCACGCCGGAGCACGATCAACCTGACCACGAGGGTCTGTTTCCTGCGAGCAAACGAAGAACAAGCAAGAAACTGAGATTGCAATCTGGATATTGCGAATATAAGATGAAAGCTTTATTGATCAAGGTGGGGTTCTGTGACGCCTTTGTCTGGTCGTTGAACACAAACGAAGTACGCGAAGTTGCAGCTATGGCGAACTTTTAATCTAAACAAAACCCAAAGTCTAAACGATGCCCTAAGGGCTGTATATATGGAGGAAGAGGGGGGAATTTCGTGGCCCTTGGTGGAGGAGTCCGAAATCAACCCTATCTCTTGTTTCCCCACACATACGGACTCTAAAAATAGCCTATACTTATGTATTTCGAAATTACATGGGCCTGGCCCAATAATAAGGTGACGCAGCACCTAAAACAGCCTCGGGACGAAATTTATGAAGTGGCATCTTGTATATTTCGTCCAAGGCTTCATGCACCCATTATGATGGCTTCAAAGTCCTGAAATCATCACTTGTAACTCCGTTCTTGTTCCCCTTGCGCATGCCATCATCTCCATGCTTGTTCTTGCTCCAATGTTCATCCTTCTCCAAGCTAGGCCCTTCATTTGTAAGCAAAACTATGTATCCAATTTAGGCAGCATCATATTCTCATGAACATTAGAATCATTACCAAGAAACGAAAGTACCTGGTAATTTAGTTGGCGTGCACGAGCTCTAGTAATTGGTCCAGTATGTATAGCAGCAGGGGCTGTGGGTGTAACAATTGTATTGATGTCCTCATCAGTTTCAAAGATTCATGATCAGAATGTATAACAAATTCCTTGGGCCATAAATAATGTTGGCATGTTTCTAAGGTCCGAACAAGAGCATATAATTCTTTATCATAAGTAGAATAGTTCAGACTAGGCCCACTCAATTTTTCAGAAAAGTATGCAACAGGTTTTCCATCTTGTAATAACACACCTCCTAATCCAATTCCACTACCATCACATTCAAGCTCAAAAGTCTTATTGAAATTAGGAAGTTGGAGTAAAGGAGCATGTGTCAACTTATCTTTCAATACCGTGAAGGCTTCTTCCTGTGCGATACCCCAAACAAAAGGCACATCCTTCTTTGTAAGCTCGTTGAGAGGTGCAGCAATGGTGCTGAAATCTCTCACAAAACGCCTATAGAAACCAGTGAGGCCAAGGAAACTCCTCACTTGTGTGACCGTTTTGGGCTGCGGCCAACTCTCAATAGCTTCAATCTTGGCTTTATCAACTTCAATTCCCTGTGGAGTAACAACATAGCCAAGAAAAGATACTCGGTCGGTGCAAAAGGTGCACTTTCCAAGGTTTCCAAACAAACGTGCATCACGTAGAGCAATAAAAACAACACGTAAATGTTCCAAATGTTCCTCCAAAGATTTGCTATAAATCAATATGTCATCAAAGTAAACTACCACAAGTCGTCCAATGAAAGCACGTAAAACTTCGTTCATTAACCTCATGAAAGTACTAGGTGCATTAGTTAACCCAAAAGGCATGACTAACCACTCATATAATCCAAACTTAGTTTTGAATGCTGTTTTCCATTCATCTCCCAGTTTCATACGAATTTGATGGTATCCACTACGCAAATCAACTTTGGAGAATATTGTAGAGCCACTCAATTCATCAAGCATATCATCGAGCCTAGGAATAGGATGACGATAACGAATAGTAATATTATTTATGCCTCTACAATCAACGCACATACGCGACGTACCATCCTTTTTCGGCACTAAAATGATAGGAACAGCACAAGGACTAAGGGATTCGCGTATATAACCTTTGTCGAGCAGTTCTTGTACTTGACGCATAATCTCCTTCGTCTCCTCTGGATTGGTACGGTATGGTGCACGGTTGGGTAGCGAAGCATCGGGAATTAAGTCAATTTGATGCTCAATCCCTCGAATAGGTGGTAATCTGATGTAGGGTGGAACCCTATAGCGTCGATCTTTCACGTTTGGAGTGGATCCTACGGGGAATCACGAAGAACACGCGGAAGCACAAAGGGAAAACACGGGGAAAACGAGAGAGAATCACTCAACCAACAAGGAATCGATCACACAAGTGCTAGATCACTACACACATAAGAGATCCACAAGATCCAAAGTCAACAAAGGTAAGGATACAAAGGAACCGTTCTTCTCCAAGAGGAGGTCTTGAATCCACGAGGGGATCTTCCCACGATGGGGGCCTTGAATCCGCTTGGGGGATCTTCTCCGAAGAGGTCGTGATCTCCGAGGAGAAGTATCCAAGTGGATGAGCAAAGGCTCTCACACAAATATGAGCTAATCCAATGCTAAGTCTCAAAAGGAGGAGGAGGAGTCCTATTTATAGGCTAGGGGGCGAAGGGGTACACGGGCTCAGCCCAACACACGCACACAGGCGCTGTCCGGATGATCCGGCTCCGAAGCCGGATGATCTGGGCTGGTCCGGATGGTCCGGGTGGAGGCCCGGACGATCCGGAGACTCGGCTGGTGGAGGCGCAGGGCCGGATGTCCGGCTGGCGGTCCGGACGTCCGGGCAGGGTCCGGATGATCCAGGACGGGGTCCGGATGATCCGGCTTCAGGGGGAAGGCTTCTGTAGTCTTCGGTCGAATTAGCCGGATCGTCCGGATGGGGGTCCGGATCGTCCGGGCTCTGTCCGGATCATCCGGGCCGCCGTCCGGATCGTCCGGCCAGTCTGGTCCTTGGTGCTTTTCCTCTCCGTCTTCACGTATGTCTTCCGCTTCCGGTTCTCCTTGCTCCCTAGCTTCTTCACGGTGAAGTCCTTGGTACCTGAGTATGCATAGCGTTTCCGTTTGAGGTAGTAACCATGTCTCATGTGAATCGACAGGGAATTGAGAGAGGAGAGATGTCACCTCGGTTTCGAGAGCTCTTGCACGTGCTCGAGTCATAGGTCCAAGTGGTGTTGTAGAGGATGTAGATGCGTCCATGGGGATGATCATGGGATGCTCCGCATCATATCCCCCCCCTTGGGAAAGATCCGACCTCGGATCGTGATCCTCATCACCATGGAAACGGCTGTCGTAGACGTACTTGTAGTTGGACGAAGTTGAAGACATGGTGCAATCCAAGTAGTCCAAGGTGTCGCCGGAGTGATAGACATGCAAAAAGAGCAAACACAAGCAACACTCGGAAATACAATGGTTAGCGCGCACAAAGTGTCCATCATGTAAGAATGAGTCCGTGCGGCAAGATTGGTCGTGACAAAGCGCATGAAGCTTATCAAGATGATCTAGAATGAGATGCAAATCATTAATGGGAGGAAATGCAATCATTGTGCACACAAATGTGTTGTAAATATGATCAATGCAACCACGGTGCAAAATGATGTCATAGTGAGACGGTTTATCAATAGCATGAATATGGCAATGGATGCTCAACATGTGTATGTTATCATGCAATTGATGGTGGGCAATATGATCATGATGTATGAATATGCCATCAAGGAAGATCACAACAAATTTGCTAAGGAAGTGAACAAGCTCATATATCATGGATGACATGGTAATACAAGATGCAACAAGGCAATCATAATGTGAGTCGATCCATGCATGGGGTGCAAACTTGTGGTGAGTATGATATGTCCATCGAGCATGACATTTATGAGCACAATCAACAAATATGGAGGTGTTGGTGTACCAAAGCTCGATGTCGAGGCATGAGTGGAGTTCCGAAGGTGCATCCAATAAGTGCGAGCGCTCCTCAATGTGAAGGTTCATGTAGCCAATCTCCAATGTTGCTCCTCCATCCAATAGATGTAACATGTAGACAACATGATGAGGACATGACTACCTTGGATATGACCAAAAATATTGCATATATGCATATTTGTTAGGTGATTTCTAGTGCAAACTATTCAATAATCTATTTGTGTTATCCAGAACAAAAATACTTCACACTTTTGTGTTTTGTCTAATTGCAGGTGTATGGGACATTTGTACAATCCACATATGAAGATAAGGAAGAAAGAGATGTTTATTTGCTGTCCAAAAAGTTCTCTCACGTCACTTTTGGCCCAAGAGAAGATAGAGTCCAAGTCTCTCATGTTCTGGATTCAGATTCGGACTGCACAGACATACCTGACTCAAAACGCACACAAGTTTTTCATACGGACTCTGAATTGGGTGATTCTTTTTTTGTTGGAAACTAGATTTCATGCACTTTCCAACCCAAGTGGAATCACCTTCAAATTCGTCCGGAGCGTTGAGTTGTGGACGAAACAATCTGATGCTGCAGCAGAATCCGAGTCAAACTACAAGTCCAAAGGTGTTACATCACCTCCACTTGGGCCCATTGGCCTTGTACGACCTAGATTTAGTTTTAGGCTGCCTTGGGACGTCCTCCCACCTCCTTGGCCGCCACCCCTTGCTCCTATATAAGTAGATCCATCTAGTAGCTTTTCCTTGGGATTTGTTTAGTTAAAAGTTAGCCATTGCAACTTCGTGTGCTGACCAAGACCACTTTTCGGATCCCCACCATTATCAATACTTCATACATATTCGCAATATTCAGATTGCTTTATCATATTCTTGCTTGTTCTTCGATTGCTTGCAGGAATAGACCTTCGTGGTCAGGTTGATCGTGCTCCGGCGTGGTCAATAACCTCTCGGAGTTGGTTTAGCGATTGCTAAGGCACAACGTCGTTGCACGTTTGTAGTCGGATCGTCAAAGTCGTCTCCACCCAATCGATAGTTATCATCTCATCGAAAGATCGGGACACCTCGCCTCTATCACAACAAGAAGGAAACAACAATGAAAGAGTGACCCATCCAATATTCGTACTTGAGGATGGCTCAAAGGGAAGGAGGTCACCTTTAGTAGATTCTCGCAAATGTTGGTGTTGCACATTGTGTATGCCTTCGCATGACCAAGTTGTCGCATAATGGCATCGCCTTGTGAAACCTCCAAAATGAAAGAACATGGCAAACACTCGGAAAAACAAATGAGGTTAGCGGAAATGCAAAACCTATCATTCGAGTGGTAAGATAGCCAACAAGTGTATGCATCATGCTCATCATAACAAAGGACAAGGGAGCATTTCATAGTATGGAGGCATATGATGCGAGAACAACCAAATACAAGAGGCTCAATCAAACAAGCATGCATCACAAGTATAGTGTCCAAGTCTCCAAGATCAATAAGCATAGTATGGTTGCACTCAATACAAGTGGATATGAAAGAGGCAACTAATGGACACAAGAGACAATGATCAAGACATATCATGTGAGAGGCATGAGCATATATGTCATCAACCCAAGAAAGCAAGTAATAGTGGAACATGGGTGATGGAACATAGCAAGCAATCATAGCGATCAAGTCAAGCAAGCTAGTAGTGCGAAGATGCAACATACTAGAGGGAATCATAACAAGCATGTCATGTGTGCAAATAGTTGGCATGAATAATGGACATGACATATCACAAGCATGAAAGCAAGATATGAGAAAAATATCATCAATGTATTGGCGAGAGGCCATATGTAAATAGCAATGGAACATCATGACTCTCCCAACACAACAAGTATCAATAGCATGGGGCACATGATAAACATGGCAAAAGCAACAAGGATCTCCACCAAGCATGTGAATACACATAGAAGTAGCATAATGGTGAATCATGGGTAGATGCAAGCAAGGGTCACAATTGCATGGCAAAGGCATAGAAGCAAGCATAGCATGCAAAGTGAACACAATAGTATGGGCATAAGGTGACAAGTGGTAGATAGCCCATAGCCGTGTGAGAGCCAAGTAGAAGAGGTGCGCATAGTCCTTGCGCGAATGGAACGGTGGTAAGGGTAGTCCACGGGATCCCAAGTCATCGTTGCTCTCAAGAGCTCGTTTCATCAACTCTTGGGATTGAGAGGTTGACGAGTATACATGAGTACCTACACAAAACAAAGACAAAGAGAAAATTGTGTGTGCATGGTATATGTACACATCATCCATCATGATGCGCACATGCTTGTGTCGGTTAGCACAAAATAGCCAATGCTCAAATAAATGAGATGCGTGATATAGAAACATGTCATCCATCATGAGAGGTTTGTTATTATGTATTTCATAATGGAGACTCAAATTGTGTAATGCATCATGAGAAATATCTAGAGCATTGTTATTCATGGAATGCATATGGTGCAAGCAATTATGGGAATCATGCAAAGTATGAAATGTATCAAGATCTCCTAATATGTATGAGGAAACTATGGGGGTCTCCTCATGAGCATGAGTAGCAACATCACATGGAGAATATTGACAACATCCAAAACAATGCATATTCGAAACAATGTGATCATGGCATGACATAGTAGATGAATTGCACAAATCATGTAAAGGAAGCATGGCAATATCATCACAAGAGAAGCAAAAGCCAATGACCATCATCTCGCCATCTATGCCATAAGTGCAAATGGGATTGATCTTAATGGGGCATGCATAGTTACTATGTTGAGATTGAAATGAAGCAATATGGGAGATCTCACTCATAGCATATGACAAGTTCAATGGATTGTCAAACATGAAGTGACCAATAGAATTTTCACATGATATCCTATGGAGCATAGCATCAAAACTAGGCAACTCAACATGCTCATCATCATATTCATCATAAATAGGTAAGTCAAGGCATGAAGAAGTTTCACTAGCATGAAGCATGGTAATAGGTGGGTCAACATCATGGGAGCAATCGATGTCAAGAGAGTCCACTAGTGGGACGAGAGAAGCACCATCACCTATGTTACCGTTGGAGCGTTGCTCATGTGTTGTAGGTGAGGTGTTGAAGATCGTCTCGTTGTCATCTGCATCTTGATGGAACCATGTGGGGGGTGCATCATCGTCCACCATGGCCATCGGTTTTCCCATTGGAGGGATGGACTCGTCAAGGATAGGCATGTCGTCATGTAGGAGACCTAGCACCAAAGAAGAAAACACACTAGGAGTAGAGGTTAAGCCGTTAGAAATCATAGTGGCCTCACATGCCGTGTCAACTACCTCACTCACTAAGTGTTGTGGCTCACTCACTCCCTCAAGGATGCTCTCATTCATGTGGTTGGTGGAGTCACTCAAATGGCGCTCAACCTCACATAGGATGTGTGGCATGCTCTCATGTGTGGGGCTAGTGGTGGTCACACTCATCCTCTCATAGGAAATGCTCTCAATGTCACGTATGGTGGAGTCACTCATGTCACTCATGTGGTGGTGGCTCTCCTCACATGGCACTCGGGGCATCTCTTCATATGTGGGTGTCGGAGAGATGTTGGTGCAAATGTCCTCATGTGCGGTCGCGTAGCTTGACTCGGAGGAGGAGTCCAATGTGGGCGTCGTCTTCATGTTGTTGAAGAGGTTCGCGCTCGTCGCCGTGGTCGAAGGGGATGGCCCTTGCTCGACCTTCTTGTCGCCGTCTTGTTGTTGGAGGCCCATATGATGTGGCACCTCATAGCTCGTCTCCATGACCGAAGGGAGTTTCCCATGCTCGGCCATCTTCCTTGAGGGGCTTCCGAAGATGGAAGTGTCACCCTCGCTCGTAGGTGGTCGCCTTGGACTTGATGAAGTCGATGTAGGCGTACTCGTGGGAAGTAGGCGAAGATGCCGTACGTCCAAAGGCGAAGATGCCTTGAGAACACTTGGCGAAGATGCCGAAGTGGTTGATGTAGCCGTAGCGCCGTCTTGGTGGTGGTCATCTCGCGGTCTTCTTTTATGCTCATGAAACTTCGACTTTGCGTGTTGGGACTTGTGCATTTGCGCTTGTGGAGCATCTTCATGATGATGGTGTCGTTGTCGCGCTTGAGCTCGAAGGCGTTCGTCGTCGTCGTGCACATGATGCTTGGAGGTGACTTGCCCTTCATGACGATGTGGATCACGAACGTGATGGTGGTCGCCATGTCGATGTTGACTTGGACGACCTGCGCTTTCATCTTGTTTGTGCTCCGAAGATGATCGACTTGGTCGCCGCCGCCTTGAAGATGACGAAGGGGAAGTAGACTTGATCAAGGCTCTAATCTCCTCCATCCTTGCATCTTGCTCCTCTTTATGTGCGGCAAGCTTCTTGTCGAAGTAGTCCCTTCTCCTTGCTTCGGAGTGATGAATGTCGATGGAGATGTTCTCGATGCGCTCTCGCAATCTTGATTGTGTGCCTTGCACTTGTCGTTGTAGATCGAAGATAGACGCTTTGGTTATGTAGTTGTTCACGCCGTCGTTGTTGTTCGAGGACCGGAGAGGAAATGCCTTGCCTATCCATCACAAGACTCGAGCAAATATGAGTGGGAGAAAGAGAAGAACTTATACCAATGTACCTTGACCGATGTTGACAATGAATCAAGTTCACTCAAATGCGGACAATGAAATAGCACTATTGGTACCAATCCTTGTCGGTTCTCACACCTACACAAGTAAAGCTTATAGTGGAGCTCGGTGAGGATAGTGGCACAAAAATTTAATGCAAAATGTTAGCAAGAGTCAATAATGTTGAAAAAGATTCACAAATTCGCAAGTGAAACAAGTAGACCAATAGCAATGAATGGCACACGGAAACACACACACGGATAGATAAATGGGGTCGTGCAACCAAGGAATGAGCACAAAATGTGGAATCCACGGAAAACGCTCGTGTTGCACAACTCAAGAGAGACGCTAGCACGATTGCTCAATAGGCGGATACGACACTTGTGCACAACCTATAAGATGCAAAATATATGGACTTCTATCCCAAGTATGTTATGTATGTATGGTTCCCGGTGTTTCTCTCAAGCATGATATCATATGATGTAGATTTTGGTATGGCTCTTATGTGCAATGGGGTATGATGTTATGGCACTTGCTCACGAGCTCTTTGCTCTCTTCTCTTTTGCTTAAAAGCTTTATTTCTCTTTTTTTTCTCTATGGCCACTTTTGCACAATGCACAAACCAAGATAGCAATTGTGTATATGCGGGGAACAAACTTGAGGCACAATGGATGATATGATACCAATATGATATGGTATGTATGCAATGGATGGTGTAGACCACTAATGTGCACAAGTCACGTTGCCGGCAATACTCAAATGGCTAGTCTCGATAGGCAAGTAACGCAAAATGGGCTAGGGGTTAACAATGCAATTGCAAGGGAATATACAAAGGTGTCGTCGAGGTTACCGTACTTTGCAATGATGAGTGGCGGTGTTCTTGGTGTAGATACCAAGATGATGGAGACTCGTCCCTAAATAGCCGAAACACCTTAGGAAACGGAAAAAACCGCAAACTCAAAATCTCAAATGACAAATGTCAAATGGTGGTAGCGAAAAGCGGTGGTGGTGTTGCACTAGGCAATGCGGAAGTGGAATGATGGGCTATACACGAGTCGGAGTTGAAGTTGCCGTCCCTAAGTAGCCGAAACACCTTAGGAGACACAAGCCACAACTCAAACAAAATTGGGTTAAGTTGGGGTGGAATTGTATGGTGGGCAAGGTTATGCGGAAGTGGTGGTGGTGGTGGTTGATGAAGAAGCAACCGTCCCTAAGTAGCCGAAACACCTTAGGAGACTCGAATCACTACTCAAGCAACCACTAATGCTATGGGGAACAAAATGGGTTAGGTTGCGGAAGTCAGAGGTGCTAATGCGAATGATATGGTGAAGGGCCTAGGCAAACTTGCCAAATTTCAGAAAATATGATGGAGTCAAATGATGTTGGTGGTATTTTTGTGGGATGGGGGATGTCAATAGCTTCAAAACGAGCTAAAGAACGTCAAAATCGGAGTTCGGATGAATTAGTTACGGCCAAACCAAGATTTCAGCCGAAGCAGTGTCAGGGTTAACTGGACATCCGGGAGGAGGTCCGGATGATCCGGGCTAGGTCCGGATGATCCGGGTGTACATCCGGATGATCCAGGTTCATCAGCTCCGGTTCTGTTTTCTGGGTGCGTGGGGTATCCGGACGTCCGGGAGAGGGTCCAGCTGATCCGGGAGGTGTCCGGATGATCGGGGAGAAGGTCCGGATGATCCGGGCAGGTAAAACTGCTCGGGATTTCCTCTCGGGGACGAATTTTTGGGCGGAAATGGATGATTTTCGGGGCAAAATTTGAGGGATTTCGTGGATGGAAGGTGGGGAAACTTGGGGAAATGCTAGATCCACTTGAAACCAAGCAAATCCACAGATCAAAATCAAAAAAACATCATCAAACCAACAAATCACAAAAAATTTTGGGGCTATTTTTGGTGGGGATTTTCGGATTTAGGACAAAAACAACAAAATCAAGCTAGAAAACACGGGGTAGGGGCTCCAAAAACGTGATCAACTTGGCTCATGATACCATAATGATGTAGGGTGGAACCCTATAGCGTCAATCTTTCACGTTTGGAGTGGATCCTACGGGGAATCACGAAGAACACGCGGAAGCACAAAGGGAAAACACGGGGAAAACGAGAGAGAATCACTCAACCAACAAGGAATCGATCACACAAGTGCTAGATCACCACACACATAAGAGATCCACAAGATCCAAATTCAACAAAGGTAAGGATACAAAAGGAACCGTTCTTCTCCAAGAGGAGGTCTTGAATCCACGAGGGGATCTTCCCACGATGGGGGCCTTGAATCCGCTTGGGGGATCTTCTCCGAAGAGGTCGTGATCTCCGAGGAGAAGTATCCAAGTGGATGAGCAAAGGCTCTCACACAAATATGAGCTAATCCAATGCTAAGTCTCAAAAGGAGGAGGAGGAGTCCTATTTATAGGCTAGGGGGCGAAGGGGTACACGGGCTCAGCCCAACACGCGCACACAGGCGCTGGCCGGATGATCCGGGTCCGAAGCCGGATGATCTGGGCTGGTCCGGATGGTCCGGGTGGAGGCCCGGATGATCCGGAGACTCGGCTGGTGGAGGCGCAGGGCCGGATGTCTGGCTGGCGGTCTGGACATCCGGGCAGGGTCCGGATGATCCGGGACGGGGTCCGGATGATCCGGCTTCAGGGGGAAGGCTTCTGTAGTCTTCGGTCGAATTAGCCGAATCGTTCGGATGGGGGTCCGGATCGTCCGGGCTCTGTCCGGATCATCCGGGCCGCCGTCCGGATCATCCGGCCAGTCTGGTCCTTGGCGCTTTTCCTCTCCGTCTTCACGTATGTCTTCCGCTTCCGGTTCTCCTTGCTCCCTAGCTTCTTCATGGTGAAGTCCTTGGTACCTGAGTATGCATAGCGTTTCCGTTTGAGGTAGTAACCATGTCTCATGTGAATCGAAAGGGAATTGAGAGAGGAGAGATGTCACCTCGGTTTCGAGAGCTCTTGCACGTGCTCGAGTCATAGGTCCAAGTGGTGTTGTAGAGGATGTAGATGCGTCCATGGGGATGATCATGGGATGCTCCGCATCATAATCCCGATGGCACGTCTTGTGGAAAGACGTCAGCGAACTTCCGCAAAATGTTAGTGACAGCAGGGGGCAAAGAGGAAGGCACGTCCTCGAATGAAAATAATGCCTCTTTGCACACAAAGGCATAGCAAACAGATTTGCTGAAATCTAGCTCATCAATATCAGATTTGGTGGCAAGTAAACATGCACTTTTCAATTTAATTTCAGAAACAACAGTAGATGGTTTATTATTAGACTTCATTTGGTGCTCAAATTCTTTTGCCACAATCTGATTTTCACTCTTATTTGTCTCGTGTTTTGCTTTATTAGCTCTATTAATATCATCTTTCAAAATGGAATCAGGAGTCATAGGAAGCAAAGTAATATTTTTATCGTTATGAACAAGAGTATACTGATTGTTTCTATCATGGTGTACAGAATTTTTATCAAATTGCCATGGTCTACCAAGTAATAAGGAACATGCTTGCATAGGTACCACATCACAATCAACATAATTAGCATATGTAGAGATAACTAAATGCACACAAATAGTACGTGTTACCTTAACCTTGCCGCTGTTGTTGAACCATTGGATGTAGTAAGGATGTGGATGTGGTCTTGTGGTGAGAGATAGCTTCTCCACCATCTCCATGCTAGCCAAGTTATTGCAGCTCCCTCCATCTATGATCACGCGAACAGAACGTTCCTTCACAACTCCCTTTGTATGGAACAAATTATGCCTCTGATTTTGCTCAACTTGTGTAACCTACACACTCAAAACACGTTGAGCAACTAAACATTCATACCTGTCGGCATCTTCAGGAGCAATGTATTGCGTCTCATGATCAGAATCGTCTCCATCGTGTTCGTCACGTGTAATAAGAGCCAAAGCCTCCTCATCATAGTCACTAGCAGACTCATACCCACCATCCTCAGTAACAATCATCACACGCTCAGATGGGCATTCTCTCACATAATGACCTCCACCCTTGCAACGTCGACAAATAATATCATGTGTTTGCTCTGTTGATGCCATGGATGAAGAAGAGCTCTTTGCAGGCCCAGAAGGTGTGCTCTTGGCAGATAGTGGTGATAGTGCCTGCTTTATTGTATCACGGTTGGAGGTGGCAGCCGACGGAGGCGCCGGTGTAGCAGAACGTGTGGAAGTAGATGATGCACGTGGTGTCCATGATGAAGGTCAACCTGCAGAAAAGTTAGTCCGCGCCAATGCCTGTCGATCCTGCACTTCACGTTCAGCTTTATAAGCAAGATGGAATAAACGAGTGATATTAGTATACTCCTTATACTCTAGAATCGTCTGAATATCTCTATTTAATCCACCCATAAAACATGCAAGCATAGCTTCATTCTCCTCAACAATACCACATCTAATCATGCCAGTTTGTAATTCCTGATAATATTCTTCTACAGAATTTTTTCCCTGTCTTAACCGCTGCAATTTTTGAAGTAATTCACGTTGATAATATGGTGGAACCCAACGAGTACGCATAGCAGTTTTCAAAGCAGCCCAAGTAGCCGGAATAGGAAATAATCTACAATGCTCAGACCACCAAACACATGCAAAACTAGTGAATGGACAAACAGCAGCAGGAACATGTCTCTCCTCGGGATATTGTAAACATGTAAATCGTTGTTCAGTTTCTAACTCTGATGAGGACATGACTACCTTGGATATGACCAAAAATATTGCATATATGCATATTTGTCAGGTGATTTCTAGTGCAAACTATTCAATAATCTATTTATGTTATCCAGAACAAAAATACTTCACACACTTCTGTGTTTTGTCTAATTGCAGGTGTATGGGACATTTGTACAATCCACATATGAAGATAAGGAAGAAAGAGATGTTTATTTGCTGTCCAAAAAGTTCTCTCACGTCACTTTTGGCCCAAGAGAAGATAGAGTCCAAGTCTCTCACGTTCTGGATTCAGATTCGGACTGCACAGACATACCTGACTCAAAACGCACACAAGTTTTTCATACGGACTCCGAATTGGGTGATTCTTTTTTTGTTGGAAACTAGATTTCGTGCACTTTCCAACCCAATTGGAATCACCTTAAAATTCGTCCGGAGCGTTGAGTTGTGGACGAAACAATCTGATGCTGCAGCAGAATCCGAGTCAAACTACAAGTCCAAAGGTGTTACATCACCTCCAGTTGGGCCCATTGGCCTTGTACGACCTAGATTTAGTTTTAGGCTGCCTTGGGACGTCCTCCCACCTCCTTGGCCGCCACCCCTTGCTCCTATATAAGTAGATCCATCTAGTAGCTTTTCCTTGGGATTTGTTTAGTTAAAAGTTAGCCATTGCAACTTCGTGTACTTCGTTTGTGTCCAACGACCAGACCAAGACCGCTTCCGGATCCCCACCATTATCAGTACTTCATATATATTCGCAATATTCAGATTGCTTTATCATATTCTTGCTCGTTCTTCGATTGCTTGCAGGAATAGACTTTCGTGGTCAGGTTGATCGTGCTCCAGCGTGGTCAATAACCTTTCGGAGTTGGTTTAGCGATTGCTAAGGCGCAACGTCGTGCACGTTTGTAGTCGGATCGTCAAAGTCATCTTCACCAAATCGATAGTTATCATCTCATCGAAAGATCGGGACACCCTGACTCTATCAAGTGGTATCAGTTTTCAGGTTGCTCGGTGAGAATTTCCAGTTTTTCCTAGATTAGATTTTTTTCTTACCTATTGTCCAAGAAAAAGCCACAAAAAAAGTTAGATCTGTTCATCCTTTATCCAAGCCAGTCTGAGCCTTTGCAATTTTCTATTCATTGCTTGCATAGTTGAATTATCGGTTGCATCGTCGTGTCAGTTGCTGGTCTTAGCGTCTAGTCTTTTAGAGTTTCGAGTTCTGTTCACATTAGTCACGCCACCGCTGCATCATTATCTCTTCCGCTGTCCACCACCCATCCATCAATTTCCACCACGTGCTACCCACCATTCATTGTCATAATAATAGTTGAGATCGTTCACATTTTCACTTGATCCAATCTGCATCTTATCTAGTTTGTTTTGGAAAGAGGGAGAAAAAAAGAGAAAAAAAACGAGAGAAAAAAAGGAGAAAAAAAGTCAGAAAAAAAGGAGAGAAAGAAAAAAAAGTGTGAGGAAAAAAAGAGAGAAGAAAAAAAAACAAAAAAAATTGTCTCAAACTTTTCAAGAGGAAAGTTGGAGAGAGAGTTGTTGTATATCCTGCTTGGCAGTTGTTTTTCATCATTATCTTCACTGCCGTTGTGATCTTCACTTATATCTTGCTGTCAAGAGCTACTTAGTATCCTTCATTGATGCTAGTTGTGCTACGCCGTGACCTCATTAGTGTTCTAGGCTCGCGTCTCTAGTCCGGTCTAGCCTAGGACCAGCACAATACCGTCGTTGAGCGTTTATTCAACATTGCATCTTTGAATTGATTATTGCTAATCTTTTGCTACCATATATAGCCAACCCAGCTCCACATATTTCTACACCGTGTATACGTACGCTCCCCTGGCAATCGCTTTACTCAATATTCGGAGTTACTTGACACCGCTGGTTGCCGATCACCGCCTGCTGCATGGTAAGAACTTGTAAGACATTGATATTTGCGTTACTGTGAGCGTTTTACCACCACATCCTAGTAGTTATAGGAACATTATTTTTGGGTTTTGTTTCTTGTTCTACTAATCATGACAGGATCCAGAGTCAATTCATGGGCTTTGTCGATCGCGGGAGACGTGCCACCACCTTTGCAAATACCACAACCGTCACGAGAGGTGCACAAACATCCAAATGCACATGATCAGGTTAATGTATCTATACCATCATTTAATGGCCGTTTTAAACCTGCTTTATATATTGAATGGGAGTTCGACATAAAAAATATATTTGCTTCCCCTAATTTCGATGAACATAAAAAGGTTAAGGTTGCGGTTGATTCTTTCACTGGTTATGCTTTGGTTTGGTGGAGTGAATATTGTCGGTTACACCCTGATTATATACCTACTACTTGGGATGATTTGAAACTTGCCATGCGACATACTTTCGTCCCTGCTTATTATACTCGTGACATGATTAAGAAGTTGCAACACTTAAAACAAGGTAGTGAAACTGTAACAAAATATTATGATGATTTACAAACTACCTTGTTGCATTCGTCTTTAGAAGAAAGTGAAGATGATTTTATGGATAGATTTTGGGGAGGATTAAACCGTGATATTCAAGAGATACTAATTCATGAAGAGTGTTATCCTATGGACCATTTGTTTCATCTTGCTTGCAAAGCTGAACAGGAAATAAAACGACGTGTTGGCCAGGAGGAGAACAAGCGCACGGTGCACATTCCAAGAGTTGATATGATTGTTCCTTCAACTACTAGGCATACTATGACAACCACATTCGTTGTTGTCAGGACTACATCACCTCCACCATGTGACACATCGCCCCCGAGAGTGGCTACATCATCTGAGTTGATCATAAGAGGTAATGACAAAGGTACTGATCTTCCATCTCTACATGAGAATGAAGAATGCCTTGTCAATTTGAATGCACCATCTGATGAGCTACCCACTACTTTGATCACACCACCTATTTTAGAGGACTACGTTGATAATTTGACTTTGCCATGTGATCAAACAACTGAAATACCAACAATTTTGAGTGCACCCATTGAATTAACTATTGATGCAAAAGAACCAATGTTTAATCATTTTGATATGACATCTAATCTTGGTGATGATTCTGTGTTGAATGACTTATTGCATGTTTGCTTATTTAAGCATGTTGTAGCATGTAAATTTGATGCAAGTAAGGTTTATTCACCAATGTTGGGATGGTTTAATGATGAACATTGTCAATCTTTTGAAATGAATAAGAGCTTCACTTATATGTGCAAACTGAGTTGCAATATTTTCATGCCTTCTACTTCTTGTGCTAATTTTTTGGCTTTAGATTTTATGAACTATGCAAGTTACTCATCTATTCATGTGTCATATATGCAAAAATCAAGGGAAGTAAAAATGGATGACATATACATATACAACATGTACACCTTGTCTCTTTTGTTAGCCACATTTCAGATTAAGCAACGCCGAGGACGGCTTTATTTTCAAGAAGGGGGGGATGATGAGGACATGACTACCTTGGATATGACCAAAAATATTGCATATATGCATATTTGTCAGGTGATTTCTAGTGCAAACTATTCAATAATCTATTTATGTTATCCAGAACAAAAATACTTCACACACTTTTGTGTTTTGTCTAATTGCAGGTGTATGGGACATTTGTACAATCCACATATGAAGATAAGGAAGAAAGAGATGTTTATTTGCTGTCCAAAAAGTTCTCTCACGTCACTTTTGGCCCAAGAGAAGATAGAGTCCAAGTCTCTCACGTTCTGGATTCAGATTCGGACTGCACAGACACACATGACTCAAAACAGACACAAGTTTTTCATACGGACTCCGAATTGGGTGATTCTTTTTTTGTTGGAAACTAGATTTCGTGCACTTTCCAACCCAATTGGAATCACCTTCAAATTCGTCCGGAGCGTTGAGTTGTGGACGAAACAATCTGATGCTGCAGCAGAATCCGAGTCAAACTACAAGTCCAAAGGTGTTACATCACCTCCACTTGGGCCCATTGGCCTTGTACGACCTAGATTTAGTTTTAGGCTGCCTTGGGACGTCCTCCCACCTCCTTGGCCTCCACCCCTTGCTCCTATATAAGTAGATCCATCTAGTAGCATTTCCTTGGGATTTGTTTAGTTAAAAGTTAGCCATTGCAACTTCGTGTACTTCGTTTGTGTCCAACGACCAGACCAAGACCGCTTCCGGATCCCCACCATTATCAATACTTCATATATAGTTGCAATATTCAGATTGCTTTATCATATTCTTGCTCGTTCTTCGATTGCTTGCAGGAATAGACCTTCGTGGTCAGGCTGACCGTGCTTCCAGCATCGTCAGTAACCTCAGGAGATTGGTTTAGCGATTGCTAAGGAGCAATGTCGTGCACGTTTGTAGTCGGATTGTCAAAGTCGTCTCCACCAAATCGATAGTTATCATCTCATCGAAAGATCGGGACACCCCGCCTCC
>NC_041384.1:329271815-329336671 GCF_002162155.2 Triticum dicoccoides | reverse complement strand
TGGGACGTCCTCCCACCTCCTTGGCCGCCACCCCTTGCTCCTATATAAGTAGATCCATCTAGTAGCTTTTCCTTGGGGATTTGTTTAGTTAAAAGTTAGCCATTGCAACTTCGTGTACTTCGTTTGTGTCCAACGACCAGACCAAGACCGCTTCCGGATCCCCACCATTATCAATACTTCATATATATTTGCAATATTCAGATTGCTTTATCATATTCTTGCTCGTTCTTCGATTGCTTGCAGGAATAGACCTTCGTGGTCAGGCTGACCGTGCTTCCAGCATCGTCAGTAACCTCAGGAGATTGGTTTAGCGATTGCTAAGGCGCAACGTCATGCACGTTTGTAGTCGGATTGTCAAAGTCGTCTCCACCAAATCGATAGTTATCATCTCATTGAAAGATCGGGACACCCCGCCTCTATCAAGTGGTATCAGTTTTCAGGTTGCTCGGTGAGAATTTCCAGTTTTCCTAGATTAGATTTATTTTCTTACCTATTGTCCAAGAAAAAGCCACAAAAAAAGAGTTAGATCTATTCATCCTTGGTCCAAGCCAGTCTGAGCCTTTGCAATTTTCTTTTGATTGCTTGCATAGTTGAATTACCGGTTGCATCGTCGTGTCGAGTTGCTGGTCTTAGTGTCTAGTTCCTTTAGAGTTTTGAGTTCTGTTCACATTAGTCAGCAGCCGCTGCATCATTATCCCATCCGCTGTCCACCATCCAATCCACCAATTTCCACCACGTGCTACGCACTGTTTATTGTCATAATCATAGTTGAGGTCACTCACATCTTCGCCTGATCGAATCTGCATCTTATCTAGTTTGTCTTGGAAAGAGGGAGAAAAAAGAAGATAAAGAAAAAAAAGAGAGAAAAAAGGAAAGAAAAAAAAAAGAAAAAGAGGGAGAAGAAAAAGGAAAAAAAGCGTGAGAAAAAAAAGAGAGAAGAAAAAAAATTGGATCTATCTAGAATCAATCTCGTACCTGAATTCGGATTGGAATCTGTTTTGTGCACTGTTCAGTAAAACAGCTTGGCTATTGTTTCACATCATTATCTTTACTGCCGTTGTGATCTTCACTTATATCTTGCTGTCCAGAGCTACTTTGTATCCTTCATTGATGCTGGTTGTGCTACGACGTGACCTCATTAGTGTTCTAGGCTCGCGTCTCTAGTTCGGTCTAGCCTAGGACCAGCACAGTACCGTCGTTGAGCGTTTATTCAACATTGCATCTTTGAATTGATTATTGCTAATCTTTTGCTACCATATATAGCCAACCCAGCTCCACATATTTCTACACCGTGTATACGTACACTCCCCTGGCAATCGCTTTACTCAATATTCGGAGTTACTTGACACCGCTGGTTGCCGATCACCGCCTGCTGCATGGTAAGAACTTGTAAGACATTGATATTTGCTTTACTGTGAGCGTTTTACCACCACATCCTAGTAGTTATAGGAACATTATTTTTGGGTTTTGTTTCTTGTTCTACTAATCATGACAGGATCCAGAGTCAATTCATGGGCTTTGTCGACCGCGGGAGACGTGCCACCACCTTTGCAAATATCACAACCGTCACGAGAGGTGCACAAACATCCAAATGCACATGATCAGGTTAATGTATCTATACCACCATTTGATGGCCGTTTTAAACCTGCTTTATATATTGAATGGGAGTTCGACATAAAAAATATATTTGCTTCCCATAATTTCAATGAACATAAAAAGGTTAAGGTTGCGGTTGGTTCTTTCACTGGTTATGCTTTGGTTTGGTGGAGTGAATATTGTCGGTTACACCCTGATTATATACCTACTACTTGGGATGATTTGAAACTTGCCATGCGACATACTTTCGTCCCTGCTTATTATACTCGTGACATGATTAAGAAGTTGCAACACTTAAAACAAGGTAGTGAAACTGTAACAAAATATTATGATGATTTACAAACTACCTTGTTGGATTCCTCTTTAGAAGAAAGTGAAGATGATTTTATGGATAGATTTTGGGGAGGATTAAACCGTGATATTCAAGAGATACTAATTCATGAAGAGTGTTATCCTATGGACCATTTGTTTCATCTTGCTTGCAAAGCTGAACAGGAAATAAAACGACGTGTTGGCCTCGAGGAGAACAAGCGCACGGTGCACATTCCAAGAGTTGATATGATTGTTCCTTCAACTACTAGGCATACTATGACAACCACATCCGTTGTTGTCAGGACTACATCACCTCCACCATGTGACACATCGCCCTCGAGAGTGGCTACATCATCTGAGTTGATCATAAGAGGTAATGACAAAGGTACTGATCTTCCATCTCTACATGAGAATGATGAATGCCTTGTCAATTTGAATGCACCATCTGATGAGCTATCCACTACTTTGATCACACCACCTATTTTAGAGGACTACGTTGATAATTTGACTTTGCCATGTGATCAAACAACTGAAATACCAACAATTTTGAGTGCACCCATTGAATTAACTATTGATGCAAAAGAACCAATGTTTAATCATTTTGATATGACCTCTAATCTTGGTGATGATTCTGTGTTGAATGACTTATTGCATGTTTGCTTATTTAAGCATGTTGTAGCATGTAAATTTGATGCAAGTAAGGTTTATTCACCAATGTTGGGATGGTTTATTGATGAACATTGTCAATCTTTTGAAATGAATAAGAGCTTCACTTATATGTGCAAACTGAGTTGCAATATTTTCATGCCTTCTACTTCTTGTGCTAATTTTTTGGCTTTAGATTTTATGAACTATGCAAGTTACTCATCTATTCATGTGTCATATATGCAAAAATCAAGGGAAGTAAAAATGGATGACATATACATATACAACATGTACACCTTGTCTATTTTGTTAGCCACATTTCAGATTAAGCAACGCCGAGGACGGCTTTATTTTCAAGAAGGGGAGGATGATGAGGACATGACTACCTTGGATATGACCAAAAATATTGCATATATGCATATTTGTCAGGTGATTTCTAGTGCAAACTATTCAATAATCTATTTATGTTATCCAGAACAAAAATACTTCACACACTTCTGTGTTTTGTCTAATTGCAGGTGTATGGGACATTTGTACAATCCACATATGAAGATAAGGAAGAAAGAGATGTTTATTTGCTGTCCAAAAAGTTCTCTCACGTCACTTTTGGCCCAAGAGAAGATAGAGTCCAAGTCTCTCACGTTCTGGATTCAGATTCGGACTGCACAGACATACCTGACTCAAAACGCACACAGGTTTTTCATACGGACTCCGAATTGGGTGATTCTTTTTTTGTTGGAAACTAGATTTCGTGCACTTTCCAACCCAATTGGAATCACCTTAAAATTCGTCCGGAGCGTTGAGTTGTGAACGAAACAATCTGATGCTGCAGCAGAATCCGAGTCAAACTACAAGTCCAAAGGTGTTACATCACCTCCACTTGGGCCCATTGGCCTTGTACGACCTAGATTTAGTTTTAGGCTGCCTTGGGACGTCCTCCCACCTCCTTGGCCGCCACCCCTTGCTCCTATATAAGTAGATCCATCTAGTAGCTTTTCCTTGGGATTTGTTTAGTTAAAAGTTAGCCATTGCAACTTCGTGTACTTCGTTTGTGTCCAACGACCAGACCAAGACCGCTTCCGGATCCCCACCATTATCAATACTTCATATATATTCGCAATATTCAGATTGCTTTATCATATTCTTGCTCGTTCTTCGATTGCTTGCAGGAATAGACTTTCGTGGTCAGGTTGATCGTGCTCCAGCGTGGTCAATAACCTTTCGGAGTTGGTTTAGCGATTGCTAAGGCGCAACGTCGTGCACGTTTGTAGTCGGATCGTCAAAGTCATCTTCACCAAATCGATAGTTATCATCTCATCGAAAGATCGGGACACCCCGCCTCTATCAAACTCCCAAGTAAGATATATATCAGGAACATATCTACCCTCAAATGGTGGAATATTCAATTTTAGTTTAGGGAGATGGTCATGATCTCGTACCTGAGGGTGAGCCCTACCATTGCCATTATTTGCATGTGGACGACCTCGTGGTTGCTGTGCTGGTGGTGGCACGTAGTTCTGATTTTGATCAACCTCATCCTCATAATCTCCCACATAATCATCCTCCTCCACATCAGCAGTAGGAGCCACAGAAGTATCAACAGCAGCACCAGCAGTTTGGCCCGACTGAAGAGGGACACGGCTCGCTCGGCGGAGGGCTGTTTCCCGACGTGGAGGTAGTCGGTGTTGTTGCTGTTGTTGCAGAGGTGCGGCAGGAGCAGCCGGTGGTGGTGGTGGAAAACGCGAAAGCAATTCAGCAAACTTGTTATCGAGCTTTGTTTCAAACGTCTTCTCCATGCCATCTATCTTCTCCATGGCCTCTTCAAATCTGTTTATCACATCTTGCACCTGTACACTCGTCATTTGCTGAAACGTATCATGAAGCTCCTTGTTCGTCAAGTTCTCCCAGTCAGTCTCGTCGGATTGTGATCCTGGCATGGTTAGCAGCAATAGAAACATACAAGAATATGATCCTATAGACTACTAACAAGTGGTGGTGGTGGCGGGTGTCACAAATCCGTCAAGCAAATCTCAAATTCTTACCAGTTCTTACCCAGCAGCAGGCGGTGATCGGCAACCGTTATAGTCAAAACTCTCGAAAGCTTGGATAGAGCGATTGCCAGGGAGAGTCAAACGCACGACGTAGATGTATGTGGAGCTGGGAAGGCTTATAGTATGGTAGCAAAAAGGGTCAGCAATAATCAATTCAGAGATGCAAAGTTGAATAAACGCTCAACGACGGTACTGTGCTGGTCCTAGGCTAGACCGTGCTAGAGACGCGAGCCTAGAACACTAACAAAATCACGGCGCTGCACGTAAATAAGGGAAAAGCACACTCTGGAACTATTTTTTTTCGCTCTTTTTTTTTGCGCTCCTTTTTTGTGTGCTCCTCTTTTTTTTTGCGAAAAATCACTATAATGGCGAGTGTCTCAAAACTCTTCCCTCGTCAAACTGATAGGATGGGCACGAAATTCTTTTTCACTTTTTTTTCGGAAATCAGGGCAGCGACGACGAAAAAGTGCGACAAAAAATCACTATGATGGCACGTGGCTCAAAAGACTTAGAAAAGTCTAAAAATAGGATAGGGAAAAAAAATTTGCCCGGCAAAATTTTGGCCTAAAAACTGCCCGGGGGTCTCTAGACTCTTTTTTTTTCCGAGACCTACGCAGGCAAGGAAACACGAATCGGAATTTAGATTGATCTCAAGAACAAACCTAATATGAGAAGAACTCGGATTGGTGGTGGATATATGGTTGTGGTATATGGCAGCGGTGGTGGTATATGGTAGCGGTGGTGGTATATGGATACAGATTGGTGGTGGTATATGGATACGGATTGGTGGTGGTATATGGATATGGATTCAGAGCGGTGGCGGATAAGCAAAAGTGGTAGATGGGCGATGATGATGGTGCGGCGGCGGCGTGACAACTTATGACCAGAACTCGAAACTCTAAAAGACTAGACTCTAAGACCAGCAACTTGACACGACGATGCAACCGCAAATTCAACAAAGCAAAAACCCTAAAAAGATTATGCAAAGGCTCAGATTGGTTCGGATATGATGAACTAACCCTAAAAATTTTTTTGTGGCTTTTTCGTGGACTGTAGGTATGAAGAACAGACTCGATCTAATCTACGAAAAACTATAAAATCTCACCAAGCAACCTGGAAATCAGATACCACTTGATAGAGGCGAGGGTCCCGATGTTTCGATGAGATGGTGGCTATCGTTTTCTGTGGGAGTCGACTTTGACGATCCGACTACGAACGTGCGAGACGTCGCGCCTTAGCAATTGCTAAACCAACTTCCGAGGGTTATTGACCACGCCGGAGCACGATCAACCTGACCACGAGGGTCTGTTTCCTGCGAGCAAACGAAGAACAAGCAAGAAACTGAGATTGCAATCTGGATATTGCGAATATAAGATGAAAGCTTTATTGATCAAGGTGGGGTTCTGTGACGGCTTGGTCTGGTCGTTGGACACAAACGAAGTACGCGAAGTTGCAGCTATGGCGAACTTTTGATCTAAACAAAACCCAAAGTCTAAACGACGCCCTAAGGGATGTATATATGGAGGAAGAGGGGGGAATTTCGTGGCCCTTGAGGGTGGGGTCCGAAACCAACCCTAACTCTTGTTTCCCCACACATACGGACTCTAAAAATAGCCTATACTTAAGTATTTCGAAATTACATGGGCCTGGCCCATTAATAAGGTGACGTAGCACCTAGAATAGCCTATGGACGAATATTATGAAGTGGCATCTTGTATATTTCGTCCAAGGCTTCATGCACTCCTTATGGCGGCTTTAAAGTCCTGAAATCATCACTTGTAACTCCGTTCTTGATCCCCTTGCGCATGCCATCAACTCCATGTGTGTTCTTGCTCCAATGTTCATCCTTCTTCAAGCTAGGGCCTTCATTTGTAAGCAAAACAAATGTATCCAATTTAGGCAGCATCATAATCTCATGAACATTAGAATCATTACCAAGAAACGAAAGTACCTGGTAATTTAATTGGCATGCGCGAGCTGATGAGGACATCAATACCATTGTTACACCCACAGCCCCTGCTGCTATACATACTGGACCAATTACTAGAGCTCGCGCACGCCAACTAAATTACCAGGTACTTTCGTTTCTTGGTAATGATTCTAATGTTCATGAGAATATGATGCTGCCTAAATTGGATACATTTGTTTTACTTACAAATGAAGGGCCTAGCTTGGAGAAGGATGAACATTGGAGCAAGAACAAGCATGGAGATGATGGCATGCGCAAGGGGAACAAGAACGGAGTTACAAGTGATGATTTCAGGACTTTAAAGCCACCATAATGGGTGCATGAAGCCTTGGACGAAATATACAAGATGCCACTTCGTAAATTTCGTCCCGAAGCTATTTTAGGTGCTGCGTCACCTTATTATTGGGCCAGGCCCATGTAATTTCGAAATACATAAGTATAGGCTATTTTTAGAGTCCGTATGTGTGGGAAAACAAGAGATAGGGTTGATTTCGGACCCCTCCACCAAGGGCCACGAAATTCCCCCCCTCTTTCTCCATATATACAGCCCTTAGGGCATCGTTTAGACTTTGGGTTTTGTTTAGATTAAAAGTTCGCCATAGCTGCAACTTCGCGTACTTCGTTTGTGTTCAACGACCAGACAAAGGCGTCACAGAACCCCACCTTGATCAATAAAGCTTTCATCTTATATTCGCAATATCCAGATTGCAATCTCAGTTTCTTGCTTGTTCTTCGTTTGCTTGCAGGAAACAGACCCTCGTGGTCAGGTTGATCATGCTCCGGTGTGGTCAATAACCTCTCCGAGTTGGTTTAGCGATTGCTAAGGCGCAACGTCCTCGCACGTTCATAGTCGGATCGTCAAAGTCGACTGCCACCAAAGCGATATCCATCATCTCATCGAAAGACGGGACACCTTTGCCTCTATCAAGTGGTATCAGATTTCCAGGTTGCTCGGTGAGATTTTACAGTTTTTCGTAGTTTAGATCGAGTCTGTTCTTCATACCTACAGTCCACGAAAAAGCCAAAAAAAATTAGGGTTAGTTCATCATATCCGAACCAATCTGAGCCTTTGCATAATCTTTTTAGGGTTTTGCTTTGTTGAATTTGCGGTTGCATCGTCGTGTCTAGTTGCTGGTCTTAGCGTTAGTCTTTTAGAGTTTCGAGTTCTGGTCATAAGTTGTCACGCCGCCACCGCACCATCATCATCGCCCCTGTCACCTACCACCACCGCTCCGGATCCGTATCCACATACCACCACCAATCCGTATCCATATACCACCACCGATCCATATCCATATATTACCACCGCTGCCATATACCACCACCGCTGCCATATACCACCACCATATATCCACCACCAATCCGAGTTCCTTGCATATTAGGTGTGTTTTCGAGATCCATCTAGATTCCGATTCGTGTTTCCTTGCCGGAGTAGGTTTCTGGAAACCACCCTCCGTTTAGGCCCAAAAAATTTCGAAAACGCATTTTTCGAAAAAATTTCTGGCTATCCTATTTTTAGGTGTTTCTGAGTGTTTTGAGACAGGTGCCATTATAGGAAGTTTTTTTTGACCCGTTTCCAGCTTTTGGGTCCGGGCAGTTGAAAAAACGAAAAAAAATTGGTCGAAAAAATTTCGTGCCCATCCTGTCAGTTTGACCTAAGAAGAGTTTTGAGACACTCGCCATTATAGTGATTTTTCAAAAAAAAAAGCAGCGCAAAAAAATAGAGCGCAAAAAAAAAGAGCGAAATAAAAATTCCAGAGTGTGCTTTTCCCTTGTTTACGTGCAGCGCCGTGTTTTTGTTAGTGTTCTAGGCTCGCGTCTCTAGCACGGTCTAGCCTAGGACCAGCACAGTACCGTCGTTGAGCGTTTATTCAACTTTGCATCTCTGAATTGATTATTGCTGACCCTTTTTGCTACCATATTATAAGCCTTCCCAGCTCCACATACATCTACGTCGTGCGTTTGACTCTCCCTGGTAATCGCTCTATCCAAGCTTTGAGAGTTTTGACTACAACGGTTGCCGATCACCGCCTGCTGCTGGGTAAGAACTGGTAAGAATTTGAGTTTTGCTTGACGGATTTGTGACACCCACCACCACCTCTTGTTAGTAGTCTATAGGATCATATTCTTGTGTGTTTCTATTGCTGCTAACCATGCCAGGATCACAAGCCGACGAGACTGACTGGGAGAACATGACAAATAAGGATTTGCATGATAAATTTCAGCAAATGATGAGTGGACAGGTGCAAGATGTGCTAAACAGATTTGAAGAGGCCATGGAGAAGATAGATGGCATGGAGAAGACGTTCGAAACAAAGCTTGATAACAAGTTTAATGAATTGCTCGCGCGTCTTCCACCACCACCACCCGCTGCACCTAACGCACCTCTCCAACAACAACAACAACGACTACCTCCACATCGCGAAACAGACCTTCGCCGAGCGAGCCGTGTTCCTCTTGCGTTTGGCCAAACTGTTGGTGCTGCTGTTGATACTTCTGTGGCTCCTGCTGCTGATGCGGAGGAGGATGATTATGTGGGAGATTATGAGGATGAGTGATGAGGACATGACTACCTTGGATATGACCAAAAATATTGCATATATGCATATTTGTCAGGTGATTTCTAGTGCAAACTATTCAATAATCTATTTATGTTATCCAGAACAAAAATACTTCACACACTTTTGTGTTTTGTCTAATTGCAGGTGTATGGGACATTTGTACAATCTACATATGAAGATAAGGAAGAAAGAGATGTTTATTTGCTGTCCAAAAAGTTCTCGCACGTCACTTTTGGCCCAAGAGAAAATAGAGTTCAAGTCTCTCACGTTCTGGATTCAGATTCGGACTGCACAGACATACCTGACTCAAAACGCACACAAGTTTTTCATACGGACTCCGAATTGGGTGATTCTTTTTTTTTGGAAACTAGATTTCGTGCACTTTCCAACCCAATTGGAATCACCTTCAAATTCGTCTGGAGCGTTGAGTTGTGGACGAAACAATCTGATGCTGCAGCAGAATCTGAGTCAAACTACAAGTCCAAAGGTGTTACATCACCTCCACTTGGGCCCTTTGGCCTTGTACGACCTAGATTTAGTTCTAGGCTGCCTTGGGACGTCCTCCCACCTCCTTGGCTGCCACCCCTTGCTCCTATATAAGTAGATCCATCTAGTAGCTTTTTTTCTTGGGATTTGTTTAGTTAAAAGTTAGCCATTGCAACTCCGTGTACTTCGTTTGTGTCCAACGACCAGACCAAGACCGCTTACGGATCCCCACCATTATCAATACTTCATATATATTCGCAATATTCAGATTGCTTTATCATATTCTTGCTCATTCTTCGATTGCTTGCAGGAATAGACCTTCGTGGTCAGGTTGATCGTGCTCCAGCGTGGTCAATAACCTCTCGGAGTTGGTTTAGCGATTGCTAAGGCGCAACGTCGTGCACGTTTGTAGTCGGATCGTCAAAGTCGTCTCCACCAAATCGATAGTTATCATCTCATCGAAAGATCGGGACACCCCCGCCTCTATCAAGTGGTATCAGTTTTCAGGTTGCTCGGTGAGAATTTCCAGTTTTCCTAGATTAGATTTATTTTCTTACCTATTGTCCAAGAAAAAGCCACAAAAAAGAGTTAGATCTATTCATCCTTGGTCCAAGCCAGTCTGAGCCTTTGCAATTTTCTTTTCATTGCTTGCATAGTTGAATTATCGGTTGCATCGTCGTGTCGAGTTGCTGGTCTTAGTGTCTAGTTCGTTTAGAGTTTCGAGTTCTGTTCATATTAGTCACGCCACTGCTGCATCATTATCTCTTCCGCTGTTCGACATAAAAAATATATTTGCTTCCCATAATTTCAATGAACATAAAAAGGTTAAGGTTGCGGTTGGTTCTTTCACTGGTTATGCTTTGGTTTGGTGGAGTGAATATTGTCGGTTACACCCTGATTATATACCTACTACTTGGGATGATTTTAAACTTGCCATGCGACATACTTTCGTCCCTGCTTATTATACTCGTGACATAATTAAGAAGTTGCAACACTTAAAACAAGGTAGTGAAACTGTAACAAAATATTATGATGATTTACAAACTACCTTGTTGCATTCCTCTTTAGAAGAAAGTGAAGATGATTTTATGGATAGATTTTGGGGAGGATTAAACCGTGATATTCAAGAGATACTAATTCATGAAGAGTGTTATCCTATGGACCATTTGTTTCATCTTGCTTGCAAAGCTGAACAGGAAATAAAACGACGTGTTGGCCACGAGGAGAACAAGCGCACGTTGCACATTCCAAGAGTTGATATGATTGTTCCTTCAACTACTAGGCATACTATGACAACCACATCCGTTGTTATCAGGACTACATCGCCTCCACCATGTGACACATCGCCCCCGAGAGTGGCTACATCATCTGAGTTGATCATAAGAGGTAATGACAAAGGTACTGATCTTCCATCTCTACATGAGAATGATGAATGCCTTGTCAATTTGAATGCACCATCTGATGAGCTACCCACTACTTTGATCACACCACCTATTTTAGAGGACTACGTTGATAATTTGACCTTGCCATGTGATCAAACAACTGAAATACCAACAATTTTGAGTGCACCCATTGAATTAACTATTGATGCAAAAGAACCAATGATTAATCATTTTGATATGACCTCTAATCTTGGTGATGATTCTGTGTTGAATGACTTATTGCATGTTTGCTTATTTAAGCATGTTGTAGCATGTAAATTTGATGCAAGTAAGGTTTATTCACCAATGTTGGGATGGTTTAATGATGAACATTGTCAATCTTTTGAAATGAATAAGAGCTTCACTTATATGTGCAAACTGAGTTGCAATATTTTCATGCCTTCTACTTCTTGTGCTAATTTTTTGGCTTTAGATTTTATGAACTATGCAAGTTACTCATCTATTCATGTGTCATATATGCAAAAATCAAGGAAAGTAAAAATGGATGACATATACATATACAACATGTACACCTTGTCTCTTTTGTTAGCCACATTTCAGATTAAGCAACGCCGAGGACGGCTTTATTTTCAAGAAGGGGAGGATGATGAGGACATGACTACCTTGGATATGACCAAAAATATTGCATATATACATATTTGTCAGGTGATTTCTAGTGCAAACTATTCAATAATCTATTTATGTTATCCAGAACAAAAATACTTCACACACTTTTGTGTTTTGTCTAATTGCAGGTGTATGGGACATTTGTACAATCCACATATGAAGATAAGGAAGAAAGAGATGTTTATTTGCTGTCCAAAAAGTTCTCGCACGTCACTTTTGGCCCAAGAGAAGATAGAGTCCAAGTCTCTCACGTTCTGGATTCAGATTCGGACTGCACAGACATACCTGACTCAAAACGCACACAAGTTTTTCATACGGACTCCGAATTGGGTGATTCTTTTTTTGTTGGAAACTAGATTTCGTGCACTTTCCAACCCAATTGGAATCACCTTCAAATTCGTCCGGAGCGTTGAGTTGTGGACGAAACAATCTGATGCTGCAGCAGAATCCGAGTCAAACTAAAAGTCCAAAGGTGTTACATCACCTCCACTTGGGCCCTTTGGCCTTGTACGACCTAGATTTAGTTCTAGGCTGCCTTGGGACATCCTCCCACCTCCTTGGCCGCCACCCCTTGCTCCTATATAAGTAGATCCATCTAGTAGCTTTTTTCTTGGGATTTGTTTAGTTAAAAGTTAGCCATTGCAACTTCGTGTACTTCGTTTGTGTCCAACGACCAGACCAAGACCGCTTACGGATGCCCACCATTATCAATACTTCATATATATTCGCAATATTCAGATTGCTTTATCATATTCTTGCTCGTTCTTCGATTGCTTGCAGGAATAGACCTTCGTGGTCAGGTTAATCGTGCTCCAGCGTGGTCAATAACCTCTCGGAGCTGGTTTAGCGATTGCTAAGGCGCAACGTCGTGCACGTTTGTAGTCGGATCGTCAAAGTCGTCTCCACCAAATCGATAGTTATCATCTCATCGAAAGATCGGGACACCCCCGCCTCTATCAATGAGGTTGATCAAAATCAGCACTACGTGCAGCCACCTGCACCACCACCAGCAGGTCGACCTCAGGTATATATTCGTAATGGTAAGCCTGCACCACCACCTCAGGTACGAGATGATGTCCATATTCCTAAACTGAAATTGAATATTCCACCATTTGAGGGTAGATATGTTCCTGATATATATCTTACTTGGGAGTTAGAAACTGAACAACGATTTACATGTTTACAATATCCTGAGGAGAGACGAGTTGCTGCTGCTGTTTGTGCTTTCACTAGTTTTGCATGTGTATGGTGGTCTGAACATTGTAGATTATATCCTATTCCAACTACTTGGGCTGCTTTGAAAACTGCTATGCGTACTCGTTGGGTTCCACCATATTATCAACGTGAATTGCTTCAAAAATTATAGCGCTTAAGACAAGGAAAAAATTCTGTAGAAGAATATTATCAGGAATTACAAACTGGCATGATTAGATGTGGTATTGTTGAGGAGAATGAAGCTATGCTTGCACGTTTTCTGGGTGGATTAAATAGAGAGATTCAGACCATTCTAGACTATAAGGAGTATACTAATATCACTCGTTTATTCCATCTTGCTTGTAAAGCTGAACGTGAAGCGCAGGATCGACAAGCATTGGCGCGAACTAACTTTTCTCCAGGCCGACCTTCATCATGGACACCGTGTGCATCTTCTACTTCAACTGCACCAGCACCTCAATCACGTGCCTCCTCCAGTCGTGATACAAGAAAACAGGCACAACCACCATTATCTGCCAAGAGCGCACCTGCTGGGCCTGCACAGAGTTCTTCTTCTTCCATGGCATCAACAGGGCACACAAGTGATATTATTTGTCGTCGTTGTAAGGGAGGAGGTCATTATGCGAGAGAATGCATATCTCTGCGTGTGATGATTGCTACCGCGGATGGTGGATATGAGTCCGCTAGTGACTATGATGAGGAGACTTTGGCTCCTATTACACGTGAAGAACATGGTGGAGATGATTCTGATCATGAGACGCAATACATGGCTCCTGAAGACGCTGACAGGTATGAATGTTTAGTTGCTCAACGTGTTTTGAGTGTGCAGGTCATACATGCTGAGCAAAATCAGAGGCACAATTTGTTCCATACCAAGGGAGTTGTGAACGAACGTTCTATGCGCGTCATCATAGATGGAGGGAGCTGCAACAACTTGGCTAGCATGGAGATGGTGGAGAAGCTTTCTCTCACCACAAGACCACATCCACATCCTTACTACATCCAATGGTTCAACAACAGCGGCAAGGTTAAGGTAACACGTACTGTTCGTGTGCATTTTAGTATATCTGCATATGCTGATTATGTTGATTGTGATGTGGTACCTATGCAAGCATGTTCCTTATTACTTGGTAGACCATGGCAATTTGATAAAAATTCTGTACACCATGGTAGAAACAATCAGTATACACTTGTTCATAAGGATAAAAATATTACTTTGCTTCCTATGACTCCTGATTCTATTTTGAAAGATGATATTAATAGAGCTAATAAAGCAAAACAACAGAAGAATAAGAGTGAAAATCAGATTGTGGCAAAAGAATTTGAGCAACAAATGAAGCCTAATAATAAACCATATAGTGTTGCTTCTGAAATTAAATTGAAAAGTGCATGTTTATTTGCCACCAAATCTGATATTGATGAGCTAGTTTTGATGAGGACATCAATACCATTGTTACACCCACAGGCCCTGCTGCTATACATACTGGACCAATTACTAGAGCTCGTGCACGCCAACTAAATTACCAGGTACTTTCGTTTCTTGGTAATGATTCTAATGTTCATGAGAATATGATGCGGCCTAAATTGGATACATTTGTTTTGCTTACAAATGAACGGCCTAGCTTGGAGAAGGATGAACATTGGAGCAAGAACAAGCATGGGGATGATGGCATGCGCAAGGGGAACAAGAACGGAGTTACAAGTGATGATTTCAGGACTTTGAAGCCACCATAATGGGTGCATGAAGCCTTGGACGAAATATACAAGATGCCACTTCATAAATTTCGTCCCGAGGCTATTTTAGGTGCTGCGTCACCTTATTATTGGGCCAGGCCCATGTAATTTCGAAATACATAAGTATAGGCTATTTTTAGAGTCCGTATGTGTGGGGAAACAAGAGATAGGGTTGATTTCGGACCCCTCCACCAAGGGCCACGAAATTCCCCCCTCTTCCTCCATATATACAGCCCTTAGGGCATCGTTTAGACTTTGGGTTTTGTTTAGATTAAAAGTTCGCCATAGCTGCAACTTCGCGTACTTCGTTTGTGTTCAACGACCAGACAAAGGCGTCACAGAATCTGATGAGGACATGACTACCTTGGATATGACCAAAAATATTGCATATATGCATATTTGTCAGGTGATTTCTAGTGCAAACTATTCAATAATCTATTTATGTTATCCAGAACAAAAATACTTCACACACTTTTGTGTTTTGTCTAATTGCAGGTGTATGGGACATTTGTACAATCCACATATGAAGATAAGGAAGAAAGAGATGTTTATTTGCTGTCCAAAAAGTTCTCTCACGTCACTTTTGGCCCAAGAGAAGATAGAGTCCAAGTCTCTCACGTTCTGGATTCAGATTCGGACTGCACAGACACACCTGACTCAAAACGCACACAAGTTTTTCATACGGACTCCGAATTGGGTGATTCTTTTTTTGTTGGAAACTAGATTTCGTGCACTTTCCAACCTAATTGGAATCACCTTCAAATTCGTCCGGAGCGTTGAGTTGTGGACGAAAACAATCCGATGCTGCAGCAGAATCCGAGTCAAACTACAAGTCCAAAGGTGTTACATCACCTCCACTTGGGCCCATTGGCCTTGTACGACCTAGATTTAGTTTTAGGCTGCCTTGGGACGTCCTCCCACCTCCTTGGCCTCCACCCCTTGCTCCTATATAAGTAGATCCATCTAGTAGCTTTTCCTTGGGATTTGTTTAGTTAAAAGTTAGCCATTGCAACTTCGTGTACTTCGTTTGTGTCCAACGACCAGACCAAGACCGCTTACGGATCCCCACCATTATCAATACTTCATATATATTCACAATATTCAGATTGCTTTATCATATTCTTGCTCGTTCTTCGATTGCTTGCAGGAATAGACCTTCGTGGTCAGGTTGATCGTGCTCCAGCTTGGTCAATAACCTCTCGGAGTTGGTTTAGCGATTGCTAAGGCGCAACGTCGTGCACGTTTGTAGTCGGATCGTCAAAGTCGTCTCCACCAAATCGATAGTTATCATCTCATCGAAAGATCGGGACCCCCGCCTCTATCAAGTGGTATCAGTTTTCAGGTTGCTCGGTGAGAATTTCCAGTTTTCCTAGATTAGATTTATTTTCTTACCTATTATCCAAGAAAAAGCCACAAAAAAGAGTTAGATCTATTCATCCTTGGTCCAAGCCAGTCTGAGCCTTTGCAATTTTCTTTTCATTGCTTGCATAGTTGAATTATCGATTGCATCGTCGTGTCGAGTTGCTGGTCTTAGTGTCTAGTTCGTTTAGAGTTTCGAGTTCTATTCACATTAGTCACGCCACCGCTGCATCATTATCTCTTCCGCTGTCCACCACCCATCCATCAATTTCCACCACGTGCTATCCATCATTCATTGTCATAATAATAGTTGAGATCGTTCACATCTTCACTTGATCCAATCTGCATCTTATCTAGTTTGTTTTGGAAAGAGGGAGAAAAAAAGAGAGAAAAAAAAACGAGAGAAAAAAAAGGAGAAAAAAAAGTCAGAGAAAAAAAAGGAGAGAAAGAAAAAAAGTGTGAGGAAAAAAAAGAGAGAAGAAAAAAAATTGGATCTATCTAGAATCAATCTCGTACCTGAATTCGGATTGGAATCTGTTTTGCGCACTGTTCAGTAAAACAGGTGTATCTTCCTCATACGAAATCCGTTTTGGCTCCGTGAGTACTCAAATTGAAGATAGCGACGAGCCGCATCTAAATAGTTGTAGAAGCTAGTTCAATATTTGACACCTCAAAATCGGCTTCTAAATAGGTCTTTTTGCCCTCCGAAGTTCGTGAACACAGCTTGTTCCAATTTTTAGGCCAGTTTTAGAATTCTTTGACTCCTCATATCAACTCGGAATTGAGTGATTCTTTTTGCATTGAAAAGCTTGAGTTAGTAGCATTCTTTGAAAGAATTTATCAGAAAATTGTCTCAAACTTTTCAAGAGGAAAGTTGGAGAGAGAGTTGTTGTATATCCTGCTTGGCAGTTGTTTTTCATCATTATCTTCACTGCCGTTGTGATCTTCACTTATATCTTGCTGTCAAGAGCTACTTAGTATCCTTCATTGATGCTAGTTGTGCTACGTCGTGACCTCATTAGTGTTCTAGGCTCGCGTCTCTACTCCGGTCTAGCCTAGGACCAGCACAGTACCGTCGTTGAGCGTTTATTCAACATTGCATCTTTGAATTGATTATTGCTAATCTTTTGCTACCATATATAGCCAACCCAGCTCCACATATTTCTACACCGTGTATACGTATGCTCCCCTGGCAATCGCTTTACTCAATATTCGGAGTTACTTGACACCGCTGGTTGCCGATCACCGCCTGCTGCATGGTAAGAACGTGTAAGACATTGATATTTGCTTTACTGTGAGCGTTTTACCACCACATCCTAGTAGTTATAGGAACATTATTTTTGGGTTTTGTTTCTTGTTCTACTAATCATGACAGGATCCAGAGTCAATTCATGGGCTTTGTCGATCGCGGGAGACGTGCCACCACCTTTGCAAATACCACAACCGTCACGAGAGGTGCACAAACATCCAAATGCACATGATCAGGTTAATGTATCTATACCACCATTTAATGGCCGTTTTAAACCTGCTTTATATATTGAATGGGAGTTCGACATAAAAAATATATTTGCTTCCCATAATTTCAATGAACATAAAAAGGTTAAGGTTGCGGTTGGTTCTTTCACTGGTTATGCTTTGGTTTGGTGGAGTGAATATTGTCGGTTACACCCTGATTATATACCTACTACTTGGGATGATTTGAAACTTGCGATGCGACATACTTTCGTCCCTGCTTATTATACTCGTGACATGATTAAGAAGTTGCAACACTTAAGACAAGGTAGTGAAACTGTAACAAAATATTATGATGATTTACAAACTACCTTGTTGCATTCCTCTTTAGAAGAAAGTGAAGATGATTTTATGGATAGATTTTGGGGAGGATTAAACCGTGATATTCAAGAGATACTAATTCATGAAGAGTGTTATCCTATGGACCATTTGTTTCATCTTGCTTGCAAAGCTGAACAGGAAATAAAACGACGTATTGGCCACGAGGAGAACAAGTGCACGGTGCACATTCCAAGAGTTGATATGATTGTTCCTTCAACTACTAGGCATACTATGACAACCACATCCGTTGTTGTCAGGACTACATCACCTCCACCATGTGACACATCGCCCCCGAGAGTGGCTACATCATCGGAGTTGATCATAAGAGGTAATGACAAAGGTACTGATCTTCCATCTCTACATGAGAATGATGAATGCCTTGTCAATTTGAATGCACCATCTGATGAGCTACCCACTACTTTGATCACACCACCTATTTTAGAGGACTACGTTGATAATTTGACTTTGCCATGTGATCAAACAACTGAAATACCAACAATTTTAAGTGCACCCATTGAATTAACTATTGATGCAAAAGAACCAATGTTTAATCATTTTGATATGACCTCTAATCTTGGTGATGATTCTGTGTTGAATGACTTATTGCATGTTTGCTTATTTAAGCATGTTGTAGCATGTAAATTTGATGCAAGTAAGGTTTATTCACCAATGTTGGGATGGTTTAATGATGAACATTGTCAATCTTTTGAAATTAATAAGAGCTTCACTTATATGTGCAAACTGAGTTGCAATGTTTTCATGCCTTCAACTTCTTGTGCTAATTTTTTGGCTTTAGATTTTATGAACTATGCAAGTTACTCATCTATTCATGTGTCATATATGCAAAAATCAAGGGAAGTAAAAATGGATGACATATACATATACAACATGTACACCTTGTCTCTTTTGTTAGCCACATTTCAGATTAAGCAACGCCGAGGACGGCTTTATTTTCAAGAAGGGGATGATGAGGACATCAATAGCATTGTTACACCCACATCCCCTACTGCTACATATACGGGACCAATTACTAGAGCTCGCGCACGCCAATTAAATTATCAGGTACTTTCGTTTCTTGGTAATGATTCTAATGTTCATGAGAATATGATGCTGCCTAAATTGGATACATTTGTTTTGCTTACAAATGAAGGGCCTAGCTTGGAGAAGGATGAACATTGGAGCAAGAACAAGCATGGAGATGATGCCATGCGCAAGGGGAACAAGAACAGAGTTACAAGTGATGATTTCAGGACTTTGAAGCCACCATAATGGGTGCATGAAGCCATGGACGAAATATACAAGATGCCACTTCATAAATTTCGTCCCGAGGCTATTTTAGGTGCTGCGTCACCTTATTATTGGGCCAGGCCCATGTAATTTCGAAATACATAAGTATAGGCTATTTTTAGAGTCCGTATGTGTGGGGAAACAAGAGATAGGGTTGATTTCGGACCCCTCCACCAAGGGCCACGAAATTCCCCCCTCTTCCTCCATATATACAGCCCTTAGGGCATCGTTTAGACTTTGGGTTTTGTTTAGATTAAGAGTTCGCCATAGCTGCAACTTCGCGTACTTCGTTTGTGTTCAACGACCAGACAAAGGCGTCACAGAACCCCACCTTGATCAATAAAGCTTTCATCTTATATTCGCAATATCCAGATTGCAATCTTAGTTTCTTGCTTGTTCTTCGTTTGCTCGCAGGAAACAGACCCTCGTGGTCAGGTTGATCGTGCTCCGGCGTGGTCAATAACCTCTCGGAGTTGGTTTAGCGATTGCTAAGGCGCGACGTCCTCGCACGTTCGTAGTCGGATCGTCAAAGTCGACTTCCACCAAAGCGATATCCATCATCTCATCGAAAGATCGGGACCCTCGCCTCTATCAAGTGGTATCAGTTTTCAGGTTGCTCGGTGAGAATTTCCAGTTTTCCTAGATTAGATTTATTTTCTTACCTATTGTCCAAGAAAAAGCCACAAAAAAAGAGTTAGATCTATTCATCCTTGGTCCAAGCCAGTCTGAGCCTTTGCAATTTTCTTTTCATTGCTTGCATAGTTGAATTATCGGTTGCATCGTCGTGTCGAGTTGCTGGTCTTAGTGTCTAGTTCGTTTAGAGTTTCGAGTTCTGTTCACATTAGTCACGCCACCGCTGCATCATTATCTCTTCCGCTGTCCACCACCCATCCATCAATTTCCACCACGTGCTACCCATCATTCATTGTCATAATAATAGTTGAGATCGTTCACATCTTCACTTGATCCAATCTGCATCTTATCTAGTTTGTTTTGGAAAGAGGGAGAAAAAAAAGAGAGAGAAAAACGAGAAAAAAAAGGAGAAAAAAAAGTCAGAGAGAAAAAAGGAGAGAAAGAAAAAAAAAGTGTGAGGAAAAAAAAAGAGAAGAAAAAAAATTGGATCTATCTAGAATCAATCTCGTACCTGAATTCGGATTGGAATCTGTTTTGCACACTGTTCAGTAAAACAGGTGTATCTTCCTCATACGAAGTCCGTTTTGGCTCCGTGAGTACTCAAATTGAAGCTAGAAACGAGCCGCATCTAAATAGTTGCAGAAGCTGGTTCAATATTTGATACCTCAAAATCGGCTTCTAAATAGGTCTTTTTGCCCTCTGAAGTTCGTGAACACAGCTTGTTCCAATTTTTCAGGCCAGTTTTAGAATTCTTTGACTCCTCATATCAACTCGGAATTGAGTGATTCTTTTTGCATTGGAAAGCTTGAGTTAGTAGCATTCTTTGAAAGAATTTATCAGAAAATTGTCTCAAACTTTTCAAGAGGAAAGTTGGAGAGAGAGTTGTTGTATATCCTGCTTGGCAGTTGTTTTTCATCATTATCTTCACTGCCGTTGTGATCTTCACTTATATCTTGCTGTCAAGAGCTACTTAGTATCCTTCATTGATGCTAGTTGTGCTACGCCGTGACCTCATTAGTGTTCTAGGCTCGCGTCTCTAGTCCGGTCTAGCCTAGGACCAGCACAGTACCGTCGTTGAGCGTTTATTCAACATTGCATCTTTGAATGATTATTGCTAATATTTTGCTACCATATATAGCCAACCCAGCTCCACATATTTCTACACCGTGTATACGTATGCTCCCCTGGCAATCGCTTTACTCAATATTCAGAGTTACTTGACACCGCTGGTTGCCGATCACCGCCTGCTGCATGGTAAGAACTTGTAAGACATTGATATTTGCTTTACTGTGAGCGTTTACCACCACATCCTAGTAGTTATAGGAACATTATTTTTGGGTTTTGTTTCTTGCTCTACTAATCATGACAGGATCCAGAGTCAATTCATGGGCTTTGTCGATCGCGGGAGACGTGCCACCACCTTTGCAAATACCACAACCGTCACGAGAGGTGCACAAACATCCAAATGCACATGATCAGGTTAATGTATCTATATCACTATTTAATGGCCGTTTTAAACCTGCTTTATATATTGAATGGGAGTTCGACATAAAAAATATATTTGCTTCCCATAATTTCGATGAACATAAAAAGGTTAAGGTTGCAGTTGGTTCTTTCACTGGTTATGTTTGGTTTGGTGGAGTGAATATTGTCGGTTACACCCTGATTATATACCTACTACTTGGGATGATTTGAAACTTGCCATGCGACATACTTTCGTCCCTGCTTATTATACTCGTGACATGATTAAGAAGTTGCAACACTTAAAACAAGGTAGTGAAACTGTAACAAAATATTATGATGATTTACAAACTACCTTGTTGCATTCCTCTTTAGAAGAAATTGAAGATGATTTTATGGATAGATTTTGGGGAGGATTAAACCGTGATATTCAAGAGATACTAATTCATGAAGAGTGTTATCCTATGGACCATTTGTTTCATCTTGCTTGCAAAGCTGAACAGGAAATAAAACGACGTGTTGGCCACGAGGAGAACAAGCGCACGGTGCACATTCCAAGAGTTGATATGATTGTTCCTTCAACTACTAAGCATACTATGACAACCACATCCGTTGTTGTCAGGACTACATCACCTCCACCATGTGACACATCGCCCCCGAGAGTGGCTACATCATCTGAGTTGATCATAAGAGGTAATGCCAAAGGTACTGATCTTCCATCTCTACATGAGAATGATGAATGCCTTGTCAATTTGAATGCACCATCTGATGAGCTACCCACTACTTTGATCACACCACCTATTTTAGAGGACTACGTTGATAATTTGACTTTGCCATGTGATCAAACAACTGAAATACCAACAATTTTGAGTGCACCCATTGAATTAACTATTGATGCAAAAGAACCAATGTTTAATCATTTTGATATGACCTCTAATCTTGGTGATGATTCTATGTTGAATGACTTATTGCATGTTTGCGTATTTAAGCATGTTGTAGCATGTAAATTTGATGCAAGTAAGGTTTATTCACCAATGTTGGGATGGTTTAATGATGAACATTGTCAATCTTTTGAAATGAATAAGAGCTTCACTTATATGTGCAAACTGAGTTGCAATATTTTCATGCCTTCTACTTCTTGTGCTAATTTTTTGGCTTTAGATTTTATGAACTATGCAAGTTAGTCATCTATTCATGTGTCATATATGCAAAAATCAAGGGAAATAAAAATGGATGACATATACATATACAACATGTACACCTTGTCTCTTTTGTTAGCCACATTTCAGATTAAGCAACGCCGAGGACGGCTTTATTTTCAAGAAGGGGAGGATGATGAGGACATGACTACCTTGGATATGACCAAAAATATTGCATATATGCATATTTGTCAGGTGATTTCTAGTGCAAACTATTCAATAATCTATTTATGTTATCCAGAACAAAAATACTTCACACACTTTTGTGTTTTGTCTAATTGCAGGTGTATGGGACATTTGTACAATCCACATATGAAGATAAGGAAGAAAGAGATGTTTATTTGCTGTCCAAAAAGTTCTCTCACGTCACTTTTGGCCCAAGAGAAGATAGAGTCCAAGTCTCTCACGTTCTGGATTCAGATTCGGACTGCACAGACACACCTGACTCAAAACGCACACAAGTTTTTCATACGGACTCCGAATTGGGTGATTCTTTTTTTGTTGGAAACTAGATTTCGTGCACTTTCCAACCTAATTGGAATCACCTTCAAATTCGTCCGGAGCGTTGAGTTGTGGACGAAAACAATCCGATGCTGCAGCAGAATCCGAGTCAAACTACAAGTCCAAAGGTGTTACATCACCTCCACTTGGGCCCATTGGCCTTGTACGACCTAGATTTAGTTTTAGGCTGCCTTGGGACGTCCTCCCACCTCCTTGGCCTCCACCCCTTGCTCCTATATAAGTAGATCCATCTAGTAGCTTTTCCTTGGGATTTGTTTAGTTAAAAGTTAGCCATTGCAACTTCGTGTACTTCGTTTGTGTCCAACGACCAGACCAAGACCGCTTACGGATCCCCACCATTATCAATACTTCATATATATTCACAATATTCAGATTGCTTTATCATATTCTTGCTCGTTCTTCGATTGCTTGCAGGAATAGACCTTCGTGGTCAGGTTGATCGTGCTCCAGCTTGGTCAATAACCTCTCGGAGTTGGTTTAGCGATTGCTAAGGCGCAACGTCGTGCACGTTTGTAGTCGGATCGTCAAAGTCGTCTCCACCAAATCGATAGTTATCATCTCATCGAAAGATCGGGACCCCCGCCTCTATCAGAATCCAACCTAGATCAATAAAGCTTTCATCTTATATTCGCAATATCCAGATTGCAATCTCAGTTTCTTGCTTGTTCTTCGTTTGCTCGCAGGAAACAGACCCTCGTGGTCAGGTTGATCGTGCTCCGGCGTGGTCAATAACCTCTCGGAGTTGGTTTAGCGATTGCTAAGGCGCGACGTCCTCGCACGTTCGTAGTCGGATCGTCAAAGTCGACTTCCACCAAAGCGATATCCATCATCTCATCGAAAGACGGGACACCTTTGCCTCTATCAAGTGGTATCAGATTTCCAGGTTGCTCGGTGAGATTTTACAGTTTTTCGTAGTTTAGATCGAGTATGTTCTTCATACCTACAGTCCACGAAAAAGCCACACAAAAAAAATTAGGGTTAGTTCATCATATCCGAACCAATCTGAGCCTTTGCATAATCTTTTTAGGGTTTTGCTTTGTTGAATTTGCGGTTGCATCGTTGGTCTAGTTGCTGGTCTTAGAGTCTAGTCTTTTAGAGTTTCGAGTTCTGGTCATAAGTTGTCACGCCGCCGCCGCACCATCATCATCGCCCCTGCCATCTACCACCACCACTCCGAATTCGTATCCATATACCACCACCAATCCGTGCCCATATACCACCACCGATCCATATCCATATACTACCACCGCTACCACCACCGCTGCCATATACCACCACCATATATCCACCACCAATCCGAGTTCCTTGCTTATTAGGTTTGTTTTCGGGATCCATCTAGATTCCGATTCGTGTTTCCTTGCCGGAGTAGGTTTCGGAAAAAAAAAATCTGTAGAAGAATATTATCAGGAATTACAAACTGGCATGATTAGATGTGGTATTGTTGAGGAGAATGAAGCTATGCTTGCACGTTTTCTGGGTGGATTAAATAGAGAGATTCAGACCATTCTAGACTATAAGGAGTATACTAATATCACTCGTTTATTCCATCTTGCTTGTAAAGCTGAACGTGAAGTGCAGGATCGACAAGCATTGGCGCGAACTAACTTTTCTGCAGGCCGACCTTCATCATGGACACCGCGTGCATCTTCTACTTCAACTGCACCAGCACCTCAATTAGGTGCCTCCTCCAGTCGTGATACAAGAAAACAGGCACAACCACCATTATCTGCCAAGAGCGCACCTGCTGGGCCTGCACGGAGTTCTTCTTCTTCCATGGCATCAACAGGGCACACAAGTGATATTATTTGTTGTCGTTGTAAGGGAGGAGGTCATTATGCGAGAGAATGCAAATCTCCGCGTGTGATGATTGCTACCGCGGATGGTGGATATGAGTCCGCTAGTGACTATGATGAGGAGACTTTGGCTCTTATTACACGTGAAGAACATGGTGGAGATGATTCTGATCATGAGACGCAATACATGGCTCCTGAAGACGCTGACAGGTATGAATGTTTAGTTGCTCAACGTGTTTTGAGTGTGCAGGTCACACAAGCTGAGCAAAATCAGAGGCACAATTTGTTCCATACCAAGGGAGGTGTGAAGGAACGTTCTGTGCGCGTCATCATAGACGGAGGGAGCTGCAACAACTTGGCTAGCATGGAGATGGTGGAGAAGCTTTCTCTCACCACAAGACCACATCCACATCCTTACTACATCCAATGGTTCAACAACAGCGGCAAGGTTAAGGTAACACGTACTGTTCGTGTGCATTTTAGTATCTCTACATATGCTGATTATGTTGATTGTGATGTGGTACCTATGCAAGCATGTTCCTTATTACTTGGTAGACCATGGCAATTTGATAAAAATTCTGTACACCATGGTAGAAACAATCACTATACTCTTGTTCATAAGTATAAAAATATTACTTTGCTTCCTATGACTCCTGATTCCATTTTGAAAGATGATATTAATAGAGCTAATAAAGCACAACAGGAGAAGAATAAGAGTGAAAATCAGATTGTGGCAAAAGAATTTGAGCAACAAATGAAGCCTAATAATAAACCATCTAGTGTTGCTTCTGAAATTAAATTGAAAAGTGCATGTTTATTTGCCACCAAATCTGATATTGATGAGCTAGATTTCAGCAAATTTGTTTGCTATGCTTTTGTGTGCAAAGACGCATTATTTTCATTCGAGGACGTGCCTTCCTCTTTGCCTCCTGCTGTCACTAACATTTTGCAGGAGTTCGCTGATGTCTTTCCACAAGACGTGCCACCGGGATTACCGCCTATTCGAGGGATTGAGCATCAGATTGACTTAATTCCCGGTGCTTCACTGCCAAACCGTGCACCATACCGTACCAATCCAGAGGAGACGAAGGAGATTATGCGTCAAGTACAAGAGCTTCTCGACAAAGGTTATATACGCGAATCCCTTAGTCCTTGTGCTGTTCCTATTATTCTAGTGCCGAAAAAGGATGGTACATCACGTATGTGTGTTGATTGTAGAGGCATTAATAATATTACTATTCGTTATCGTCATCCTATTCCTAGGCTAGATGATATGCTTGATGAATTGAGTGGCTCTACAATATTCTCCAAAGTTGATTTGCGTAGTGGATACCATCAAATTCGTATGAAATTGGGAGATGAATGGAAAACTGCATTTAAAACTAAGTTTGGATTATATGAGTGGTTAGTCATGCCTTTTGGGTTAACTAATGCGCCTAGTACTTTCATGAGACTAATGAACGAAGTTTTACGTGGTTTCATTGGACGATTTGTGGTAGTCTATTTTGATGATATACTGATTTATAGCAGATCTTTGGAAGAACATTTGGAACATTTACGTGCTGTTTTTATTGCTCTACGTGATGCACGTTTGTTTGGTAACCTTGGGAAGTGCACCTTTTGCACCGACCGAGTATCTTTTCTTGGCTATGTTGTTACTCCACAGGGAATTGAAGTTGACAAAGCCAAGATTGAAGCTATTGAGAGTTGGCCGCAGCCCAAAACGGTCACACAAGTGAGGAGTTTTCTTGGCCTCGCTGGATTCTATAGGCGTTTTGTGAGAGATTTCAGCACCATTGCTGCACCTCTCAACGAGCTTACAAAGAAGGATGTGCCTTTTGTATGGGGTACAGCACAGGAAGAAGCCTTCACGGTATTGAAAGATAAGTTGACACATGCTCCTTTACTCCAACTTCCTGATTTTAATAAGACTTTTGAGCTTGAATGTGATGCTAGTGGAATTGGATTAGGAGGTGTGTTATTACAAGATGGCAAACCTGTTGCATACTTTTCTGAAAAATTGAGTGGGCCTAGTCTGAATTATTCTACTTATGATAAAGAATTATATGCTCTTGTTCGGACTTTAGAAACATGGCAACATTATTTATGGCCCAAAGAATTTGTTATACATTCTGATCATGAATCTTTGAAACATATTAAAAGTCAAGCTAAACTGAATCGTAGACATGCTAAATGGGTTGAATTCATTGAGACTTTCCCTTATGTCATTAAGCACAAGAAGGGAAAAGAAAATGTTATTGCTGATGCATTGTCTCGTCGCTATACTATGCTTTCACAACTTGACTTCAAAATATTTGGTTTGGAGACCATCAAAGATCAATATGTGCATGATGCTGATTTTAAAGATGTAATGCAGAATTGTAAAGAAGGAAGAATGTGGAACAAGTTTGTTGTTAACGATGGATTTGTGTTTCGTGCTAACAAGCTATGCATTCCAGCTAGCTCCGTTCGTCTTTTGTTTGTTGCAGGAGGCGCATGGAGGAGGATTAATGGGACACTTTGGCGTGAAGAAGACGGAGGACGTACTTGCTACACATTTCTTTTGGCCAAAGATGAGACGGGATGTTGAGCGTTTTATTGCTCACTGCACTACATGTCAAAAAGCTAAGTCACGACTCAATCCTCATGGTTTATATATGCCTTTGCCTGTACCTAGTGTTCCTTGGGAGGATATATCTATGGACTTTGTTTTAGGTTTACCTCGAACAAAGAAGGGGAGGGATAGCATATTTGTTGTCGTGGATAGATTCTCGAAAATGGCACACTTTATACCATGTCATAAAAGCGATGATGCTGTTAATGTTGCTGATTTGTTCTTTCGTGAAATTATTCGCTTGCATGGTGTGCCAAATACTATTGTTTCAGATCGTGATACTAAATTTCTTAGCCACTTTTGGAGATGTTTATGGGCTAAGTTGGGGACTAAACTGCTTTTTAGTACTACTTGTCACCCCCAATCTGATGGACAAACTGAAGTAGTCAATAGAACGTTGTCTACTATGCTTAGGGCTGTTTTGAAGAATAATAAGAAAATGTGGGAGGAATGCTTGCCTCATATTGAATTTGCTTATAATCGTTCATTGCATTCTACTACTAAGATGTGCCCTTTTGAAGTTGTGTATGGTTTCCTACCTCGTGCACCTATTGATTTGTTGCCTCTTCCATCTTCGGAGAAGGTTAATTTTGATGCTAAACAACGTGCTGAATTGATTTTAAAAATGCATGAGTTAACTAAGGAAAACATTGAGCGTATGAATGCTAAATATAAACTTGCTGGAGATAAGGGTAGAAAACATGTTGTGTTTGCACCTGGAGATCTTGTTTGGTTACATTTGCGTAAGGATAGATTTCCTGATTTGCGCAAATCAAAGCTAATGCCACGTGCTGATGGTCCCTTTAAGGTGTTAGAGAAAATAAATGATAATGCATATAAACTTGAGCTGCCTGTAGATTTTGGGGTTAGTCCCACTTTTAACATTGCAGATTTGAAGCCTTATTTGGATGACGAAGATGAACTTCCGTCGAGGACGACTTCATTTCAAGAAGGGGAGGATGATGAGGACATCAATACAATTGTTACACCCACAGCCCCTGCTGCTATACATACTGGACCAATTACTAGAGCTCGTGCACGCCAACTAAATTACCAGGTACTTTCGTTTCTTGGTAATGATTCTAATGTTCATGAGAATATGATGCTGCCTAAATTGGATACATTTGTTTTGCTTACAAATGAAGGGCCTAGCTTAGAGAAGGATGAACATTGGAGCAAGAACAAGCATGGAGATGATGGCATGCGCAAGGGGAACAAGAACGGAGTTACAAGTGATGATTTCAGGACTTTGAAGCCACCATAATGGGTGCATGAAGCCTTGGACGAAATATACAAGATGCCACTTCATAAATTTCGTCCCGAGGCTATTTTAGGTGCTGCGTCACCTTATTATTGGGCCAGGCCCATGTAATTTCGAAATACATAAGTATAGGCTATTTTTAGAGTCCGTATGTGTGGGGAAACAAGAGATAGGGTTGATTTCGGACTCCTCCACCAAGGGCCACGAAATTCCCCCCCTCTTCCTCCATATATACAGCCCTTAGGGCATCGTTTAGACTTTGGGTTTTGTTTAGATTAAAAGTTCGCCATAGCTGCAACTTCGCGTATTTCGTTTGTGTTCAACGACCAGACAAAGGCGTCACAGAACCCCACCTTGATCAATAAAGCTTTCATCTTATATTCGCAATATCCAGATTGCAATCTCAGTTTCTTGCTTGTTCTTCATTTGCTCGCAGGAAACAGACCCTCGTGGTCAGGTTGATCGTGCTCCGGCGTGGTCAATAACCTCTCGGAGTTGGTTTAGCGATTGCTAAGGCGCGACGTCCTCGCACGTTCGTAGTCGGATCGTCAAAGTCGACTTCCACCAAAGCGAAATCCACCATCTCATCGAAAGACGGGACACCTTTGCCTCTATCACAAATGTAACCAAACAAGATCTCCAGGTGCAAACACAACATGTTTTCTACCCTTATCTCCAGCAAGTTTATATTTAGCATTCATACGCTCAATGTTTTCCTTAGTTAACTCATGCATTTTTAAAATCAATTCAGCACGTTGTTTAGCATCAAAATTAACCTTCTCCGAAGATGGAAGAGGCAACAAATCAATAGGTGCACGAGGTAGGAAACCATACACAACTTCAAAAGGGCACATCTTAGTAGTAGAATGCAATGAACGATTATAAGCAAATTCAATATGAGGCAAGCATTCCTCCCACATTTTCTTATTATTCTTCAAAACAGCCCTAAGCATAGTAGACAACGTTCTATTGACTACTTCAGTTTGTCCATCAGTTTGGGGGTCACAAGTAGTACTAAAAAGCAGTTTAGTCCCCAACTTAGCCCATAAACATCTCCAAAAGTGGCTAAGAAATTTAGTATCACGATCTGAAACAATAGTATTTGGCACACCATGCAAGCGAATAATTTCACGAAAGAACAAATCAGCAACATTAACAGCATCATCGCTTTTATGACATGGTATAAAGTGTGCCATTTTCGAGAATCTATCCACGACAACAAATATGCTATCCCTCCCCTTCTTTGTTCGAGGTAAACCTAAAACAAAGTCCATAGATATATCCTCCCAAGGAACACTAGGTACAGGCAAAGGCATATATAAACCATGAGGATTGAGTCGTGACTTAGCTTTTTGACATGTAGTGCAGTGAGCAATAAAACGCTCAACATCCCGTCTCATCTTTGGCCAAAAGAAATGTGTAGCAAGTACGTCCTCCGTCTTCTTCACGCCAAAGTGTCCCATTAATCCTCCTCCATGCGCCTCCTGCAACAAACAAAAGACGAACGGAGCTAGCTGGAATGCATAGCTTGTTAGCACGAAACACAAATCCATCGTTAACAACAAACTTGTTCCACATTCTTCCTTCTTTACAATTCTGCATTACATCTTTAAAATCAGCATCATGCACATATTGATCTTTGATGGTCTCCAAACCAAATATTTTGAAGTCAAGTTGTGAAAGCATAGTATAGCGACGAGACAATGCATCAGCAATAACATTTTCTTTTCCCTTCTTGTGCTTAATGACATAAGGGAAAGTCTCAATGAATTCAACCCATTTAGCATGTCTACGATTCAGTTTAGCTTGACTTTTAATATGTTTCAAAGATTCATGATCAGAATGTATAACAAATTCTTTGGGCCATAAATAATGTTGCCATGTTTCTAAAGTCCGAACAAGAGCATATAATTCTTTATCATAAGTAGAATAATTCAGACTAGGCCCACTCAATTTTTCAGAAAAGTATGCAACAGGTTTGCCATCTTGTAATAACACACCTCCTAATCCAATTCCACTAGCATCACATTCAAGCTCAAAAGTCTTATTAAAATCAGGAAGTTGGAGTAAAGGAGCATGTGTCAACTTATCTTTCAATACCGTGAAGGCTTCTTCCTGTGCTGTACCCCATACAAAAGGCACATCCTTCTTTGTAAGCTCGTTGAGAGGTGCAGCAATGGTGCTGAAATCTCTCACAAAACGCCTATAGAATCCAGCGAGGCCAAGAAAACTCCTCACTTGTGTGACCGTTTTGGGCTGCGGCCAACTCTCAATAGCTTCAATCTTGGCTTTGTCAACTTCAATTCCCTGTGGAGTAACAACATAGCCAAGAAAAGATACTCGGTCGGTGCAAAAGGTGCACTTCCCAAGGTTACCAAACAAACGTGCATCACGTAGAGCAATAAAAACAGCACGTAAATGTTCCAAATGTTCTTCCAAAGATCTGCTATAAATCAGTATATCATCAAAATAGACTACCACAAATCGTCCAATGAAACCACGTAAAACTTCGTTCATTAGTCTCATGAAAGTACTAGGCGCATTAGTTAACCCAAAAGGCATGACTAACCACTCATATAATCCAAACTTAGTTTTAAATGCAGTTTTCCATTCATCTCCCAATTTCATACGAATTTGATGGTATCCACTACGCAAATCAACTTTGGAGAATATTGTAGAGCCACTCAATTCATCAAGCATATCATCTAGCCTAGGAATAGGATGACGATAACGAATAGTAATATTATTAATGCCTCTACAATCAACACACATACGTGATGTACCATCCTTTTTCGGCACTAGAATAATAGGAACAGCACAAGGACTAAGGGATTCGCGTATATAACCTTTGTCGAGAAGCTCTTGTACTTGACGCATAATCTCCTTCGTCTCCTCTGGATTGGTACGGTATGGTGCACGGTTTGGCAGTGAAGCACCGGGAATTAAGTCAATCTGATGCTCAATCCCTCGAATAGGCGGTAATCCCGGTGGCACGTCTTGTGGAAAGACATCAGCGAACTCCTGCAAAATGTTAGTGACAGCAGGAGGCAAAGAGGAAGGCACGTCCTCGAATGAAAATAATGCGTCTTTGCACACAAAAGCATAGCAAACAAATTTGCTGAAATCTAGCTCATCAATATCAGATTTGGTGGCAAATAAACATGCACTTTTCAATTTAATTTCAGAAGCAACACTAGATGGTTTATTATTAGGCTTCATTTGTTGCTCAAATTCTTTTGCCACAATCTGATTTTCACTCTTATTCTTCTCCTGTTGTGCTTTATTAGCTCTATTAATATCATCTTTCAAAATGGAATCAGGAGTCATAGGAAGCAAAGTAATATTTTTATACTTATGAACAAGAGTATAGTGATTGTTTCTACCATGGTGTACAGAATTTTTATCAAATTGCCATGGTCTACCAAGTAATAAGGAACATGCTTGCATAGGTACCACATCACAATCAACATAATCAGCATATGTAGAGATACTAAAATGCACACGAACAGTACGTGTTACCTTAACCTTGCCGCTGTTGTTGAACCATTGGATGTAGTAAGGATGTGGATGTGGTCTTGTGGTGAGAGAAAGCTTCTCCACCATGTCCATGCTAGCCAAGTTGTTGCAGCTCCCTCCGTCTCTGATGACGCGCACAGAACGTTCCTTCACAACTCCCTTGGTATGGAACAAATTGTGCCTCTGATTTTGCTCAGCTTGTGTGACCTGCACACTCAAAACACGTTGAGCAACTAAACATTCATACCTGTCAGCGTCTTCAGGAGCCATGTATTGCGTCTCATGATCAGAATCATCTCCACCATGTTCTTCACGTGTAATAAGAGCCAAAGTCTCCTCATCATAGTCACTAGCGGACTCATATCCACCATCCGCGGTAGCAATCATCACACGCGGAGATTTGCATTCTCTCGCATAATGACCTCCTCCCTTACAACGACGACAAATAATATCACTTGTGTGCCCTGTTGATGCCATGGAAGAAGAAGAACGCTGTGCAGGCCCCGCAGGTGCGCTCTTGGCAGATAATGGTGGTTGTGCCTGTTTTCTTGTATCACGGCTGGAGGAGGCACCAGATGGAGGTGCTGGTGCAGTTGAAGTAGAAGATGCACGCGGTGTCCATGATGAAGGTCGGCCTGCAGAAAAGTTAGTTCGCGCCAATGCTTGTCGATCCTGCACTTCACGTTCAGCTTTACAAGCAAGATGGAATAAACGAGTGATATTAGTAAGCTCCTTATAGTCTAGAATGGTCTGAATCTCTCTATTTAATCCACCCAGAAAACGTGCAAGCATAGCTTCATTCTCCTCAACAATACCACATCTAATCATGCCAGTTTGTAATTCCTGATAATATTCTTCTACAGAATTTTTCCCTTGTCTTAAACGCTGCAATTTTTGAAGCAATTCACGTTGATAATATGGTGGAACCCAACGCGTACGCATAGCAGTTTTCAAAGCAGCCCAAGTAGTTGGAATAGGATATAATCTACAATGTTCAGACCACCATACCTATGCAAAACTAGTGAAAGCACAAACGGCAGCAGCAACTCGTCTCTCCTCAGGATATTGTAAACATGTAAATCGTTGTTCAGTTTCTAACTCCCAAGTAAGATATATATCAGGAACATATCTACCCTCAAATGGTGGAATATTCAATTTCAGTTTAGGAATATGGACATCATCTCGTACCTGAGGTGGTGGTGCAGGCCTACCATTACGAATATATACCTGAGGTCGACCTGCTGGTGGTGGTACAGGTGGCTGCACGTAGTGTTGATTTTGATCAACCTCATCCTCATAGTCTCCCACATAATCATCCTCCTCCGCATCAGCAGCAGGAGCCACAGAAGTATCAACAGCAGCACCAACAGTTTGGCCAAACGCAAGAGGAACATGGCTTGCTCGGCGGAGGTCTGCTTCGCGACGTGGAGGTAGTCGTTGTTGTTGTTGTTGGAGAGGTGCGTTAGGTGCAGCGGGTGGTGGTGGTGGAAGACGCGCGAGCAATTCATTAAACTTGTTATCGAGCTTTGTTTCGAACGTCTTCTCAAAGCCAGTGATCTTCTCCATGGCCTCTTCAAAATTGTTCAGCACATCTTGCACCTGTTCAGTCATCATTTGCTGAAACTTATCATGAAGCTCCTTGTTCGATAAATTCTCCCAGTCAATCTCGTCGGCTTGTGATCCTGGCATGGTTAGCAGCAATAGAAACACACAAGAATATGATCCTACAGACTACGAACAAGTGGTGGTGGTGGGTGTCACAAATCCGTCAAGCAAATCTCAAATTCTTACCAGTTCTTACCCAGCAGCAGGCGGTGATCGGCAACCGTTGTAGTCAAAAACTCTCAAAGCTTGGATAGAGCGTGATGAGGACATCAATACAATTGTTACACCCACAGCCCCTGCTGCTATACATACTGGACCAATTACTAGAGCTCGTGCACGCCAACTAAATTACCAGGTACTTTCGTTTCTTGGTAATGATTCTAATGTTCATGAGAATATGATGCTGCCTAAATTGGATACATTTGTTTTGCTTACAAATGAAGGGCCTAGCTTGGAGAAGGATGAACATTGGAGCAAGAACAAGCATGGAGATGATGGCATGCGCAAGGGGAACAAGAACGGAGTTACAAGTGATGATTTCAGGACTTTGAAGCCACCATAATGGGTGCATGAAGCCTTGGACGAAATATACAAGATGCCACTTCATAAATTTTGTCCCGAGGCTATTTTAGGTGCTGCGTCACCTTATTATTGGGCCAGGCCCATGTAATTTCGAAATACATAAGTATAGGCTATTTTTAGAGTCCGTATGTGTGGGAAAACAAGAGATAGGGTTGATTTCGGACTCCTCCACCAAGGGCCACGAAATTCCCCCCCTCTTCCTCCATATATACAGCCCTTAGGGCATCGTTTAGACTTTGGGTTTTGTTTAGATTAAAAGTTCGCCATAGCTGCAACTTCGCGTACTTCGTTTGTGTTCAACGACCAGACAAAGGCGTCACAGAACCCCACCTTGATCAATAAAGCTTTCATCTTATATTCGCAATATCCAGATTGCAATCTTAGTTTCTTGCTTGTTCTTCATTTGCTCGCAGGAAACAGACCCTCGTGGTCAGGTTGATCGTGCTCCGGCGTGGTCAATAACCTCTCGGAGTTGGTTTAGCGATTGCTAAGGCGCGACGTCCTCGCACGTTCGTAGTCGGATCGTCAAAGTCGACTTCCACCAAAGCGATATCCATCATCTCATCGAAAGATCGGGACCCTCGCCTCTATCATTGAGTGTTGTAGAACCACTCAATTCATCAAGCATATCATCTAGCCTAGGAATAGGATGACGATATCGAATAGTAATATTATTAATGCCTCTACAATCAACACACATACGTGATGTACCATCCTTTTTCGGCACTAGAATAATAGGAACAGCACAAGGACTAAGGGATTCGCGTATATAACCTTTGTCGAGAAGCTCTTGTACTTGACGCATAATCTCCTTCGTCTCCTCTGGATTGGTACGGTATGGTGCACGGTTTGGCAGTGAAGCACCGGGAATTAAGTCAATCTGATGCTCAATCCCTCGAATAGGCGGTAATCCCGGTGGCACGTCTTGTGGAAAGACGTTGGCGAACTCCTGCAAAATGTTAGTGACATCAGGAGGCAAAGAGGAAGGCACATCCTCGAATGAAAATAATGCCTCTTTGCACACAAAAGCATAGCAAACAGATTTGCTGAAATCTAGCTCATCAATATCAGATTTGGTGGCAAATAAACATGCACTTTTCAATTTAATTTCAGAAGCAACACTAGATGGTTTATTATTAGGCTTCATTTGTTGCTCAAATTCTATTGCCACAATCTGATTTTCACTCTTATTCTTCTCCTGATGTGCTTTATTAGCTCTATTAATATCATCTTTCAAAATGGAATCAGGAGTCATAGGAAGCAAAGTAATATTTTTATCCTTATGAACAAGAGTATAGTGATTGTTTCTACCATGGTGTACAGAATTTTTATCAAATTGCCATGGTCTACCAAGTAATAAGGAACATGCTTGCATAGGTACCACATCACAATCAACATAATCAGCATATGTAGAGATACTAAAATGCACACGAACAGTACGTGTTACCTTAACCTTGCCGCTGTTGTTGAACCATTGGATGTAGTAAGGATGTGGATGTGGTCTTGTGGTGAGAGAAAGCTTCTCCACCATCTCCATGCTAGCCAAGTTGTTGCAGCTCCCTCCGTCTATGATGACGCGCACAGAACGTTCCTTCACAACTCCCTTGGTATGGAACAAATTGTGCCTCTGATTTTGCTCAGCTTGTGTGACCTGCACACTCAAAACATGTTGAGCAACTAAACTTTCATACCTGTCAGCGTCTTCAGGAGCCATGAATTGCGTCTCATGATCAGAATCGTCTCTACCATGTTCTTCACGTGTAATAAGAGCCAAAGTCTCCTCATCATAGTCACTAGCGGACTCATATCCACCATCCGCGGTAGCAATCATCACACGCGGAGATTTGCATTCTCTCGCATAATGACCTCCTCCCTTACAACGACAACAAATAATATCACTTGTGTGCCCTGTTGATGCCATGGAAGAAGAAGAACTCCGTGCAGGCCCAGCAGGTGCGCTCTTGGCAGATAATGGTGGTTGTGCCTGTTTTCTTGTATCACGACTGGAGGAGGCACCTAATTGAGGTGCTGGTGCAGTTGAAGTAGAAGATGCACGCGGTGTCCATGATGAAGGTCGGCCTGCAGAAAAGTTAGTTCGCGCCAATGCTTGTCGATCCTGCACTTCACGTTCAGCTTTACAAGCAAGATGGAATAAACGAGTGATATTAGTATACTCCTTATAGTCTAGAATGGTCTGAATCTCTCTATTTAATCCACCCAGAAAACGTGCAAGCATAGCTTCATTCTCCTCAACAATACCACATCTAATCATGCCAGTTTGTAATTCCTGATAATATTCTTCTACAGAATTTTTCCCTTGTCTTAAAAGCTGTAATTTTTGAAGCAATTCACGTTGATAATATGGTGGAACCCAACGAGTACGCATAGCAGTTTTCAAAGCAGCCCAAGTAGTTGGAATAGGATATAATCTACAATGTTCAGACCACCATACACATGCAAAACTAGTGAAAGCACAAACAGCAGCAGCAACTCGTCTCTCCTCAGGATATTGTAAACATGTAAATCGTTGTTCAGTTTCTAACTCCCAAGTAAGATATATATCAGGAACATATCTACCCTCAAATGGTGGAATATTCAATTTCAGTTTAGGAATATGGACATCATCTCGTACCTGAGGTGGTGGTGCAGGCCTACCATTACGAATATATACCTGAGGTCGACCTGCTGGTGGTGGTACAGGTGGCTGCACGTGGTGTTGATTTTGATCAACCTCATCCTCATAGTCTCCCACATAATCATCCTCCTCCGCATCAGCAGCAGGAGCCACAGAAGTATCAACAGCAGCACCAACAGTTTGGCCAAACGCAAGAGGAACACGGCTTGCTCGGCGGAGGTCTGCTTCGCGACGTGGAGGTAGTCGTTGTTGTTGTTGTTGTTGGAGAGGTGCGTTAGCTGCAGCGGGTGGTGGTGGTGGAAGACGCGCGAGCAATTCATTAAACTTGTTATCGAGCTTTGTTTCGAACGTCTTCTCAAAGCCAGTGATCTTCTCCATGGCCTCTTCAAAATTGTTCAGCACATCTTGCACCTGTTCAGTCATCATTTGCTGAAACTTATCATGAAGCTCCTTGTTCGATAAATTCTCCCAGTCAATCTCGTCGGCTTGTGATCCTGGCATGGTTAGAAGTAATAGAAACACACAAGAATATGATCCTACAGACTACAAACAAGTGGTGGTGGTGGGTGTCACAAATCCGTCAAGCAAATCTCAAATTCTTACCAGTTCTTACCCAGCAGCAGGCGGTGATCGGCAACCGTTGTAGTCAAAAACTCTCAAAGCTTGGATAGAGCGATTACCAGGGAGAGTCAAACGCACGACGTAGATGTATGTGGAGCTGGGTAGGCTTATAATATGGTAGCAAAAAGGGTCAGCAATAATCAATTCAGAGATGCCAAGTTGAATAAACGCTCAACGACGGTACTGTGCTGGTCCTAGGCTAGACTGTGCTAGAGACGCGAGCCTAGAACACTAACAAAATCACGGCGCGGCACGTAAACAAGGGAAAAGCACACTCTGGAAAAAAAAAATTCGCTCTTTTTTTTTTGCGCTGCTTTTTTTTTTTGCGAAAAATCACTATAATGGCAAGTGTCTCAAAACTCTTCTTAGCTCAAACTGACAGGATGGGCACGAAATTTTTTTGACCAAAATTTTTTTTTTGACTGCCCGGACCCAAAAACTGGAAACGGGTCAAAAAAAACTTCCTATAATGGCACCTGTCTCAAAACACTCAGAAACACCTAAAAATAGGATAGCCAGAAAATTTTTCGAAAAATGCGTTTTCGAAAAATTTTGGGCCTAAACGGAGCGTGGCTACCCGACTCTTCTTTTTTTTTCTTTTTTTTTCCGAAACCTACTCCGGCAAGGAAACACGAACCGGAATCTAGATGGATCCCGAAAACAAACCTAATAAGCAAGGAACTCGGATTGGTGGTGGATATATGGTGGTGGTATATGGCAGCGGTGGTGGTAGCGGTGGTAGTATATGGATATTGATAGAGGCGAGGGTGTCCCGATCTTTCGATGAGATGATAACTATCGATTTGGTGGAGACGACTTTGACGATCCGACTACAAACGTGCACGACGTTGCGCCTTAGCAATCGCTAAACCAATCTCCTGAGGTTACTGACGATGCCGGAAGCACGGTCAGCCTGACCACGAAGGTCTATTCCTGCAAGCAATCGAAGAACGAGCAAGAATATGATAAAGCAATCTGAATATTGCAAATATATATGAGGTATTGATAATGGTGGGGATCCGGAAGCGGTCTTGGTCTGGTCGTTGGACACAAACGAAGTACACGAAGTTGCAATGGCTAACTTTTAACTAAACAAATCCCAAGGAAAAAGCTACTAGATGGGTCTACTTATATAGGAGCAAGGGGTGGCGGCCAAGGAGGTGGGAGGACGTCCCAAGGCAGCCTAAAACTAACCCTAGGTCGTACAAGGCTCATGGGCCCAAGTGGAGGTGATGTAACACCTTTGGACTTGTAGTTTGACTCGGATTCTGCTGCAGCATCAGATTGTTTCGTCCACAACTCAACGCTCCGGACGAATTTGAAGGTGATTCCAATTGGGTTGGAAGGTGCACGAAATCTAGTTTCCAACAAAAAAAGAATCACCCAATTCGGAGTCCGTATGAAAAACTTGTGTGCGTTTTGAGTCAGGTATGTCTGTGCAGTCCGAATCTGAATCCAGAACGTGAGAGACTTGGACTCTATCTTCTCTTGGGCCAAAAGTGACGTGAAAGAACTTTTTGGACAGCAAATAAACATCTCTTTCTTCCTTATCTTCATATGTGGATTGTACAAATGTCCCATACACCTGCAATTAGACAAAACACAAAAGTGTGTGAAGTATTTTTGTTCTGGATACCATAAATAGATTATTGAATAGTTTGCACTAGAAATCACCTGACAAATATGCATATATGCAATATTTTTGGTCATATCCAAGGTAGTCATGTCCTCATCATCCTCCCCTTCTTGAAAATAAAGCCGTCCTCGGCGTTGCTTAATCTGAAATGTGGCTAACAAAAGAGACAAGGTGTACATGTTGTATATGTATAAGTCATCCATTTTTACTTCCCTTGATTTTTGCATATATGACACATGAATAGATGAGTAACTTGCATAGTTCATAAAATCTATAGCCAAAAAATTAGCACAAGAAGTAGAAGGCATGAAAATATTGCAACTCAGTTTGCACATATAAGTGAAGCTCTTATTCATTTCAAAAGATTGACAATGTTCATCATTAAACCATCCCAACATTGGTGAATAAACCTTACTTGCATCAAATTTACATGCTACAACATGCTTAAATAAGCAAACATGCAATAAGTCATTCAACACAGAATCATCACCAAGATTAGAGGTCATATCAAAATGATTAAACATTGGTTCTTTTGCATCAATAGTTAATTCAATGGGTGCACTCAAAATTGTTGGTATTTCAGTTGTTTGATCACATGGCAAAGTCAAAATATCAACGTAGTCCTCTAAAATAGGTGGTGTGATCAAAGTAGTGGGTAGCTCATCAGATGGTGCATTCAAATTGACAAGGCATTCATCATTCTCATGTAGAGATGGAAGATCAGTACCTTTGTCATTACCTCTTATGATCAACTCAGATGATGTAGCCACTCTCGGGGGCGATGTGTCACATGGTGGAGGTGATGTAGTCCTGACAACAACGGATGTGGTTGTCATAGTATGCCTAGTAGTTGAAGGAACAATCATATCAACTCTTGGAATGTGCACCGTGCGCTTGTTCTCCTCGTGGCCAACACGTCGTTTTATTTCCTGTTCAGCTTTGCAAGCAAGATGAAACAAATGGTCCATAGGATAACACTCTTCATGAATTAGTATCTCTTGAATATCACGGTTTAATCCTGCCCAAAATCTATCCATAAAATCATCTTCACTTTCTTCTAAAGAGGAATGCAACAAGGTAGTGATGAGGACATCAATACAATTGTTACACCCACAGCCCCTGCTGCTATACATACTGGACCAATTACTAGAGCTCGTGCACACCAACTAAATTACCAGGTACTTCTTGGTAATGATTCTAATGTTCAAGAGAATATGATGCTGCCTAAATTGGATACATTTGTTTTGCTTACAAATGAAGGGCCTAGCTTGGAGAAGGATGAACATTGGAGCAAGAACAAGCATGGAGATGATGGCATGCGCAAGGGGAACAAGAACGGAGTTACAAGTGATGATTTCAGGACTTTGAAGCCACCATAATGGGTGCATGAAGCCTTGGACGAAATATACAAGATGCCACTTCATAAATTTCGTCCCGAGGCTATTTTAGGTGCTGCGTCACCTTATTATTGGGCCAGGCCCATGTAATTTCGAAATACATAAGTATAGGCTATTTTTAGAGTCCGTATGTGTGGGGAAACAAGAGATAGGGTTGATTTCGGACCCCTCCACCAAGGGCCACGAAATTCCCCCCTCTTCCTCCATATATACAGCCCTTAGGGCATCGTTTAGACTTCGGGTTTTGTTTAGATTAAAAGTTCGCCATAGCTGCAACTTCGCGTACTTCGTTTGTGCTCAACGACTAGACAAAGGCGTCACAGAACCCCACCTTGATCAATAAAGCTTTCATCTTATATTCGCAATATCCAGATTGCAATCTTAGTTTCTTGCTTGTTCTTCGTTTGCTCGCAGGAAACAGACCCTCGTGGTCAGGTTGATCGTGCTCCGGCGTGGTCAATAACCTCTCGGAGTTGGTTTAGCGATTGCTAAGGCGCGACGTCCTCGCACGTTCGTAGTCGGATCGTCAAAGTCGACTTCCACCAAAGCGATATCCATCATCTCATCGAAAGATCGGGACCCTCGCCTCTATCAAGTGGTATCAGATTTCCAGGTTGCTCGGTGAGATTTTACAGTTTTTCGTAGTTTAGATCGAGTCTGTTCTTCATACCTACAGTCCACGAAAAAGCCACAAAAAAAAATTAGGGTTAGTTCATCATATCCGAACCAATCTGAGCCTTTGCATAATCTTTTTAGGGTTTTGCTTTGTTGAATTTGCGGTTGCATCGTCGTGTCTAGTTGCTGGTCTTAGAGTCTAGTCTTTTAGAGTTTCGAGTTCTGGTCATAAGTTGTCACGCCGCCGCCGCACCATCATCATCACCCCTGTCATCTACCACCACCGCTTATGATGAGGACATCAATACAATTGTTACACCCACAGGCCCTGCTGCTATACATACTAGACCAATTACTAGAGCTCGTGCACGCCAACTAAATTACCAGGTACTTTCGTTTCTTTGTAATGATTCTAATGTTCATGAGAATATGATGCTGCCTAAATTGGATACATTTGTTTTGCTTACAAATGAAGGGCCTAGCTTGGAGAAGGATGAACATTGGAGCAAGAACAAGCATGGAGATGATGGCATGCGCAAGGGAAACAAGAACGGAGTTACAAGTGATGATTTCAGGACTTTGAAGCCACCATAATGGATGCATGAAGCCTTGGACGAAATATACAAGATGCCACTTCATAAATTTCGTCCCGAGGCTATTTTAGGTGCTGCGTCACCTTATTATTGGGCCAGGCCCATGTAATTTCGAAATACATAAGTATAGGCTATTTTTAGAGTCCGTATGTGTGGGGAAACAAGAGATAGGGTTGATTTCGGACCCCTCCACCAAGGGCCACGAAATTCCCCCCCTCTTCCTCCATATATACAGCCCTTAGGGCATCGTTTAGGCTTTGGGTTTTGTTTAGATTAAAAGTTCGCCATAGCTGCAACTTCGCGTACTTCGTTTGAGTTCAACGACCAGACAAAGGCGTCACAGAACCCCACCTTGATCAATAAAGCTTTCATCTTATATTCGCAATATCCAGATTGCAATCTTAGTTTCTTGCTTGTTCTTCGTTTGCTCGCAGGAAACAGACCCTCGTGGTCAGGTTGATCGTGCTCCGGCATGGTCAATAACCTCTCGGAGTTGGTTTAGCGATTGCTAAGGCGCGACGTCCTCGCACGTTCGTAGTCGGATCGTCAAAGTCGACTTCCACCAAAGCGAAATACACCATCTCATCGAAAGACGGGACACCTTTGCCTCTATCACTTTGCAAGCAAGATGAAACAAATGGTCCATAGGATAACACTCTTCATGAATTAGTATCTCTTGAATATCACGGTTTAATCCTCCCCAAAATCTATCCATAAAATCATCTTCACTTTCTTCTAAAGAGGAATGCAACAAGGTAATTTGTAAATCATCATAATATTTTGTTACAGTTTCACTACCTTGTTTTAAGTGTTGCAACTTCTTAATCATGTCACGAGTATAATAAGCAGGGACGAAAGCATGTTGCATGGCAAGTTTCAAATCATCCCAAGTAGTAGGTATATAATCAGGGTGTAACCGACAATATTCACTCCACCAAACCAAAGCATAACCAGTGAAAGAACCAACCGCAACCTTAACCTTTTTATGTTCATTGAAATTATGGGAAGCAAATATATTTTTTATGTCGAACTCCCATTCAATATATAAAGCAGGTTTAAAACGGCCATTAAATGGTGGTATAGATACATTAACCTGATCATGTGCATTTGGATGTTTGTGCACCTCTCGTGACGGTTGTGGTATTTGCAAAGGTGGTGGCACGTCTCCCGCGATCGACAAAGCCCATGAATTGACTCTGGATCCTGTCATGATTAGTAGAACAAGAAACAAAACCCAAAAATAATGTTCCTATAACTACTAGGATGTGGTGGTAAAACGCTCATAGTAAAGCAAATATCAATGTCTTACAAGTTCTTACCATGCAGCAGGCGGTGATCGGCAACCAGCGGTGTCAAGTAACTCCGAATATTGAGTAAAGCGATTGCCAGGGGAGCGTACGTATACACGGTGTAGAAATATGTGGAGCTGGGTTGGCTATATATGGTAGCAAAAGATTAGCAATAATCAATTCAAAGATGCAATGTTGAATAAACGCTCAACGATGGTACTGTGCTGGTCCTAGGCTAGACCGGACTAGAGACGCGAGCCTAGAACACTAATGAGGTCACGTCGTACCACAACTAGCATCAATGAAGGATACTAAGTAGCTCTGGACAGCAAGATATAAGTGAAGATCACAACGGCAGTAAAGATAATGAGGTGAAACAACAGCCAAGCAGGATATATCAACAACTTTGTCTCCAACTTTCCTCTGAAAAAGTTTGTGCCGATTTTTTTGTTTTTTTTCTTCTTTTTTTTTCCTCACACTTTTTTTTCTTTCTCTCCTTTTTTTCTCTCTGACTTTTTTTTCTCCTTTTTTTCTCCTTTTTTTCTCCTTTTTTTCTCTCTTTTTTTCTCCCTCTTTCCAAAACAAACTAGATAAGATGCAGATTGGATCAAGTGAAGATGTGAACGATCTCAACTATTATTATGACAATGAATGGTGGGTAGCACGTGGTGGAAATTGATGGATGGGTGGTGGACAGCGGAAGAGATAATGATGCAGCGGTGGCGTGACTAATGTGAACAGAACTCGAAACTCTAAACGAACTAGACACTAAGACCAGCAACTCGACACGACGATGCAACCGATAATTCAACTATGCAAGCAATGAAAAGAAAATTGCAAAGGCTCAGACTGGCTTGGACCAAGGATGAATAGATCTAACTCTTTTTTGTGGCTTTTTCTTGGACAATAGGTAAGAAAATAAATCTAATCTAGGAAAACTGGAAATTCTCACCGAGCAACCTGAAAACTGATACCACTTGATAGAGGCGAGGGTGTCCCGATCTTTCGATGAGATGATAACTATCGATTTGGTGAAGACGACTTTGACGATCCGACTACAAACGTGCACGACGTTGCGCCTTAGCAATCGCTAAACCAATCTCCTGAGGTTACTGACGATGCCGGAAGCACGGTCAGCCTGACCACGAAGGTCTATTCCTGCAAGCAATCGAAGAACGAGCAAGAATATGATAAAGCAATCTGAATATTGCAAATATATATGAGGTATTGATAATGGTGGGGATCCGGAAGCGGTCTTGGTCTGGTCGTTGGACACAAACGAAGTACACGAAGTTGCAATGGCTAACTTTTAACTAAACAAATCCCAAGGAAAAAGCTACTAGATGGATCTACTTATATAGGAGCAAGGGGTGGCGGCCAAGGAGGTGGGAGGACGTCCCAAGGCAGCCTAAAACTAACCCTAGGTCGTACAAGGCTCATGGGCCCAAGTGGAGGGGATGTAACACCTTTGGACTTGTAGTTTGACTCAGATTCTGCTGCAGCATCAGATTGTTTCGTCCACAACTCAACGCTCCGGACGAATTTGAAGGTGATTCCAATTGGGTTGGAAGGTGCACGAAATCTAGTTTCCAACAAAAAAAGAATCACCCAATTCGGAGTCCGTATGAAAAACTTGTGTGCGTTTTGAGTCAGGTATGTCTGTGCAGTCCGAATCTGAATCCAGAACGTGAGAGACTTGGACTCTATCTTCTCTTGGGCCAAAAGTGACGTGAAAGAACTTTTTGGACAGCAAATAAACATCTCTTTCTTCCTTATCTTCATATGTGGATTGTACAAATGTCCCATACACCTGCAATTAGACAAAACACAAAAGTGTGTGAAGTATTTTTGTTCTGGATAACATAAATAGATTATTGAATAGTTTGCACTAGAAATCACCTGACAAATATGCATATATGCAATATTTTTGGTCATATCCAAGGTAGTCATGTCCTCATCAGATATGGATCGGTGGTGGTATATGGGCACGGATTGGTGGTGGTATATGGATACGAATTCGGAGCGGTGGTGGTAGATGGCAGGGCGATGATGATGGTGCGGCGGCGGCGTGACAACTTATGACCAGAACTCAAAACTCTAAAAGACTAGACTCTAAGACCAGCAACTAGACACGACGATGCAACCGCAAATTCAACAAAGCAAAACCCTAAAAAGATTATGCAAAGGCTCAGATTGGTTCGGATATGATGAACTAACCCTAATTTTTTTTGTGGCTTTTTCGTGGACTGTAGGTATGAAGAACAGACTCGATCTAAACTACGAAAAACTGTAAAATCTCACCGAGCAACCTGGAAATCTGATACCACTTGATAGAGGCGAGGGTCCCGATCTTTCGATGAGATGATGGATATCGCTTTGGTGGAAGTCGACTTTGACGATCCGACTACGAACGTGCGAGGACGTCGCGCCTTAGCAATCGCTAAACCAACTCCGAGAGGTTATTGACCACGCCGGAGCACGATCAACCTGACCACGAGGGTCTGTTTCCTGCGAGCAAACGAAGAACAAGCAAGAAACTAAGATTGCAATCTGGATATTGCGAATATAAGATGAAAGCTTTATTGATCAAGGTGGGGTTCTGTGACGCCTTTGTCTAGTCGTTGAGCACAAACGAAGTACGCGAAGTTGCAGCTATGGCGAACTTTTAATCTAAACAAAACCCGAAGTCTAAACGATGCCCTAAGGGCTGTATATATGGAGGAAGAGGGGGGAATTTCGTGGCCCTTGGTGGAGGGGTCCGAAATCAACCCTATCTCTTGTTTCCCCACACATACGGACTCTAAAAATAGCCTATACTTATGTATTTCGAAATTACATGGGCCTGGCCCAATAATAAGGTGACGCAGCACCTAAAATAGCCTCGGGACGAAATTTATGAAGTGGCATCTTGTATATTTCGTCCAAGGCTTCATGCACCCATTATGGTGGCTTCAAAGTCCTGAAATCATCACTTGTAACTCCGTTCTTGTTCCCCTTGCGCATGCCATCATCTCCATGCTTGTTCTTGCTCCAATGTTCATCCTTCTCCAAGCTAGGCCCTTCATTTGTAAGCAAAACAAATGTATCCAATTTAGCCAGCATCATATTCTCATGAACATTAGAATCATTACCAAGAAACGAAAGTACCTGGTAATTTAGTTGGCGTGCACGAGCTCTAGTAATTGGTCCAGTATGTATAGCAGCAGGGGCTGTGGGTGTAACAATTGTATTGATGTCCTCATCACTTTGCCTCTATCAAGTTTTCAGCAAATCTGCTTGCTATGCTTTTGTGTGCAAAGAGGCATTATTTTCATTCGAGGACGTGCCTTCCTCTTTGCCTCCTGCTATCACTAACATTTTGCAGGAGTTCGCTGACGTCTTTCCACAAGACATGCCACCGGGATTACCACCTATTCGAGGGATTGAGCATCAGATCGACTTAATTCCCGGTGCTTCACTGCCAAACCGTGCGCCATACCGTACCAATCGAGAGGAGACGAAGGAGATTATGCGTCAAGTACAAGAGCTTCTCGACAAAGGTTATATACGCGAATCCCTTAGTCCTTGTGCTGTTCCTATTATTCTAGTGCCGAAAAAGGATGGTACATCGCGTATGTGTGTTGATTGTAGAGGCATTAATAATATTACTATTCGTTATCGTCATCCTATTCCTAGGCTAGATGATATGCTTGATGAATTGAGTGGCTCTACAATATTCTCCAAAGTTGATTTGCGTGGATACCATCAAATTCGTATGAAATTGGGGGATGAATGGAAAACAGCATTTAAAACTAAGTTTGGATTATATGAGTGGTTAGTCATGCCTTTTGGGTTAACTAATGCGCCTAGTACTTTCATGAGACTAATGAACGAAGTTTTACGTGCTTTCATTGGACGATTTGTGGTAGTCTATTTTGATGATATACTGATTTATAGCAGATCTTTGGAAGAACATTTGGAACATTTACGTGCTGTTTTTATTGCTCTACGTGATGCACGTTTGTTTGGTAACCTTGGGAAGTGCACCTTTTGCACCGACCGAGTATCTTTTCTTCGCTATGTTGTTACTCCACAGGGAATTGAAGTTGATAAAGCCAAGATTGAAGCTATTGAGAGTTGGCCGCAGCCCAAAACGGTCACACAAGTGAGGAGTTTTCTTGGCCTCGCTGGATTCTATAGGCGTTTTGTGAGAGATTTCAGCACCATTGCTGCACCTCTCAATGAGCTTACAAAGAAAGATGTGCCTTTTCTTTGGGGTACCGCACAGGAAGAAGCCTTCTCGGTATTGAAAGATAAGTTGACACATTCTCCTTTACTCCAACTTCCTGATTTTAATAAGACTTTTGAGCTTGAATGTGATGCTAGTGGAATGGGATTAGGAGGTGTGTTATTACAAGATGGCAAACCTGTTGCATACTTTTCTGAAAAATTGAGTGGGCCTAGTCTGAATTATTCTACTTATGATAAAGAATTATATGCTCTTGTTCGGACTTTAGAAACATGGCAACATTATTTATGGCCCAAAGAATTTGTTATACATTCTGATCATGAATCTTTGAAACATATTAAAAGTCAAGCTAAACTGAATCGTAGACATGCTAAATGGGTTGAATTCATTGAGACTTTCCCTTATGTCATTAAACACAAGAAGGGAAAAGAAAATGTTATTGCTGATGCATTGTCTCGTCGCTATACTATGCTTTCACAACTTGACTTCAAAATATTTGGTTTGGAGACCATCAAAGATCAATATGTGCATGATGCTGATTTTAAAGATGTAATGCAGAATTGTAAAGAAGGAAGAATGTGGAACAAGTTTGTCGTTAACGATGGATTTGTGTTTCGTGCTAACAAGCTATGCATTCCAGCTAGCTCCGTTCTTCTTTTGTTGTTGCAGGAAGCGCATGGAGGAGGATTAATGCGACACTTTGGCGTGAAGAAGACGGAGGACGTACTTGCTACACATTTCTTTTGGCTAAAGATGAGACGGGATGTTGAGCGTTTTATTGCTCGCTGCACTACATGTCAAAAAGGCAGGATTGAGTCGTGACTTAGCTTTTTGACATGTATTGCAGCGAGCAATAAAACGCTCAACATCCCGTCTCATCTTTGGCCAAAAGAAATGTGTAGCAAGTACGTCCTTCGTCTTCTTCACGCCAAAGTGTCCCATTAATCCTCCTCCATGCGCCTCCTGCAACAACAAAGACGAACGGAGCTAGCTGGAATGCATAGCTTGTTAGCACGAAACACAAATCCATCGTTAACGACAAACTTGTTCCACATTCTTCCTTCTTTGCAATTCTGCATTACATCTTTAAAATCAGCATCATGCACATATTGATCTTTGATGGTCTCCAAACCAAATATTTTGAAGTCAAGTTGTGAAAGCATAGTATAGCGACGAGACAATGCATCAGCAATAACATTTTCTTTTCCCTTCTTGTGTTTAATGACATAAGGGAAAGTCTCAATGAATTCAACCCATTTAGCATGTCTATGATTCAGTTTAGCTTGACTTTTAATATGTTTCAAAGATTCATGATCAGAATGTATAACAAATTTTTTGGGCCATAAATAATGTTGCCATGTTTCTAAAGTCCGAACAAGAGCATATAATTCTTTATCATAAGTAGAATAATTTAGACTAGGCCCACTCAATTTTTCAGAAAAGTATGCAACAGGTTTGCCATCTTGTAATAACACACCTCCTAATCAAATTCCACTAGCATCACATTCAAGCTCAAAAGTCTTATTAAAATCAGGAAGTTGGAGTAAAGGAGCATGTGTCAACTTATCTTTCAATACCGAGAAGGCTTCTTCCTGTGCGGTACCCCAAAGAAAAGGCACATCTTTCTTTGTAAGCTCATTGAGAGGTGCAGCAATGGTGCTGAAATCTATCACAAAACGCCTATAGAATCCAGCGAGGCCAAGAAAACTCCTCACGTGTGTGACCGTTTTGGGCTGCGGCCAACTCTCAATAGCTTCAATCTTGGCTTTATCAACTTCAATTCCCTGTGGAGTAACAACATAGCCAAGAAAAGATACTCGGTCGGTGCAAAAGGTGCACTTCCCAAGGTTACCAAGCAAACGTGCATCACGTAAAGCAATAAAAACAGCACGTAAATGTTCCAAATGTTCTTCCAAAGATCTGCTATAAATCAATATGTCATCAAAGTAAACTACCACAAATCGTCTAATGAAAACACGTAAAACTTCGTTCATTAATCTCATGAAAGTACTAGGTGCATTAGTTAACCCAAAAGGCATGACTAACCACTCATATAATCCAAACTTAGTTTTAAATGCTGTTTTCCATTCATCTCCCAATTTCATACGAATTTGATGGTATCCACTACGCGAATCAACTTTGGAGAATATTGTAGAGCCACTCAATTCATCAAGCATATCATCTAGCCTAGGAATAGGATGACGATAACGAATAGTAATATTATTAATGCCTCTACAATCAACACACATACGTGATGTACCGTCCTTTTTCGGCACTAGAATAATAGGAGCAGCACAAGGACTAAGGGATTCGCGTATATAACCTTTGTCGAGAAGCTCTTGTACTTGACGCATAATCTCCTTCGTCTCCTCTGGATTGGTACGGTATGGTGCACGGTTTGGCAGTGAAGCACCGGGAATTAAGTCAATCTGATGCTCAATCCCTCGAATAGGCGGTAATCCCGGTGGCACGTCTTGTGGAAAGACGTCAGCGAACTCCTGCAAAATGTTAGTGACAGCAGGAGGCAAAGAGGAAGGCACGTCCTCGAATGAAAATAATGCCTCTTTGCACACAAAAGCATAGCAAACAGATTTACTGAAATCTAGCTCATCAATATCAGATTTGGTGGCAAATAAACATGCACTTTTCAATTTAATTTCAGAAGCAACACTAGATGGTTTATTATTAGGCTTCATTTGTTGCTCAAATTCTTTTGCCACAATCTGATTTTCACTCTTATTCTTCTCCTATTTTGCTTTATTAGCTCTATTAATATCATCTTTCAAAATGGAATCAGGAGTCATAGGAAGCAAAGTAATATTTTTATCCTTATGAACAAGAGTATAGTGATTGTTTCTACCATGGTGTACAGAATTTTTATCAAATTGCCATGGTCTACCAAGTAATAAGGAACATGCTTGCATAGGTACCACATCACAATCAACATAATCAGCATATGTAGAGATACTAAAATGCACACGAACAGTACATGTTACCTTAACCTTGCCGCTGTTGTTGAACCATTGGATGTAGTAAGGATGTGGATGTGGTCTTGTGGTGAGAGAAAGCTTATCCACCATCTCCATGCTAGCCAAGTTGTTGCAACTACCTCCGTCTATGATGACGCGCACAGAACATTCCTTCACAACTCCCTTGGTATGGAACAAATTGTGCCTCTGATTTTGCTCAGCTTGTGTGACCTGCACACTCAAAACACGTTGAGCAACTAAACATTCATACCTGTCAGCGTCTTCATGAGCCATGTATTGTGTCTCATGATCAGAATCATCTCCACCATGTTCTTCACGTGTAATAAGAGCCAAAGTCTCCTCATCATAGTCACTAGAGGACTCATATCCACCATCCACAGTAGCAATCATCACACGCGGAGATTTGCATTCTCTCGCATAATGACCTCCTCCCTTACAACGACGACAAATAATATCACTTGTGTGCCCTGTTGATGCCATGGAAGAAGAATTCTGTGCAGGCCCGGCAGGTGCGCTCTTGGCAGATAATGGTGGTTGTGCCTGTTTTCTTGTATCACGACTGGAGGAGGCACCTGATTGAGGTGCTGGTGCAGTTGAAGTAGAAGATGCACGCGGTGTCCATGATGAAGGTCGGCCTGCAGAAAAGTTAGTTCGCGCCAATGCTTGTCGATCCTGCACTTCACGATCAGCTTTACAAGCAAGATGGAATAAACGAGTGATATTAGTATACTCCTTATAGTCTAGAATGGTCTGAATCTCTCTATTTAATCCACCCAAAAAACGTGCAAGCATAGCTTCATTGTCCTCAACAATACCACATCTAATCATGCCAGTTTGTAGTTCCTGATAATATTCTTCTACAGAATTTTTTCCTTGTCTTAAGCACTGTAATCTCTGAAGCAATTCACGTTGATAATATGTGATAGAAGCGGGGGTATCCCGATCTTTCGATGAGATGATAACTATCGATTTGGTGGAGACGACTTTGACAATCCGACTACGAACGTGCACAACGTTGCGCCTTAGCAATCGCTAAACCAATCTCCTGAGGTTACTGACGATGCTGGAAGCACGATCAGCCTGACCACGAAGGTCTATTCCTGCAAGCAATCGAAGAACGAGCAAGAATATGATAAAGCAATCTGAATATTGCAAATATATATGAAGTATTGATAATGGTGGGGATCCGGAAGCGGTCTTGGTCTGGTCGTTGGACACAAACGAAGTACACGAAGTTGCAATGGCTAACTTTTAACTAAACAAATCCCAAGGAAAAAGCTACTAGATGGATCTACTTATATAGGAGCAAGGGGTGGCGGCCAAGGAGGTGGGAGGACGTCCCAAGGCAGCCTAAAACTAACACTAGGTCGTACAAGGCTCATGGGCCCAAGTGGAGGTGATGTAACACCTTTGGACTTGTAGTTTGACTCGGATTCTGCTGCAGCATCAGATTGTTTCGTGCACAACTCAACGCTACGGACGAATTTGAAGGTGATTCCAATTGGGTTGGAAAGTGCATGAAATCTAGTTTCCAACAAAAAAAGAATCACCCAATTCGGAGTCCGTATGAAAAACTTGTGTGCGTTTTGAGTCAGGTATGTCTGTGCAGTCCGAATCTGAATCCAGAACGTGGGAGACTTGGACTCTATCTTCTCTTGGGCCAAAAGTGACGTGAGAGAACTTTTTGGACAGCAAATAAACATCTCTTTCTTCCTTATCTTCATATGTGGATTGTACAAATGTCCCATACACCTGCAATTAGACAAAACACAAAAGTGTGTGAAGTATTTTTGTTCTGGATAACATAAATAGATTATTGAATAGTTTGCACTAGAAATCACCTGACAAATATGCATATATGCAATATTTTTGGTCATATCCAAGGTAGTCATGTCCTCATCATCCTCCCCTTCTTGAAAATAAAGCCGTCCTCGGCGTTGCTTAATCTGAAATCTGGCTAACAAAAGAGACAAGGTGTACATGTTGTATATGTATATGTCATCCATTTTTACTTCCCTTGATTTTTGCATATATGACACATGAATAGATGAGTAACTTGCATAGTTCATAAAATCTAAAGCCAAAAAATTAGCACAAGAAGTAGAAGGCATGAAAATATTGCAACTCAGTTTGCACATATAAGTGAAGCTCTTATTCATTTCAAAAGATTGACAATGTTCATCATTAAACCATCCCAACATTGGTGAATAAACCTTACTTGCATCAAATTTACATGCTACAACATGCTTAAATAAGCAAACATGCAATAAGTCATTCAACACAGAATCATCACCAAGATTAGAGGTCATATCAAAATGATTAAACATTGGTTCTTTTGCATCAATAGTTAATTCAATGGGTGCACTCAAAATTGTTGGTATTTCAGTTGTTTGATCACATGGCAAAGTCAAATTATCAACGTAGTCCTCTAAAATAGGTGGTGTGATTAAAGTAGTGGGTAGCTCATCAGATGGTGCATTTAAATTGACAAGGCATTCATCATTCTCATGTAGAGATGGAAGATCAGTACCTTTGTCATTACCTCTTATGATCAACTCAGATGATGTAGCCACTCTCGGGGGCGATGTGTCACATGGTGCGGCGGCGGCGTGACAACTTATGACCAGAACTCGAAACTCTAAAAGACTAGACTCTAAGACCAGCAACTAGACATGACGATGCAACCGCAAATTCAACAAAGCAAAACCCTAAAAAGATTATGCAAAGGCTCAGATTGGTTCGGATATGATGAACTAACCCTAATTTTTTTTTGGCTTTTTCGTGGACTGTAGGTATGAAGAACAGACTCGATCTAAACTACGAAAAACTGTAAAATCTCACCGAGCAACCTAGAAATCTGATACCACTTGATAGAGGCAAAGGGTGTCCCGATCTTTCGATGAGATGATAACTATCGATTTGGTGGAGACGACTTTGACAATCCGACTACGAACGTGCACAACGTTGCGCCTTAGCAATCGCTAAACCAATCTCCTGAGGTTACTGACGATGCTGGAATCACGGTCAGCCTGACCACGAAGGTCTATTCCTGCAAGCAATCGAAGAACGAGCAAGAATATGATAAAGCAATCTGAATATTGCAAATATATATGAAGTATTGATAATGGTGGGGATCCGGAAGCGGTCTTGGTCTGGTCGTTGGACACAAACGAAGTACACGAAGTTGCAATGGCTAACTTTTAACTAAACAAATCCCAAGGAAAAAGCTACTAGATGGATCTACTTATATAGGAGCAAGGGGTGGCGGCCAAGGAGGTGGGAGGACGTCCCAAGGCAGCCTAAAACTAACCCTAGATCGTACAAGGCTCATGGGCCCAAGTGGAGGTGATGTAACACCTTTGGACTTGTAGTTTGACTCGGATTCTGCTGCAGCATCAGATTGTTTCGTCCACAACTCAACGCTACGGACGAATTTGAAGGTGATTCCAATTGGGTTGGAAAGTGCACGAAATCTAGTTTCCAACAAAAACAGAATCACCCAATTCGGAGTCCGTATGAAAAACTTGTGTGCGTTTTGAGTCAGGTATGTCTGTGCAGTCCGAATCTGAATCCAGAACGTGAGAGACTTGGACTCTATCTTCTCTTGGGCCAAAAGTGACGTGAGAGAACTTTTTGGACAGCAAATAAACATCTCTTTCTTCCTTATCTTCATATGTGGATTGTACAAATGTCCCATACACCTGCAATTAGACAAAACACAAAAGTGTGTGAAGTATTTTTGTTCTGGATAACATAAATAGATTATTGAATAGTTTGCACTAGAAATCACCTGACAAATATGCATATATGCAATATTTTTGGTCATATCCAAGGTAGTCATGTCCTCATCAATATGGTGGAACCCAACGAGTACGCATAGCAGTTTTCAAAGCAGCCCAAGTAGTTGGAATAGGATATAATCTACAATGTTCAGACCACCATACACATGCAAAACTAATGAAAGCACAAACAGCAGCAGCAACCCGTCTCTCCTCAGGATATTGTAAACATGTAAAACGTTGTTCAGTTTCTAACTCCCAAGTAAGATATATATCAGGAACATATCTACCCTCAAATGGTGGAATATTCAATTTCAGTTTAGAAATATGGACATCATCTCGTACCTGAGGTGGTGGTGCAGGCCTACCATTACGAATATATACCTGAGGTCGACCTGCTGGTGGTGGTGCTGGTGGCTGCACGTAGTTCGGATTTTGATCAACCTCATCCTCATAATCGCCCGCATACTCATCATCCTCCGCATCAACAGCTGGAGCCATAGAAGTATCAACAGCAGCACCAACAGTTTGGCCAAACGCAAGAGGGACACGGCTCGCTCGGCGGAGGTCTGTTTCGCGACGTGGAGGTAGTCGTTGTTGTTGTTGTTGTTGGAGAGGTGCGTTAGGTGCAGCGGGTGGTGGTGGTGGAAGACGCGCGAGCAATTCATTAAACTTGTTATCGAGCTTTGTTTCGAACGTCTTCTCCATGCCACCTATCTTCTCCATGGCCTCTTCAAATCTGTTTAACACATCTTGCACCTGTCCACTCATCATTTGCTGAAATTTATCATGTAGCTGTTTGTTCGTCAGGTTCTCCCAAGCAGTCTCATCGGCTTGTGATCCTACCATGGTTAGCAGCAAATAGAAACACACAAGAATATGATCCTACAGACTACTAAGAAGTGGTGGTGGTGTACAAACCCGTCAAGCAAACCTCAAATTCTTACCAGTTCTTACCCAGCAGCAGGTGGTGATCGGCAACCGTTGTAGTCAAAACTCTCAAAGCTTGGATAGAGCGATTACCAGGGAGAGTCAAACGCACGACGCAGATGTATGTGGAGCTGGGAAGGCTTATAATATGGTAGCAAAAAGGGTCAGCAATAATTAATTCAGAGATGCAAAGTTGAATAAACGCTCAACGACGGTACTGTGCTGGTCCTAGGCTAGACCGTGCTAGAGACGCGAGCCTAGAACACTAACAAAATCACGGCGCTGCACGTAAACAAGGGAAAAGCACACTCTGGAATTTTTTTCGCTCTTTTTTTTTGCGCTGCTCTTTTTTTTTTGCGAAAAATCACTATAATGGCGAGTGTCTCAAAACTCTTCCCAGGTCAAACTGACAGGATGGGCACGAAATTTTTTCGACAAATTTTTTTTTCGACTGCCTGGACCCAAAAACTGGAAACGGGTCAAAAAAAAACTTTCTATAACGGCGACTGTCTCAATACGCTTAGAAACACCTAAAATTAGGATAGCCAGAAAACTTTTTGTCAAGTGCGTTTTCCGAAAATTTTGGGCCTAAACGGAGGGTGGTTTCCGGACTCTTTTTTTTTCCGAAACCTACTCCGGCAAGGAAACACGAATCGGAAACTAGATGGATCTCGAAAACAAACCTAATATGACAAGAACTCGGATTGGTGGTGGATATATGGCGGTAGATGATGAGGACATGACTACCTTGGATATGACCAAAAATATTGCATATATGCATATTTGTCAGGTGATTTCTAGTGCAAACTATTCAATAATCTATTTATGTTATCCAGAACAAAAATACTTCACACACTTTTGTGTTTTGTCTAATTGCAGGTGTATGGGACATTTGTACAATCCACATATGAAGATAAGGAAGAAAGAGATGTTTATTTGCTGTCCAAAAAGTTCTCTCACGTCACTTTTGGCCCAAGAGAAGATAGAGTCCAAGTCTCTCACGTTCTGGATTCAGATTCGGACTGCACAGACATACCAGACTCAAAACGCACACAAGTTTTTCATACGGACTCCGAATTGGGTGATTCTTCTTTTGTTGGAAACTAGATTTCGTGCACTTTCCAACCCAATTGGAATCACCTTCAAATTCGTCCGGAGCGTTGAGTTGTGGACGAAACAATCTGATGCTGCAGCAGAATCCGAGTCAAACTATAAGTCCAAAGGTGTTACATCACCTCCACTTGGGCCCATTGGCCTTGTACGACCTAGATTTAGTTTTAGGCTGCCTTGGGACGTCCTCCCACCTCCTTGGCCGCCACCCCTTGCTCCTATATAAGTAGATCCATCTAGTAGTTTTTTTCTTGGGATTTGTTTAGTTAAAAGTTAGCCATTGCAACTTCGTGTACTTCGTTTGTGTCCAACGACCAGACCAAGACCGCTTACGAATCCCCACCTTTATCAAAACTTCATATATACTCGCAATATTCAGATTGCTTTTATCATATTCTTGCTTGTTCTTTGATTGCTTGCAGGAATAGACCTTCGTGGTCAGGTTGATTGTGCTCCGGCGTGGTCAATAACCTCTCGTAGTTGGTTTAGCGATTGCTAAGGCGCAACGTCGTGCACGTTTGTAGTCGGATCGTCAAAGTCATCTTCACCAAATCGATAGTTATCATCTCATCGAAAGATCGGGACCCTCGCCTCTATCAAGTGGTATCAGTTTTCAGGTTGCTCGGTGAGAATTTCCAGTTTTCCTAGATTAAATTTATTTTCTTACCTATTGTCCAAGAAAGAGCCACAAAAAAGAGTTAGAACTATTCATCCTTGGTCCAAGCCAGTCTGAGCCTTTGCAATTTTCTTTTCATTGCTTGCATAGTTGAATTATCGGTTGCATCGTCGTGTCGAGTTGCTGGTCTTAGTGTGTAGGTCGTTTAGAGTTTCGAGTTCTGTTCACATTAGTCACGTCGCCGCTGCATCGTTATCCCTTTCGTTGTCCACCACCCATCCATCAATTTCCTCCACGTGCTACCCACCGTTCATTGTCATAATCATAGTTGAGATCGTTCCCATCTTCGCTTGATCCAATCTACATCTTATCTAGTTTGTTTTGGAAAGAGGGAGAGAGAAAAAAAACGATAGAGAAAAAAACGAGAGAAAAAAAAAGTAAAAAAAAAGTCAGAGAAAAAAAAAGAAAGTAAAAGAAAAAAAATGTGAGAAAAAAAAAGAGAGGAGAAAAAAAATTGGATCTATCTAGAATCAATCTCGTACCTGAATTCGGATTGGAATCTGTTTTGCGCACTGTTCAGTAAAACAGGTGTATCTTCCTCATACGAAGTCAGTTTTGGCTCCGTGAGTACTCAAATTGAAGATAGCGACGAGCCGCATCTAAATAGTTGCAGAAGCAAGTTCAATATTTGACAACTCAAAATCGGCTTCTAAATAGGTCTTTTTGCCCTCCGAAGTTCGTGAACACAGCTTGTTCCAATTTTTCAGGCCAGTTTTAGAATTCTTTGACTCCTCATATCAACTCGGAATTGAGTGATTCTTTTTGCATTGGAAAGCTTGAGTTAGTAGCATTCTTTGAAAGAATTTATCAGAAAATTGTCTCAAACTTTTCAAGAGGAAAGTTGGAGAGAGAGTTGTTGTATATCCTGCTTGGCAGTTGTTTTTCATCATTATTTTCACTGCCGTTGTGATCTTCACTTATATCTTGTTGTCAAGAGCTACTTAGTATCCTTCATTGATGCTAGTTGTGCTACGCCGTGACCTCATTAGTGTTCTAGGCTCGCGCCTCTAGTCCGGTCTAGCCTAGGACCAGCACAGTACCGTCATTGAGCGTTTATTCAACATTGCATCTTTGAATTGATTATTGCTAATCTTTTGCTACCATATATAGCCAACCCAGCTCCACATATTTCTACATCGTGTATACGTACGCTCCCCTGGCAATCGCTTTACTCAATATTCGGAGTTAGTTGACACCGCTGGTTGCCGATCACCGCCTGCTGCATGGTAAGAACTTGTAAGACATTGATATTTGCTTTACTGTGAGCGTTTTACCACCACATCCTAGTAGTTATAGGAACATTATTCTTGGGTTTTGTTTCTTGTTCTACTAATCATGACAGGATCCAGAGTCAATTCATGGGCTTTTTCGATCGCGGGAGACGTGCCACCACCTTTGCAAATACCACAACCGTCACGAGAGGTGCACAAACATCCAAATGCACATGATCAGGTTAATGTATCTATACCACCATTTAATGGCCATTTTAAACCTGCTTTATATATTGAATGGGAGTTCGACATAAATAATATATTTGCTTCCCATAATTTCAATGAACATAAAAAGGTTAAGGTTGCGGTTGGTTCTTTCACTGGTTATGCTTTGATTTCGTGGAGTGAATATTGTCGGTTACACCTGATTATATACGTACTACTTGGGATGATTTGAAACTTGCCATGCGACATACTTTCGTCCCTGCTTATTATACTCGTGACATGATTAAGAAGTTGCAACACTTAAAACAAGGTAGTGAAACTGTAACAAAATATTATGATGATTTACAAACTACCTTGTTGCATTCCTCTTTAGAAGAAAGTGAAGATGATTTTATGGATAGATTTTGGGGAGGATTAAACCGTGATATTCAAGAGATACTAATTCATGAAGAGTGTTATCCTATGGACCATTTGTTTCATCTTGCTTGCAAAGCTGAACAGGAAATAAAACAACGTGTTGGCCACGAGGAGAACAAGCGCACGGTGCACATTCCCAGAGTTGATATGATTGTTCCTTCAACTACTAGGCATACTTTGACAACCACATCCGTTGTTGTCAGGACTACATCACCTCCACCATGTGACACATCGCCCCCGAGAGTGGCTACATCATCTGAGTTGATCATAAGAGGTAATGACAAAGGTACTGATCTTCCATCTCTACATGAGAATGATGAATGCCTTGTCAATTTGAATGCACCATCTGATGAGCTACCCACTACTTTGATCACACCACCTATTTTAGAGGACTACGTTGATAATTTGACTTTGCCATGTGATCAAACAACTGAAATACCAACAATTTTGAGTGCACCCATTGAATTAACTATTGATGCAAAAGAACCAATGTTTAATCATTTTGATATGACCTCTAATCTTGGTGATGATTCTATGTTGAATGACTTATTGCATGTTTGCTTATTTAAGCATGTTGTAGCATGTAAATTTGATGCAATTAAGGTTTATTCACCAATGTTGGGATGGTTTAATGATGAACATTGTCAATCTTTTGAAATGAATAAGAGCTTCACTTATATGTGCAAACTGAGTTGCAATATTTTCATGCCTTCTACTTCTTGTGCTAATTTTTTGGCTTTAGATTTTATGAACTATGCAAGTTACTCATCTATTCATGTGTAATATATGCAAAAACAAAGGGAAGTAAAAATGGATGACATATACATATACAACATGTACACCTTGTCTCTTTTGTTAGCCACATTTCAGATTAAGCAACGCCGAGGACGGCTTTATTTTCAAGAAGGGGAGGATGATGAGGACATGACTACCTTGGATATGACCAAAAATATTGCATATATGCATATTTGTCAGGTGATTTCTAGTGCAAACTATTCAATAATCTATTTATGTTATCCAGAACAAAAATACTTCACACACTTTTGTGTTTTGTCTAATTGCAGGTGTATGGGACATTTGTACAATCCACATATGAAGATAAGGAAGAAAGAGATGTTTATTTGCTGTCCAAAAAGTTCTCTCACGTCACTTTTGGCCCAAGAGAAGATAGAGTCCAAGTCTCTCACGTTCTGGATTCAGATTCGGACTGCACAGACATACCTGACTCAAAACGCACACAAGTTTTTCATATGGACTCCGAATTGGGTGATTCTTCTTTTGTTGGAAACTAGATTTCGTGCACTTTCCAACCCAATTGGAATCACCTTAAAATTCGTCCGGAGCGTTGAGTTGTGGATGAAACAATCTGATGCTGCAGCAGAATCCGAGTCAAACTACAAGTCCAAAGGTGTTACATCACCTCCACTTGGGCCCATTGGCCTTGTACGACCTAGATTTAGTTTTAGGCTGCCTTGGGACGTCCTCCCACCTCCTTGGCCGCCACCCCTTGCTCCTATATAAGTAGATCCATCTAGTAGCTTTTTTCTTGGGATTTGTTTAGTTAAAAGTTAGCCATTGCAACTTCGTGTACTTCGTTTGTGTCCAACGACCAGACCAAGACCGCTTACAGATCCCCACCTTTATCAAAACTTCATATATACTCGCAATATTCAGATTGCTTTTATCATATTCTTGCTTGTTCTTTGATTGCTTGCAGGAATAGACCTTCGTGGTCAGGTTGATTGTGCTCCGGCGTGGTCAATAACCTCTCGGAGTTGGTTTAGCGATTGCTAAGGCGCAACGTCGTGCACGTTTGTAGTCGGATCGTCAAAGTCATCTTCACCAAATTGATAGTTATCATCTCATCGAAAGATCGAGACCCTCGCCTCTATCAGTAGATGGTAGCGGTGGTGGTATATGACAGCGGTGGTGGTATATGGATACGTATTCGAAGCGGTGGCGGATAAGCGGTGGTGGTAGATGGAAGGGGCGATGATGATGGTGCGGCGGCGGCGTGACAACTTATGACCAGAACTCGAAACTCTAAAAGACTAGACTCTAAGACCAGCAACTAGACACGACGATGCAACCGCAAATTCAACAAAGCAAAACCCTAAAAAGATTATGCAAAGGCTCAGATTGGTTCGGATATGATGAACTAACCCTAATTTTTTTTTGGCTTTTTCGTGGACTGTAGGTATGAAAAACAGACTCGATCTAAACTACAAAAAACTGTAAAATCTCACCGAGCAACCTGGAAATCTGATACCACTTGATAGAGGCAAAGGTGTCCCGTCTTTCGATGAGATGATGGATATCGCTTTGGTGGCAGTCGACTTTGACGATCCGACTACGAACGTGCGAGGACGTCGCGCCTTAGCAAACGCTAAACCAACTCCGAGAGGTTATTGACCACACCGGAGCACGATCAACCTGACCACGAGGGTCTATTTCCTGCGAGCAAACGAAGAACAAGCAAGAAACTGAGATTGCAATCTGGATATTGCGAATATAAGATGAAAGCTTTATTGATCAAGGTGGGGTTCTGTGACGCCTTTGTCTGGTCGTTGAACACAAACGAAGTACGCGAAGTTGCAGCTATGGCGAACTTTTAATCTAAACAAAACCCAAAGTCCAAACGATGCCCTAAGGGCTGTATATATGGAGGAAGAGGGGGGAATTTCGTGGCCCTTGGTGGAGGAAGAGGGGGGAATTTCGTGGCCCTTGATGCCCTAAGCAAAACAAATGTATCCAATTTAGGCAGCATCATATTCTCATGAACATTAGAATCATTACCAAGAAACGAAAGTACCTGGTAATTTAGTTGGCATGCGCGAGCTCTAGTAATTGGTCCAGTATGTATAGCAGCAGGGCCTGTGGGTGTAACAATTGTATTGATGTCCTCATCATAATGCATATAAACTTGAGCTGCCTGCAGATTTTGGGGTTAGTCCCACTTTTAACATTGCAGATTTGAAGCGTTATTTGGATGAGGAAGATGAGCTTCCGTCGAGGACGACTTCATTTCAAGAAGGGGAGGATGATGAGGACATCAATACCATTGTTACACCCACAGCCCCTGCTGCTATACATACTGGACCAATTACTAGAGCTCGCACACGCCAACTAAATTACCAGGTACTTTCGTTTCTTGGTAATGATTCTAATGTTCATGAGAATATGATGCTGCCTAAATTGGATACATTTGTTTTGCTTACAAATGAAGGGCCTAGCTTGGAGAAGGATGAACATTGGAGCAAGAACAAGCATGGAGATGATGGCATGCGCAAGGGGAACAAGAACGGAGTTACAAGTGATGATTTCAGGACTTTGAAGCCACCATAATGGGTGCATGAAGCCTTGGACGAAATATACAAGATGCCACTTCATAAATTTCGTCCCGAGGCTATTTTAGGTGCTGCGTCACCTTATTATTGGGCCAGGCCCATGTAATTTCGAAATACATAAGTATAGGCTATTTTTAGAGTCCGTATGTGTGGGGAAACAAGAGATAGGGTTGATTTCGGACCCCTTCACCAAGGGCCACGAAATTCCCCCCCTCTTCCTCCATATATCCAGCCCTTAGGGCATCGTTTAGACTTTGGGTTTTGTTTAGATTAAAAGTTCGCCATAGCTGCAACTTCACGTACTTCGTTTGTGTTCAACGACCAGACAAAGGCGTCACAGAACCCCACCTTGATCAATAAAGCTTTCATCTTATATTCGCAATATCCAGATTGCAATCTCAGTTTCTTGCTTGTTCTTCGTTTGCTTGCAGGAAACAGACCCTCGTGGTCAGGTTGATCGTGCTCCGGCGTGGTCAATAACCTCTCGGAGTTTGTTTAGCGATTGCTAAGGCGCGACGTCCTCGCACGTTCGTAGTCGGATCATCAAAGTCGACTGCCACCAAAGCAATATCCATCATCTCATCGAAAGACGGGACACCTTTGCCTCTATCACGAGCTCTAGTAATTGGTCCAGTATATGTAACAGTAGGGGCTGTGGGTGTAACAATGGTATTGATGTCCTCATCACCGGCTATGTTTGCGGCGAGGCGGGACATCTCTCATGCTTCCGCTTCCATGCTCGCATCTCCCTGGTGGCAATGTCTCGACCCAGAACTCATGCTGGCCATGGCGGACGCAAGGGAACGATGATGAATGACTTGTTTGTTTTTGTGGATGAGGAGTTGAGGAGGAATGTGCAGTCATCTTGGAGTAGTAGTATTTATAACTGAGTACTAATACGCTCCTAAGTGGGAGGTCATTTAGGTTTTGATCGGTGTGAACAGGTTTGCAATTTGGAATGTGACGGGACGCAGGCTCAAAATTTATTGATGGTTATAAGTGCAGCTCTATTCCCGGAAGGCGTAACGTGGGCACATACGGCTTCTCGGCTGCGTATGTGCCGTTTGCACCATAGGGTGCACCACAATAGGCAATGTCAGCACACGTCTTGTTCCAACAACCATGTGCGCTCGTTATAACCATCGCACACACTCATTTTAATTAGAATGTGTGTGCCTGTCTAGTGCACACACGTTGATCTATCTAATTGTTCGGTTTGTTGTGGCTAATCGCAAACAGTTCATCCATGTGAAGTGTATGCCATCAATCGCAGACACTTTGATCTGGCTGACCCGTTTCTGTTCTGTTGCCTAATCGCAAACAGTTAATCCTTCTGAAGCGTATGCCCTCAATCGCACACACCTTTATCTAGCTGCCCGTTTCTATTGTTCCTCCTCATCACAAACAGTTCATCCGAGTGAACCATATGTTGTATATCACACACGCCTTCATCTGGCTGCCCGTTTCTTTTGTTCCGCCTCATCACAAACAGTTCATTGAACTGAACCGTATGCCCTGCATCACATACGCAACTAAAATGTGAACCGTGTTTGATGGCTCCGCCATCGCAAATGTTTTGCACCTTTTTTACGGTTCTTTTACACCACCGTTTGCGATTATTACATCGCATACAATTTTGTCGAAGGGTCTCAGATCGTAGTGTCGCTTTAGCAGGATCCTGCAGTAATGCTGTGTCGGGTTATCAAGACCAGGTATTTCTTTAATAGGTGGTCAATTAGTAACATCTTCAGCTTTGATACCTTTTTCTTTCATAGATTTCTTTGCCTCTTGCAAATCTTCAGGATTGAGAAATAGAATACCTCTCTTCTTCAGAGTTGGCTTAGGAGGTGGTTTGGGAAGAGTCCAATCATTATCATTACTCAATATATTATTCAATAGCACTTCAGCTTGTTCAAAAGTTCGTTCCCTGATAACACAACCAGCACAACTATCTAGGTGTCCCTAGAAGCATAGGTTAGTCCATTATAAAAGATATCAAGTATTTCATTTTTCTCGAGAGGATGATCAGGCAAAGCATTAAATAATTAGAGAAGCCTCCCCCAAGCTTGTGGGAGACTCTCTTCTTCAATTTGCACAAAGTTAAATATTTCCTGTAAGGCATCTTGTTTCTTATGAGCAGAGAAATATTTTTCAAAGAAGTAATATATCATATCCTGGGGACTACGCACACAATCAGGAGAAGGAAAATTAAACCGTATCTTAGCATCATCCTTTAATGAGAAAGGAAACAACTAAAGAATATAATAATAGTGAATTTTTCCTCAAGAGCAAATAGGGTGGCTATGTCATTCAATTTAGTAAGATGTGCCACAACAGTTCCAGGTTCATAACCATGGAAAGGATCAGATTCAACCAAAGTGTTTAACTCAGGATCGATAGAGAATTCATAATCCTTATCAGTAACAAAGATAGGTGAAGTAGAAAACTTAGGATCATATTGCATTGTGGCATTCAAGGATTTTTCTTTCCACTTGCATAGTAATTTCTTCAGATCATCTCTATCCTTACAAGCAAGAAAGTCCCTAGCTACCTCTCCATCCATAACATAACCCTCGGGCATCATAGGCAATTCATATCTAGGATAGCTAGGTTGAACTGGTGTTTCAAAGTGTTCAGTTTCAATAATTTCATCAGTTTCAGAAATATCATCTTCTTCAGGATTCTCAATAGTTTTAGCTCTAGCAAGTTGTTCAATAAGAAATTCACCCAGTGGTATATTATTATCAAGCAAAGTAGAAGTATCATCATAAGAATCATGCATAGCAGAAGTAGCATCATCAATAACATGCGACATATCAGAATCAATGGTAGGTGTAGGTGTCGCAAGCTTACTCAAAACAGAAGGTGAATCAAG
>NC_041384.1:329265926-329271615 GCF_002162155.2 Triticum dicoccoides | reverse complement strand
TGATGAGGACATGACTACCTTGGATATGACCAAAAATATTGCATATATGCATATTTGTCAGGTGATTTCTAGTGTAAACTATTCAATAATCTATTTATGTTATCCAGAACAAAAATACTTCACACACTTTTGTGTTTTGTCTAATTGCAGGTGTATGGGACATTTGTACAATCCACATATAAATATAAGGAAGAAAGAGATGTTTATTTGCTGTCCAAAAAGTTCTCTCACGTCACTTTTGGCCCAAGAGAAGATAGAGTCCAAGTCTCTCACGTTCTGGATTCAGATTCGGACTGCACAGACACACCTGACTCAAAACGTACACAAGTTTTCATACTGACTCCGAATTGGGTGATTCTTTTTTTGTTGGAAACTAGATTTCGTGCACTTTCCAACCCAATTGGAATCACCTTCAAATTCGTCCGGAGCGTTGAGTTGTGGACGAAACAATCTGATGCTGCAGCAGAATCCGAGTCAAACTACAAGTCCAAAGGTGTTACATCACCTCCACTTGGGCCCATTGGCCTTGTACGACCTAGATTTAGTTTTAGGATGCCTTGGGACGTCCTCCCACCTCCTTGGCCGCCACCCCTTGCTCTTATATAAGTAGATCCATCTAGTAGCTTTTCTTTGGGATTTGTTTAGTTAAAAGTTAGCCATCGCAACTTCGTGTGCTTCGTTTGTGTCCAACGACCAGACCAAGACCACTTTTCGGATCCCCACCATTATCAATACTTCATACATATTCGCGATATTCAGATTGCTTTTATCATATTCTTGCTTGTTCTTCGATTGCTTGCAGGAATAGACCTTCGTGGTCAGGTTGATCGTGCTCCGGCGTGGTCAATAACCTCTCGGAGTTGGTTTAGCGATTGCTAAGGCACAACGTCGTTGCACGTTTGTAGTCGGATCGTCAAAGTCGTCTCCACCAAATCGATAATTATCATCTCATCGAAAGATCGGGACACCCCGCCTCTATCAAGTGGTATCAGTTTTCAGGTTGCTCGGTGAGAATTTCCAGTTTTCCTAGATTAGATTTATTTTCTTACCTATTGTCCAAGAAAATCCACAAAAAAAGAGTTAGATCTATTCATCCTTTGTCCAAGCCAGTCTGAGCCTTTGCAATTTTCTTTTCATTGCTTGCATAGTTGAATTATCGGTTGCATCGTCGTGTCGAGTTGCTGGTCTTAGTGTCTAGGTCGTTTAGAGTTTCGAGTTCTGTTCACATTAGTCACATCGCCGCTGCATCGTTATCCCTTCCGCTGTCCACCACCCATCCATCAATTTCCTCCACGTGCTACCCACCGTTCATTGTCATAATCATAGTTGAGATCGTTCCCATCTTCGCTTGATCCAATCTACATCTTATCTAGTTTGTTTTGAAAAGAGGGAGAGAGAAAAAAAAGATAGAGAAAAAAAACGAGAGAAAAAAAAGTAGAAAAAAGTCAGAGAAAAAAAAAGAAAGGAAAAGAAAAAAAAGTGTGAGAAAAAAAAAGAGAGAAGAAAAAAAAATTGGATCTATCTATAATCAATCTCGTACCTGAATTCGGATTGGAATCTGTTTTGCGCACTGTTCAGTAAAACAGGTGTATCTTCCTCATACGAAGCTAGTTTTGGCTCCGTGAGTACTCAAATTGAAGATAGCGACGAGACGCATCTAAATAGTTGCAGAAGCTATTTCAATATTTGACACCTCAAAATCGGCTTCTAAATAGGTCTTTTTGCCCTCCGAAGTTCATGAACACAGCTTGTTCCAATTTTTCAGGCCAGTTTTAGAATTCTTTGACTCCTCATATCAACTCGGAATTGAGTGATTCTTTTTGCATTGGAAAGCTTGAGTTAGTAGCATTCTTTGAAAGAATTTATCAGAAAATTGTCTCAAACTTTTCAAGAGGAAAGTTGGAGAGAGAGTTGTTGTATATCCTGCCTGGCAGTTGTTTTTCATCATTATCTTCACTGCCGTTGTGATCTTCACTTATATCTTGCTGTCAAGAGCTACTTAGTATCCTTCATTGATGCTAGTTGTGCTACGCCGTGACCTTATTAGTGTTTTAGGCTCGCGTCTCTAGTCCGGTCTAGCCTAGGACCAGCACGGTACCGTCGTTGAGCGTTTATTCAACATTGCATCTTTGAATTGATTATTGCTAATCTTTTGCTACCATATATAGCCAACCCAGCTCCACATATTTCTACACCGTGTATACGTACGCTCCCCTGGCAATCGCTTTACTCAATATTCGGAGTTACTTGACACCGCTGGTTGCCGATCACCGCCTGCTGCATGGTAAGAACGTGTAAGACATTGATATTTGCTTTACTGTGAGCGTTTTACCACCACATCCTAGTAGTTATAGGAACATTATTTTTGGGTTTTGTTTCTTGTTCTACTAATCATGACAGGATCCAGAGTCAATTCATGGGCTTCGTCGATCGCGGGAGATGTGCCACCACCTTTGCAAATACCACAACCGTCACGAGAGGTGCACAAACATGCAAATGCACATGATCAGGTTAATGTATCTATACCACCATTTAATGGCCGTTTTAAACCTGCTTTATATATTGAATGGGAGTTCGACATAAAAAATATATTTGCTTCCCATAATTTCGATGAACATAAAAAGGTTCAGGTTGCGGTTGGTTCTTTCACTGGTTATGCTTTGGTTTGGTGGAGTGAATATTGTCGGTTACACCCTGATTATATACGTACTACTTGGGATGATTTGAAACTTGCCATGCGACATACTTTCGTCCCTGCTTATTATACTCGTGACATGATTAAGAAGTTGCAACACTTAAAACAAGGTAGTGAAACTGTAACAAAATATTATGATGATTTACAAACTACCTTGTTGCATTCCTCTTTAGAAGAAAGTGAAGATGATTTTATGGATAGATTTTGGGGAGGATTAAACCGTGATATTCAAGAGATACTAATTCATGAAGAGTGTTATCCTATGGACCATTTGTTTCATCTTGCTTGCAAAGCTGAACAGGAAATAAAACGACGTGTTGGCCACGAGGAGAACAAGCGCATGGTGCACATTCCAAGAGTTGATATGATTGTTCCTTCAACTACTAGGCATACTATGAAAACCACATCCGTTGTTGTCAGGACTACATCACCTCCACCATGTGACACATCGCCCCCGAGAGTGGCTACATCATCTGAGTTGATCATAAGAGGTAATGACAAAGGTACTGATCTTCCATCTCTACATGAGAATGATGAATGCCTTGTCAATTTGAATGCACCATCTGATGAGCTACCCACTACTTTGATCACACCACCTATTTTAGAGGACTACGTTGATAATTTGACTTTGCCATGTGATCAAACAACTGAAATACCAACAATTTTGAGTGCACCCATTGAATTAACTATTGATGCAAAAGAACCAATGTATAATCATTTTGATATGACCTCTAATCTTGGTGATGATTCTGTGTTGAATGACTTATTGCATGTTTGCTTATTTAAGCATGTTGTAGCATGTAAATTTGATGCAAGTAAGGTTTATTCACCAATGTTGGGATGGTTTAATGATGAATATTGTCAATCTTTTGAAATAAATAAGAGCTTCACTTATATGTGCAAACTGAGTTTCAATATTTTCATGCCTTCTACTTTTTGTGCTAATTTTTTGGCTTTAGATTTTATGAACTATGCAAGTTACTCATCTATTCATGTGTCATATATGCAAAAATCAAGGGAAGTAAAAATGGATGACATATACATATACAACATGTACACCTTGTCTCTTTTGTTAGCCACATTTCAGATTAAGCAACGCCGAGGACGGCTTTATTTTCAAGAAGGGGAGGATGATGAGGACATGACTACCTTGGATATGACCAAAAATATTGCATATATGCATATTTGTCAGGTGATTTCTAGTGTAAACTATTCAATAATCTATTTATGTTATCCAGAACAAAAATACTTCACACACTTTTGTGTTTTGTTTAATTGCAGGTGTATGGGACATTTGTACAATCCACATATAAATATAAGGAAGAAAGAGATGTTTATTTGCTGTCCAAAAAGTTCTCTCACGTCACTTTTGGCCCAAGAGAAGATAGAGTCCAAGTCTCTCACGTTCTGGATTCAGATTCGGACTGCACAGACACACCTGACTCAAAACCTACACAAGTTTTCATACGGACTCCGAATTGGGTGATTCTTTTTTTGTTGGAAACTAGATTTCGTGCACTTTCCAACCCAATTGGAATCACCTTCAAATTCGTCCGGAGCGTTGAGTTGTGGACGAAACAATCTGATGCTGCAGCAGAATCCGAGTCAAACTACAAGTCCAAAGGTGTTACATCACCTCCACTTGGGCCCATTGGCCTTGTACGACCTAGATTTAGTTTTAGGATGCCTTGGGACGTCCTCCCACCTCCTTGGCCGCCACCCCTTGCTCTTATATAAGTAGATCCATCTAGTAGCTTTTCTTTGGGATTTGTTTAGTTAAAAGTTAGCCATCGCAACTTCGTGTGCTTCGTTTGTGTCCAACGACCAGACCAAGACCACTTTTCGGATCCCCACCATTATCAATACTTCATACATATTCGCGATATTCAGATTGCTTTTATCATATTCTTGCTTGTTCTTCGATTGCTTGCAGGAATAGACCTTCGTGGTCAGGTTGATCGTGCTCCGGCGTGGTCAATAACCTCTCGGAGTTGGTTTAGCGATTGCTAAGGCACAACGTCGTTGCACGTTTGTAGTCGGATCGTCAAAGTCGTCTCCACCAAATCGATAATTATCATCTCATCGAAAGATCGGGACACCCCGCCTCTATCAAAAATCGTGGTTCTGGTATCTTTCAAATTCCTCATAGTGATCAACAGATATAAATCCCAAGTGACTCGGAGAATAGAGCTATGCTTCCCGGCAACAGCACCAGAAAAAGGTCTTGATAACCCACAAGTATCGGGGACCGCAACAGTTTTCAAGGGTAGATATTCAACCCAAAGTTATTGATTCCACAGGAGGGGAGCCAAAGAATATTCATGAGTATTAGCAACTGAGTTGTCAATTCAACCACACCTGAAAGACTTAATATCTACAACAAAGTATTTAGTGGCAAAGTAGTATGGAAGTAACGGTAATAGTGGCAAAAGTAACAGTAGCAGTTTTGTAGTGATTGTAACAGCAGTAGCAACGAAAATAACTTAGCAAAGATCAATATGTGAAATGCTCATAGGCAATGGATCGACAATGCTAATTGTGTTGGATGATATTCATCATGTAGCAGTCATAACCTAGGGTGACACAAAACTAGCTTCAATTCATCAATATAACACTACTAGGGAAAACCTTATACACATAAGCTTACCGGTACTGTTGGTTAGGAAAAGTGCTACTGCTACCTACCAGTAGCGCGTTGTATAAAAGAACGCTACTACTATATAAGTAGCAGTAGCGTGGCCCGGGTAAAAAGCGCTACTACTATAACTGCCACACCGTTGTCGGCGGGCTAGGTTTAGTAGTAGCTGCTGGTCTACAATCAGCGCTACTGCTATCAACCTTAGCAGTAGCGCTCTTCCATGCCCCGCGCTACTGCTATGGGTGCCTTATCCCCCCAATTTTTCCTCCCCCCGCGCGCGTCCTCACTCTCCCCCTCACACTCTCGCTCGCCTCCACCGCCGTCCCCCGCACCGGTCCTCTCCTGCCGGCCACCCT
>NC_041384.1:329237374-329264204 GCF_002162155.2 Triticum dicoccoides | reverse complement strand
CCTCCACCGAGAGGTACTCCTCCTCCCTCCTTGCTCATCCTCCCTAGTTTATTTTGAACCCTAGCTAGTTGAAAATTGTAGGTTAAATCTTAGAATAATGTAGTAGGTTATCATCTTAGGTGTTTAATCTTAGAATAATGTAGTATGAGCCCTAGCTAGTTATGATCGAATAATGTTCAAAATGTAGGTTTTTAATTAGGTGTAGTTAACATAATTTAGGTATTTTAGGTGTTCAATCTTAGAATAATGTAGTATGAACCCTAGTTATGATCGAAACATGTTCAAAATGTAGGTTTTTCATTAGGTGTATTTAATAGAATTTAGGTGTTTTAGGTGTATTTAACATAATTCTAGGTTGATTCGTTTTGAAGTGGACATGTCATATTTGTTGTTATTTTTTTAGTTAAAGCAATTATTTCCGCATCGACATCGACGATGCCTATCCCGCATCCTCGTCGTCGACTCAGCGGAGGAGGCCTACTTGTTCAGAGGGGCCATGTCTGGGGCCGGCCTCTGCTGGGCTGGTACTGGGAGGTGCTACCTTCCGGGGGGGCCAGCTTGGTGAGGAGCCAGCCTGTCATTGACCCGAACCTTCTTTGGTGGCGGTCGCATGGGCCAGTGATGGTGCGAAGGCTTTCATACCCCATGGAGGTGCTACGTCACCGTGTCAGCGAGGAGGACGAGCATGTCCGTCGCGCCATGGTTGCGTTGGAGGGAAGGTTCGATAATACTTGGCAGGTTCTTCAGGGATATCACTAGAGCTATGATCCTGTGATGGTTCCTTCTCTTTGGGCGTCCACCGCCCGCGCCGATACCCGTCGTTCGCTAGGGTTTTAGCTGTATTAGTGATGATATATGTATGATGCTATTCAAGGTGTATTAGTGATAATATTCGACGATGTACGGACGCAAGAGATGATTTAGTTTTGCTTATTGAATGCATCCTAATTTGAATACTAATTTATTTTATGATTTAGTTTTGCTTATTGAATGCTCAAATTGGAGAACTACTCCTATTTTGAATGCACAAATCGGAGAGCACTATGCAAGGCGTATGCATTTGATTAGTTGATAGCTTATAGGGTTTCACTAGGTCCTAAGTTGAGGATAATAATATTTTTGTTTACATTTTATTTCTGCATAAATCAAGGAGCCCCTCCATCATCCCCGTCACCGACCCCCTCCGACCTCGAGGTGAGAACAGCCAAATCTTCATGTCAATATGAGTCCTATAAGATATTTTGAAATGTTTTTGTTCATATTTTCAACCACTAAAATGCAATGACCATTGATGAGGACATGACTACCTTGGATATGACCAAAAATATTGCATATATGCATATTTGTCAGGTGATTTCTAGTGCAAACTATTCAATAGTCTATTTATGTTATCCAGAACAAAAATACTTCACACACTTTTGTGTTTTGTCTAATTGCAGGTGTATGGGACATTTGTACAATCCACATATGAAGATAAAGAAGAAAGAGATGTTTATTTGCTGTCCAAAAAGTTCTCTCACGTCACTTTTGGCCCAAGAGAAGATAGAGTCCAAGTCTCTCCCGTTCTGGATTCAGATTCGGACTACACAGACATACCTGACTCAAAACGCACACAAGTTTTTCATACGGACTCCGAATTGGGTGATTCTTTTTTTGTTGGAAACTAGATTTCGTGCACTTTCCAACCCAATTTGATAGAGGCAAAGGTGTCCCGTCTTTCGATGAGATGATGGATATCGCTTTGGTGGAAGTCGACTTTGACGATCCGACTACGAACGTGCGAGGACGTCGCGCCTTAGCAATCGCTAAACCAACTCCAAGAGGTTATTGACCACGCCGGAGCACGATCAACCTGACCACGAGGGTCTGTTTCCTGCGAGCATACGAAGAACAAGCAAGAAACTAAGATTGCAATCTGGATATTGCGAATATAAGATGAAAGCTTTATTGATCAAGGTGGGGTTCTGTGACGCCTTTGTCTGGTCGTTGAACACAAACGAAGTACGCGAAGTTGCAGCTATGGCGAACTTTTAATCTAAACAAAACCCAAAGTCTAAACGATGCCCTAAGGGCTGTATATATGGAGGAAGAGGGGGGAATTTCGTGGCCCTTGGTGGAGGGGTCCGAAATCAACCCTATCTCTTGTTTCCCCAAACATACGGACTCTAAAAATAGCCTATACTTATGTATTTCGAAATTACATGGGCCTGGCCCAATAATAAGGTGACGCAGCACCTAAAATAGCCTCGGGACGAATTGTATGAAGTGGCATCTTGTATATTTCGTCCAAGGCTTCATGCACCCATTATGGTGGCTTCAAAGTCCTGAAATCATCACTTGTAACTCCGTTCTTGTTCCCCTTGCGCATGCGATCATCTCCATGCTTGTTCTTGCTCCAATGTTCATCCTTCTCCAAGCTAGGCCCTTCATTTGTAAGCAAAACAAATGTATCCAATTTAGGCAGCATCATATTCTCACGAACATTAGAATCATTACCAAGAAACGAAAGTACCTGGTAATTTAGTTGGCGTGCACGAGCTCTAGTAATTGGTCCAGTATGTATAGCTGCAGGGGCTGTGGGTGTAACAATTGTATTGATGTCCTCATCATCCTCCCCTTCTTGAAATGAAGTCGTCCTCGACGGAAGTTCATTTTCCTCACCCACATAAGGCTTCAAATCTGCAATGTTAAAAGTGGGACTAACCCCAAAATCTGCAGGCAGCTCAAGTTTATATGCATTATCATTTATTTTCTCCAACACCTTAAAGGGACCATCAGCACGTGGCATTAACTTTGATTTGCGCAAATCAGGAAATCTATCCTTACGCAAATGTAACCAAACAAGATCTCCAGGTGCAAACACAACATGTTTTCTACCCTTATCTCCAGCAAGTTTATATTTAGCATTCATGCGCTCAATGTTTTCCTTAGTTAACTCATGCATTTTTAAAATCAATTCAGCACGTTGTTTAGCATCAAAATTAACCTTCTCCGAAGATGGAAGAGGCAACAAATCAATAGGTGCACGAGGTAGGAAACCATACACAACTTCAAAAGGGCACATCTTAGTAGTAGAATGCAATGAACGATTATAAGCAAATTCAATATGAGGCAAGCATTCCTCCCACATTTTCTTATTATTCTTCAAAACAGCCCTAAGCATAGTAGACAACGTTCTATTGACTACTTCAGTTTGTCCATCAGTTTGGGGGTGACAAGTAGTACTAAAAAGCAGTTTAGTCCCCAACTTAGCCCAAAACATCTCCAAAAGTGGCTAAGAAATTTAGTATCACGATCTGAAACAATAGTATTTGGCACACCATGCAAGCGAATAATTTCACGAAAGAACAAATCAGCAACATTAACAGCATCATCGCTTTTATGACATGGTATAAAGTGTGCCATTTTCGAGAATCTATCCACGACAACAAATATGCTATCCCTCCCCTTCTTTGTTCGAGGTAAACCTAAAACAAAGTCCATAGATATATCCTCCCAAGGAACACTAGGTACAGGCAAAGGCATATATAAACCATGAGGATTGAGTCGTGACTTAGCTTTTTGACATGTAGTGCAGCGAGCAATAAAACGCTCAACATCCCGTCTCATCTTTGGCCAAAAGAAATATGTAGCAAGTACGTCCTCCGTCTTCTTCACGCCAAAGTGTCCCATTAATCCTCCTCCATGCGCCTCCTGCAACAACAAAAGACGAACGGAGCTAGCTGGAATGCATAGCTTGTTAGCACGAAACACAAATCCATCGTTAACAACAAACTTGTTCCACATTCTTCCTTCTTTACAATTCTGCATTACATCTTTAAAATCAGCATCATGCACATATTGATCTTTGATGGTCTCCAAACCAAATATTTTGAAGTCAAGTTGTGAAAGCATAGTATATCGACGAGACAATGCATCAGCAATAACATTTTCTTTTCCCTTCTTGTGTTTAATGACATAAGGGAAAGTCTCAATGAATTCAACCCATTTAGCATGTCTACGATTCAGTTTAGCTTGACTTTTAATATGTTTCAAAGATTCATGATCAGAATGTATAACAAATTCTTTGGGCCATAAATAATGTTGCCATGTTTCTAATGTCCGAACAAGAGCATATAATTCTTTATCATAAGTAGAATAATTCAGACTAGGCCCACTCAATTTTTCAGAAAAGTATGCAACAGGTTTGCCATCTTGTAATAACACACCTCCTAATCCAATTCCACTAGCATCACATTCAAGCTCAAAAGTCTTATTAAAATCAGGAAGTTGGAGTAAAGGAGCATGTGTCAACTTATCTTTCAATACCGAGAAGGCTTCTTCCTGTGTGGTACCCCAAAGAAAAGGCACATCTTTCTTTGTAAGCTCATTGAGAGGTGCAGCAATTGTGCTGAAATCTCTCACAAAACGCCTATAGAATCCAGCGAGGCCAAGAAAACTCCTCACTTGTGTGACCGTTTTGGGCTGCGGCCAACTCTCAATAGCTTCAATCTTGGCTTTATCAACTTCAATTCCCTGTGGAGTAACAACATAGCCAAGAAAAGATAATCGGTCGGTGCAAAAGGTGCACTTCCCAAGGTTACCAAACAAATGTGCATCACGTAGAGCAATAAAAATAGCACGTAAATGTTCCAAATGTTCTTCCAAAGATCTGCTATAAATCAATATGTCATCAAAGTAAACTACCACAAATCGTCCAATGAAAGCACGTAAAACTTCGTTCATTAATCTCATGAAAGTACTAGGTGCATTAGTTAACCCAAAAGGCATGACTAACCACTCATATAATCAAAACTTAGTTTTAAATGTTGTTTTCCATTCATCTCCCAATTTCATACGAATTTGATGGTAGCCACTACGCAAATCAACTTTGGAGAATATTGTAGAGCCACTCAATTCATCAAGCATATCATCTAGCCTAGGAATAGGATGACGATAACGAATAGTAATATTATTAATGCCTCTACAATCAACACACATACGTGATGTACCATCCTTTTTCGGCACTAGAATAATAGGAACAGCACAAGGACTAAGGGATTCGCGTATATAACCTTTGTCGAGAAGCTCTTGTACTTGACGCATAATCTCCTTCGTCTCCTCTGGATTGGTACGGTATGGTGCACGGTTTGGCAGTGAAGCACCGGGAATTAAGTCAATCTGATGCTCAATCCCTCGAATAGGCGGTAATCCCGGTGGTACGTCTTGTGGAAAAACGTCAGCGAACTCCTGCAAAATGTTAGTGACAGCAGAAGGCAAAGAGGAAGGCACGTCCTCGAATGAAAATAATGCCTCTTTGCACACAAAAGCATAGCAAACAGATTTGCTGAAATCTAGCTCATCAATATCAGATTTGGTGGCAAATAAACATGCACTTTTCAATTTAATTTCAGAAGCAACACTAGATGGTTTATTATTAGGCTTCATTTGTTGCTCAAATTCTTTTGCCACAATCTGATCTTCACTCTTATTCTTCTCCTGTTGTGCTTTATTAGCTCTATTAATATCATCTTTCAAAATGGAATCAGGAGTCATAGGAAGCAAAGTAATATTTTTATCCTTATGAACAAGAGTATAGTGATTGTTTCTACCATGGTTGATGAGGACATCAATACAATTGTTACACCCACAGCCCCTGCTGCTATACATACTGGACCAATTACTAGAGCTCGTGCACGCCAACTAAATTACCAGGTACTTTCGTTTCTTGGTAATGATTCTAATGTTCATGAGAATATGATGCTGCCTAAATTGGATGCATTTGTTTTGCTTACAAATGAAGGGCCTAGCTTGGAGAAGGATGGACATTGGAGCAAGAACAAGCATGGAGATGATGGCATGCGCAAGGGGAACAAGAACGGAGTTACAAGTGATGATTTCAGGACTTTGAAGCCACCATAATGGGTGGATGAAGCCTTGGACGAAATATACAAGATGCCACTTCATAAATTTCGTCCCGAGGCTATTTTAGGTGCTGCGTCACCTTATTATTGGGCCAGGCCCATGTACTTTCGAAATACATAAGTATAGGCTATTTTTAGAGTCCGTATGTGTGGGGAAACAAGAGATAGGGTTGGTTTCGGACCCCTCCACCAAGGGCCACGAAATTCCCCCCTCTTCCTCCATATATACAGCCCTTAGGGCATCGTTTAGATTTTGGGTTTTGTTTAGATTAAAAGTTCGCCATAGCTGCAACTTCGCGTACTTCGTTTGTGTTCAACGACCAGACAAAGGCGTCACAGAACCCCACCTTGATCAATAAAGCTTTCATCTTATATTCGCAATATCCAGATTGCAATCTTAGTTCCTTGCTTGTTCTTGGTTTGCTCGCAGGAAACAGACCCTCGTGGTCAGGTTGATCGTGCTCCGGCGTGGTCAATAACCTCTCGGAGTTGGTTTAGCGATTGCTAAGGCGCGACGTCCTCGCACGTTCGTAGTCGGATCGTCAAAGTCGACTTCCACCAAAGCGAAATCCACCATCTCATCGAAAGACGGGACACCTCCGCCTCTATCAATGGTGTACAGAATTTTTATCAAATTGCCATGGTCTACCAAGTAATAAGGAACATGCTTGCATAGGTACCACATCACAATCAACATAATCAGCATATGTAGAGATACTAAAATGCACACGAACAGTATGTGTTACCTTAACCTTGCCGCTGTTGTTGAACCATTGGATGTAGTAAGGATGTGGATGTGGTCTTGTGGTGAGAGAAAGCTTCTCCACCATCTCCATGCTAGCCAAGTTGTTGCAGCTCCCTCCGTCTATTATGACGCGCACAGAACGTTCCTTCACAACTCCCTTGGTATGGAACAAATTGTGCCTCTGATTTTGCTCAGCTTGTGTGACCTGCACACTCAAAACACGTTGAGCAACTAAACATTCATACCTGTCAGCGTCTTCAGGAGCCATGTATTGCGTCTCATGATCAGAATCATCTCCACCATGTTCTTCACATGTAATAAGAGCCAAAGTCTCCTCATCATAGTCACTAGCGGACTCATATCCACCATCCGCGGTAGCAATCATCACACGCGGAGATTTGCATTCTCTCGCATAATGACCTCCTCCCTTACAACGACGACAAATAATATCACTTGTGTGCTGATGAGGACATCAATACAATTGACCTCCTCCCTTACAACGACGATTTTTTTTTCCGAAACCTACTCCGGCAAGGAAACACGAATCGGAATCTAGATGGATCCCGAAAACAAACCTAATAAGCAAAGAACTCGGATTGGTGGTGGATATATGGTGGTGGTATATGGCAGCGGTGGTGGTAGCGGTGGTAGTATATGGATATGGATCGGTGGTGGTATATGGACACGGATTGGTGGTGGTATATGGATACGGATTCGGTGCGGTGGTGGTAGATGGCAGGGGCGATGATGATGGTGCGGCGGCGGCGTGACAACTTATGACCAGAACTCGAAACTCTAAAAGACTAGACTCTAAGACCAGCAACTAGACACGACGATGCAACCGCAAATTCAACAAAGCAAAACCCTAAAAAGATTATGCAAGGCTCAGATTGGTTCGGATATGATGAACTAACCCTAATTTTTTTTTGTGGCTTTTTCGTGGACTATAGGTATGAAGAGCAGACTCGATCTAAACTACTAAAAAAACTGTAAAATCTCACCGAGCAACCTGGAAATCTGATACCACTTGATAGAGGCAAAGGTGTCCCGTCTTTCGATGAGATGGTGGATTTCGCTTTGGTGGAAGTCGACTTTGACGATCCGACTACGAACGTGCGAGGACGTCGCGCCTTAGCAATCGCTAAACCAACTCCGAGAGGTTATTGACCACGCCGGAGCACGATCAACCTGACCACGAGGGTCTGTTTCCTGCGAGCAAACGAAGAACAAGCAAGAAACTAAGATTGCAATCTGGATATTGCGAATATAAGATGAAAGCTTTATTGATCAAGGTGGGGTTCTGTGACGCCTTTGTCTGGTCGTTGAACACAAACGAAGTACGCGAAGTTGCAGCTATGGCGAACTTTTAATCTAAACAAAACCCCAAAGTCTAAACGATGCCCTAAGGGCTGTATATATGGAGGAAGAGGGGGGGAATTTCGTGGCCCTTGGTGGAGGAGTCCGAAATCAACCCTATCTCTTGTTTCCCCACACATACGGACTCTAAAAATAGCCTATACTTAAGTATTTCGAAATTACATGGGCCTGGCCCAATAATAAGGTGACGCAGCACCTAAAATAGCCTCGGGACGAAATTTATGAAGTGGCATCTTGTATATTTCGTCCAAGGCTTCATGCACCCATTATGGTGGCTTCAAAGTCCTGAAATCATCACTTGTAACTCCATTCTTGTTCCCCTTGCGCATGCCATCATCTCCATGCTTGTTCTTGCTCCAATGTTCATCCTTCTCCAAGCTAGGCCCTTCATTTGTAAGCAAAACAAATGTATCCAATTTAGGCAGCATCATATTCTCATGAACATTAGAATCATTACCAAGAAACGAAAGTACCTGGTAATTTAGTTGGCGTGCACGAGCTCTAGTAATTGGTCCAGTATGTATAGCAGCAGGGGCTGTGGGTGTCACAATTGTATTGATGTCCTCATCATAGCCACTACGCAAATCAACTTTGGAGAATATTGTAGAGCCACTCAATTCATCAAGCATATCATCTAGCCTAGGAATAGGATGACGATAACGAATAGTAATATTATTAATGCCTCTACAATCAACACACATACGTGATGTACCATCCTTTTTCGGCACTAGAATAATAGGAACAGCACAAGGACTAAGGGATTCGCGTATATAACCTTTGTCGAGAAGCCCTTGTACTTGACGCATAATCTCCTTCGTCTCCTCTGGATTGGTACGGTATGGTGCACGGTTTGGCAGTGAAGCACCGGGAATTAAGTCAATCTGATGCTCAATCCCTCGAATAGGCGGTAATCCCGGTGGAACGTCTTGTGGAAAAACGTCAGCGAACTCCTGCAAAATGTTAGTGACAGCAGGAGGCAAAGAGGAAGGCACGTCCTCGAATGAAAATAATGCCTCTTTGCACACAAAAGCATAGCAAACAGATTTGCTGAAATCTAGCTCATCAATATCAGATTTGGTGGCAAATAAACATGCACTTTTCAATTTAATTTCAGAAGCAACACTAGATGGTTTATTATTAGGCTTCATTTGTTGCTCAAATTCTTTTGCCACAATCTGATTTTCACTCTTATTCTTCTCCTGTTGTGCTTTATTAGCTCTATTAATATCATCTTTCAAAATGGAATCAGGAGTCATAGGAAGCAAAGTAATATTTTTATCCTTATGAACAAGAGTATAGTGATTGTTTCTACCATGGTGTACAGCATTTTTATCAAATTGCCATGGTCTACCAAGTAATAAGGAACATGCTTGCATGGGTACCACATCACAATCAACATAATCAGCATATGTAGAGATACTAAAATGCACACGAACAGTACGTGTTACCTTAACCTTGCCGCTATTGTTGAACCATTGGATGTAGTAAGGATGTGGATGTGGTCTTGTGGTGAGAGAAAGCTTCTCCACCATCTCCATGCTAGCCAAGTTGTTGCAGCTCCCTCCGTCTATTATGACGCGCACAGAATGTTCCTTCACAACTCCCTTGGTATGGAACAAATTGTGCCTCTGATTTTGCTCAGCTTGTGTGACCTGCACACTCAAAACACGTTGAGCAACTAAACATTCATACCTGTCAGCGTCTTCAGGAGCCATGTATTGCGTCTCATGATCAGAATCATCTCCACCATGTTCTTCACGTGTAATAAGAGCCAATGTCCCCTCATCATAGTCACCAGCGGACTCATATCCACCATCCGCGGTAGCAATCATCACACGCGGAGATTTGCATTCCCTCGCATAATGACCTCCTCCCTTACAACGACGACAAATAATATCACTTGTGTGCCCTGTTGATGCCATGGAAGAAGAAGAACGCTGTGCAGGACCCGCAGGTGCGCTCTTGGAAGATAATGGTGGTTGTGCCTGTTTTCTTGTATCACGGCTGGAGGTGGCACCGGATGGAGGTGCTGGTGCAGTTGAAGTAGAAGATGCACGTGGTGTCCATGATGAAGGTCGGCCTGCAGAAAAGTTAGTTCGCCCCAATGCTTGTCGATCCTGCACTTCACGTTCAGCTTTACAAGCAAGATGGAATAAACGAGTGATATTAGTATACTCCTTATAGTCTAGAATGGTCTGAATCTCTCTATTTAATCCACCCAGAAAACGTGCAAGCATACCTTCATTCTCCTCAACAATACCACATCTAATCATGCCAGTTTGTAATTCCTGATAATATTCTTCTTCAGAATTTTTCCCTTGTCTTAAACGCTGCAATTTTTGAAGCAATTCACGTTGATAATATGGTGGAACCCAACGCGTACACATAGCAGTTTTCAAAGCAGCCCAAGTAGTTGGAATAGGATATAATCTACAATGTTCAGACCACCATACACATGCAAAACTAGTGAATGCAGAAACAGCAGCAGCAACTCGTCTCTCCTCAGGATATTGTAAACATGTAAATCGTTGTTCAGTTTCTAACTCCCAAGTAAGATATATATCAGGAACATATCTACCCTCAAATGGTGGAATATTCAATTTCAGTTTAGGAATATGGACATCATCTCGTACCTGAGGTGGTGGTGCAGGCCTACCATTACGAATATATACCTGAGGTCGACCTGCTGGTGGTGGTACAGGTGGCTGCACGTAGTGTTGATTTTGATCAACCTCATCCTCATAATCTCCCACATAATCATCCTCCTCCGCATCAGCAGCAGGAGCCACAGAAGTATCAACAGCAGCACCAACAGTTTGGCCAAACGCAAGAGGAACACGGCTTGCTCGGCGGAGGTCTGCTTCGCGACGTGGAGGTAGTCGTTGTTGTTGTTGTTGGAGAGGTGCGTTAGGTGCAGCGGGTGGTTGTGGTGGAAGATGCGCGAGCAATTCATTAAACTTGTTATCGAGCTTTGTTTCGAACATCTTCTCAAGGCCAGTGATCTTCTCCATGGCCTCTTCAAAATTGTTCAGCACATCTTGCACCTGTTCAGTCATCATGTGCTGAAACTTATCATGAAGCTCCTTGTTCGATAAATTCTCCCAGTCAATCTCGTCGGCTTGTGATCCTGGCATGGTTACCAGCAATAGAAACACACAAGAATATGATCCTACAGCCTACGAACAAGTGGTGGTGGTGGGTGTCACAAATCCGTCAAGCAAATCTCAAATTCTTACCAGTTCTTACCCAGCAGCAGGCGGTGATCGGCAACTGTTGTAGTCAAAAACTCTCAAAGCTTGGATAGAGCGATTACCAGGGAGAGTCAAACGCACGACGTAGATGTATGTGGAGCTGGGAAGGCTTATAATATGGTAGCAAAAAGGGTCAGCAATAATCAATTCAGAGATGCAAAGTTGAATAAACGCTCAACGACGGTACTGTGCTGGTCCTAGGCTAGACTGTGCTAGAGACGCGAGCCTAGAACACCAACAAAATCACGGCGCGGCACGTAAACAAGGGAAAAGCACACTCTGAATTTTTTTTTCGCTTTTTTTTGCGCTCTTTTTTTTTGCGCTGCTTTTTTTTTTGCGAAAAATCACTATAATGGCGAGTGTCTTAAAACTCTTCCTAGGTCAAACTGACAGGATGGGCACGAATTTTTTTTCGACCAAATTTTTTTTTTGACTGCCCGGACCCCAAAACTGGAAACGGGTCAAAAAAAACTTCCTATAATGGCACCTGTCTCAAAACACTCAGAAACACCTAAAAATAGGATAGCCAGAAATTTTTTCGAAAAATGCGTTTTCGAAAAAGTTTGGGCCTAAACGGAGCGTGGCTACCCGACCCTTTTTTTTTCCCGAAACCTACTCCGGCAAGGAAACACGAATCGGAATCTAGTTGGATCCCGAAAACAAACCTAATAAGCAAGGAACTCGGATTGGTGGTGGATATATGGTGGTGGTATATGGCAGCGGTGGTGGTAGCGGTGGTAGTATATGGATATGGATCGGTGGTGGTATATGGGCACGGATTGGTGGTGGTATATGGCAGCGGCGGTGGTAGCGGTGGTAGTATATGGATATGGATCGGTGGTGGTATATGGGCACGGATTGGTGGTGGTATATGGATACGAATTCGGAGCGGTGGTGGTAGATGGCAGGGGCGATGATGATGGTGCGGCGGCGGCGTGACAACTTATGACCAGAACTCGAAACTCTAAAAGACTAGACTCTAAGACCAGCAACTAGACCAACGATGCAACCGCAAATTCAACAAAGCAAAACCCTAAAAAGATTATGCAAAGGCTCAGATTGGTTCGGATATGATGAACTAACCCTAATTTTTTTTGTGTGGCTTTTTCATGGACTATAGGTATGAAGAACAGACTCGATCTAAACTACGAAAAACTGTAAAATCTCACCGAGCAACCTGGAAATCTGATACCACTTGATAGAGGCAAAGGTGTCCCGTCTTTCGATGAGATGATGGATATCGCTTTGGTGGAAGTCGACTTTGACGATCCGACTACGAACGTGCGAGGACGTCGCGCCTTAGCAATCGCTAAACCAACTCCGAGAGGTTATTGACCACGCCGGAGCACGATCAACCTGACCACGAGGGTCTGTTTCCTGCGAGCAAACGAAGAACAAGCAAGAAACTAAGATTGCAATCTAGATATTGCGAATATAAGATGAAAGCTTTATTGATCAAGGTGGGGTTCTGTGACGCCTTTGTGATGAGGACATGACTACCTTGGATATGACCAAAAATATTGCATATATGCATATTTGTCAGGTGATTTCTAGTGCAAACTATTCAATAATCTATTTATGTTATCCAGAACAAAAATACTTCACACACTTTTGTGTTTTGTCTAATTGCAGGTGTATGGGACATTTGTACAATCCACATATGAAGATAAGGAAGAAAGAGATGATTATTTGCTGTCCAAAAAGTTCTCTCACGTCACTTTTGGCCCAAGAGAAGATAGAGTCCAAGTCTCTCACGTTCTGGATTCAGATTCGGACTGCACAGACACACCTGACTCAAAACGCACACAAGTTTTTTTCATACGGACTCCGAATTGGGTGATTCTTTTTTTTTGTTGGAAACTAGATTTCGTGCACTTTCCAACCCAATTGGAATCACCTTCAAATTCGTCCGGAGCGTTGAGTTGTGGACGAAACAATCTGATGCTGCAGCAGAATCCGAGTCAAACTACAAGTCCAAAGGTGTTACATCACCTCCACTTGGGCCCATTGGCCTTGTACGACCTAGATTTAGTTTTAGGCTGCCTTGGGACGTCCTCCCACCTCCTTGGCCGCCACCCCTTGCTCCTATATAAGTAGATCCATCTAGTAGCTTTTCCTTGGGATTTGTTTAGTTAAAAGTTAGCCATTGCAACTTCGTGTACTTCGTTTGTGTCCCACGACCAGACCAAGACCGCTTCCGGATCCCCACCATTATCTATACTTCATATATATTCGCAATATTCAGATTGCTTTATCATATTCTTGCTCGTTCTTCGATTGCTTGCAGGAATAGACCTTCGTGGTCAGGTTGATCGTGCTCCAGCGTGGTCAATAACCTCTCGGAGTTGGTTTAGCGATTGCTAAGGCACAACGTCGTGCACGTTTGTAGTCGGATCGTCAAAGTCGTCTCCACCAAATCGATAGTTATCATCTCATCGAAAGATTGAGACCCTCGCCTCTATCAAGTGGTATCAGTTTTCAGGTTGCTCGGTGAGAATTTCCAGTTTTCCTAGATTAGATTTATTTTCTTACCTATTGTCCAAGAAAAAGCCACACAAAAAAAGTTAGATCTGTTCATCCTTTATCCAAGCCAGTCTGAGCCTTTGCAATTTTCTATTCATTGCTTGCATAGTTGAATTATCGGTTGCATCGTCGTGTCAGTTGCTGGTCTTAGCGTCTAGTTCCTTTAGAGTTTGGAGTTCTGTTCACATTAGTCACGCCGCCGCTGCATCATTATGCCTTCCGCTGTCCACCATTCCATCCATTAATTTTCACCATGTGCTACGCACTGTTCATTGTCATAATCATAGTTGAGGTCATTCACATCTTCGCCTGATCCAATCTGCATCTTATCTAGTTTGTCTTGGAAAGAAAAAGAAAAAAAAAGCGTGAAAAAAAAAGAGAAGAAAAAAAATCGGATCTATCTAGAATCAATCTCGTACATGAATTCGGATTGAAATCTGTTTTGCGCACTGTTCAGTAAAACAGGTGTATCTTCCTCATACGAAGTCTGTTTTGGCTCCGTGAGTACTCAAATTGAAGCTAGCGACGAGCCGCATCTAAATAGTTGCAGAAGCTAGTTCAATATTTGACACCTCAAAATCGGCTTGTAAATAGGTCTTTTTGCCCTCTGAAGTTCGTGAACACAGCTTGTTCCAATTTTTCAGGCCAGTTTTAGAATTCTTTGACTCCTCAAATCAACTCGGAATTGAGTGATTCTTTTTGCATTGGAAAGCTTGAGTTAGTAGCATTCTTTGGAAGAATTTATCAGAAAATTGGCTCAAACTTTTCAAGAGGAAAATTGGAGAGAGAGTTGTTGTATATCCTGTTTGGCAGTTGTTTTTCATCATTATCTTTACTGCCGTTGTGATCTTCACTTATATCTTGCTGTCCAGAGCTACTTAGTATCCTTCATTGATGCTAGTTGTGCTACGCCGTGACCTCATTAGTGTTCTAGGCTCGCGTCTCTAGTCCGGTCTAGCCTAGGACCAGCACAGTACCGTCGTTGAGCGTTTATTCAACATTGCATCTTTGAATTGATTATTGCTAATCTTTTGCTACCATATATAGCCAACCCAGCTCCACATATTTCTACACCGTGTATACGTACGCTCCCCTGGCAATCGCTTTACTCAATATTCGGAGTTACTTGACACCGCTGGTTGCCGATCACCGCCTGCTGCATGGTAAGAACTTGTAAGACATTGATATTTGCTTTACTGTGAGCGTTTTACCACCACATCCTAGTAGTTATAGGAACATTATTTTGTTTCTTGTTCTACTAATCATGACAGGATCCAGAGTCAATTCATGGGCTTTGTCGATCGCGGGAGACGTGCCACCACCTTTGCAAATACCACAACCGTCACGAGAGGTGCACAAACATCCAAATGCACATGATCAGGTTAATGTATCTATACCACCATTTAATGGCCGTTTTAAACCTGCTTTATATATTGAATGGGAGTTCGACATAAAAAATATATTTGCTTCCCATAATTTCGATGAACATAAAAAGGTTAAGGTTGCGGTTGGTTCTTTCACTGGTTATGCTTTGGTTTGGTGGAGTGAATATTGTCGGTTACACCCTGATTATATACCTACTACTTGGGATGATTTGAAACTTGCCATGCGACATACTTTCGTCCCTACTTATTATACTCGTGACATGATTAAGAAGTTGCAACACTTAAAACAAGGTAGTGAAACTTTAACAAAATATTATGATGATTTACAAACTACCTTGTTGCATTCCTCTTTAGAAGAAAGTGAAGATGATTTTATGGATAGATTTTGGGGAGGATTAAACCGTGATATTCAAGAGATACTAATTCATGAAGAGTGTTATCCTATGGACCATTTGTTTCATCTTGCTTGCAAAGCTGAACAGGAAATAAAACGACGTGTTGGCCACGAGGAGAACAAGCGCACGGTGCACATTCCAAGAGTTGATATGATTGTTCCTTCAACTACTAGGCATACTATGACAACCACATCCGTTGTTGTCAGGACTACATCACCTCCACCATGTGACACATCGCCCCCGAGAGTGGCTACATCATCTGAGTTGATCATAAGAGGTAATGACAAAGGTACTGATCTTCCATCTCTACATGAGAATGATGAATGCCTTGTCAATTTGAATGCACCATCTGATGAGCAACACACTACTTTGATCACACCACCTATTTTAGAGGACTACGTTGATAATTTGACTTTGCCATATGATCAAACAACTGAAATACCAACAATTTTGAGTGCACCCATTGAATTAACTATTGATGCAAAAGAACCAATGTTTAATCATTTTGATATGACCTCTAATCTTGGTGATGATTCTGTGTTGAATGACTTATTGCATGTTTGCTTATTTAAGCATGTTGTAGCATGTAAATTTGATGCAAGTAAGGTTTATTCACCAATGTTGGGATGGTTTAATGATGAACATTGTCAATCTTTTGAAATGAATAAGAGCTTCACTTATATGTGCAAACTGAGTTGCAATATTTTCATGCCTTCTACTTCTCGTGATAATTTTTTGGCTTTAGATTTTATGAACTATGCAAGTTACTCATCTATTCATGTGTCATATATGCAAAAATCAAGGGAAGTAAAAATGGATGACATATACATATACAACATGTACACCATGTCTCTTTTGTTAGCCACATTTCAGATTAAGCAACGCCGAGGACGGCTTTATTTTCAAGAAGGGGAGGATGATGAGGACATGACTACCTTGGATATGACCAAAAATATTGCATATATGCATATTTGTCAGGTGATTTCTAGTGCAAACTATTCAATAATCTATTTATGTTATCCAGAACAAAAATACTTCACACACTTTTGTGTTTTGTCTAATTGCAGGTGTATGGGACATTTGTACAATCCACATATGAAGATAAGGAAGAAAGAGATGATTATTTGCTGTCCAAAAAGTTCTCTCACGTCACTTTTGGCCCAAGAGAAGATAGAGTCCAAGTCTCTCACGTTCTGGATTCAGATTCGGACTGCACAGACACACCTGACTCAAAACGCACACAAGTTTTTTTCATACGGACTCCGGATTGGGTGATTCTTTTTTTTTCTTGGAAACTAGATTTCGTGCACTTTCCAACCCAATTGGAATCACCTTCAAATTCGTCCGGAGCGTTGAGTTGTGGACGAAACAATCTGATGCTGCAGCAGAATCCGAGTCAAACTACAAGTCCAAAGGTGTTACATCACCTCCACTTGGGCCCATTGGCCTTGTACGACCTAGATTTAGTTTTAGGCTGCCTTGGGACGTCCTCCCACCTCCTTGGCCGCCACCCCTTGCTCCTATATAAGTAGATCCATCTAGTAGCTTTTCCTTGGGATTTGTTTAGTTAAAAGTTAGCCATTGCAACTTCGTGTACTTCGTTTGTGTCCCACGACCAGACCAAGACCGCTTCCGGATCCCCACCATTATCTATACTTCATATATATTCGCAATATTCAGATTGCTTTATCATATTCTTGCTCGTTCTTCGATTGCTTGCAGGAATAGACCTTCGTGGTCAGGTTGATCGTGCTCCAGCGTGGTCAATAACCTCTCGGAGTTGGTTTAGCGATTGCTAAGGCACAACGTCGTGCACGTTTGTAGTCGGATCGTCAAAGTCGTCTCCACCAAATCGATAGTTATCATCTCATCGAAAGATCGAGACCCTCGCCTCTATCACTTTGTCTGGTCGTTGAAAACAAACGAAGTACGCGAAGTTGCAGCTATGGCGAACTTTTAATCTAAACAAAACCCAAAGTCTAAACGATGCCCTAAGGGCTGTATATATGGAGGAAGAGGGGGGAATTTCGTGGCCCTTGGTGGAGGGGTCCGAAATCAACCCTATCTCTTGTTTCCCCACACATACGGACTCTAAAAATAGCCTATACTTATGTATTTCGAAATTACATGGGCCTGGCCCAATAATAAGGTGACGCAGCACCTAAAATAGCCTCGGGACGAATTTTATGAAGTGGCATCTTGTATATTTCGTCCAAGGCTTCATGCACCCATTATGGTGGCTTCAAAGTCCTGAAATCATCACTTGTAACTCCGTTCTTGTTCCCCTTGCGCATGCCATCATCTCCATGCTTGTTCTTGCTCCAATGTTCATCCTTCTCCAAGCTAGGCCCTTCATTTGTAAGCAAAACAAATGTATCCAATTTAGGCAGCATCATATTCTCACGAACATTAGAATCATTACCAAGAAACGAAAGTACCTGGTAATTTAGTTGGTGTGCACGAGCTCTAGTAATTGGTCCAGTATGTATAGCTGCAGGGGCTGTGGGTGTAACAAGTGTATTGATGTCCTCATCACAATTGGAATCACCTTCAAATTCGTCCGGAGCGTTGAGTTGTGGACGAAACAATCTGATGCTGCAGCAGAATCCGAGTCAAACTACAAGTCCAAAGGTGTTACATCACCTCCACTTGGGCCCATTGGCCTTGTACGACCTAGATTTAGTTTTAGGCTTCCTTGGGACGTCCTCCCACCTCCTTGGCCGCCACCCCTTGCTCCTATGTAAGTAGATCCATCTAGTAGCTTTTCCTTGGGATTTGTTTAGTTAAAAGTTAGCCATTGCAACTTCGTGTACTTCGTTTGTGTCCAACGACCAGACCAAGACCGCTTCCGGATCCCCATCATTATCAATACTTCATATATATTCGCAATATTCAGATTGCTTTATCATATTCTTGCTCGTTCTTCGATTGCTTGCAGGAATAGACCTTCGTGGTCAGGTTGATCGTGCTCCAGCGTGGTCAATAACCTCTCGGAGTTGGTTTAGCGATTGCTAAGGCGCAACGTCGTGCACGTTTGTAGTCGGATCGTCAAAGTCGTCTCCACCAAATCGATAGTTATCATCTCATCGAAAGATCGGGACACCCTCGCCTCTATCAAGTGGTATCAGTTTTCAGGTTGCTCGGTGAGAATTTCCAGTTTTTCCTAGATTAGATTTATTTTCTTACCTATTGTCCAAGAAAAAGCCACAAAACAAAAGTTAGATCTATTCATCCTTTGTCCTAGCCAGACTGAGCCTTTGCAATTTTCTTTTCATTGTTTGCATTATTGAATTATCGGTTGCATCGCCGTGTCGAGTTGCTGGTCTTAGTGTCTAGTTCCTTTAGAGTTTCGAGTTCTGTTCACATTAGTCACGCAGCCGCTGCATCATTATCCCATCCGCTGTCCACCATCCCATCCACCAATTTCCACCACATGCTACACACCGTTTATTGTCATAATCATAGTTGAGGTCACTCACATCTTCGCCTGATCGAATCTGCATCTTATCTAGTTTGTCTTGGAAAGAGGGAGAAAAAGAATATAAAGAAAAAAAGAGAGAAAAAAGGAAAGAAAAAAAAAGAAAAAGAGGGAGAAGAAAAAGAAAAAAAAAGCGTGAGAAAAAAAAAGAGAGAAGAAAAAAAAATTGGATCTATCTAGAATCAATCTCGTACCTGAATTCGGATTGGAATCTGTTTTGCGCACTGTTCAGTAAAACAGGTGTATCTTCCTCATACGAAGTCCGTTTTGGCTCCGTGAGTACTCAAACTGAAGATAGCGACGAGCCGCATCTAAATAGTTACAGAATCGAGTTCAATATTTGACACCTCAAAATCGGCATCTAAATAGGTCTTTTTGCCCTCCGAAGTTCGTGAACACAGCTTGTTCCAATTTTTTTAGGCCAGTTTTAGAATTCTTTGACTCCTCATATCAACTCGGAATTGAGTGATTCTTTTTGCATTGGAAAGCTTGAGTTAGTAGCATTCTTTGAAAGAATTTATCAGAAAATTGTCTCAAACTTTTTAAGAGGAAAGTTGGAGAGAGAGAGTTGTTGTATATCCTGCTTGGCAGTTGTTTTTCATCATTATCTTCACTGCCGTTGTGATCTTCACTTATATCTTGCTGTCAAGAGCTACTTAGTATCCTTCATTGATGCTAGTTGTGCTACGCCGTGACCTCATTAGTGTTCTAGGCTCGCGTCTCTAGTCCGGTCTAGCCTAGGACCAGCACAGTACCGTCGTTGAGCGTTAATTCAACATTGCATCTTTGAATTGATTATTGCTAATCTTTTGCTACCATATATAGCCAACCCAGCTCCACATATTTCTACACCGTGTATACGTACGCTCCCCTGGCAATCGCTTTACTCAATATTCGGAGTTACTTGACACCGCTGGTTGCCGATCACCGCCTGCTGCATGGTAAGAACTTGTAAGACATTGATATTTGCTTTACTGTGAGCGTTTTACCACCACATTCTAGTAGTTATAGGAACATTATTTTTGGATTTTGTTTCTTGTTCTACTAATCATGACAGGATCCAGAGTCAATTCATGGGCTTTGTCGATCGCGGGAGACGTGCCACCACCTTTGCAAATACCACAACCGCCACGAGAGGTGCACAAACATCCAAATGCACATGATCAGGTTAATGTATCTATACCACCATTTAATGGCCGTTTTAAACCTGCTTTATATATTGAATGGGAGTTAGACATAAAAAATATATTTGCTTCCCATAATTTCGATGAACATAAAAAGGTTAAGGTTGCGGTTGGTTCTTTCACTGGTTATGCTTTGGTTTGGTGGAGTGAATATTGTCGGTTACACCCTGATTATATACCTACTACTTGGGATGATTTGAAACTTGCCATGCGACATACTTTCGTCCCTGCTTATTATACTCGTGCCATGATTAAGAAGTTGCAACACTTAAAACAAGGTAGTGAAACTGTAACAAAATATTATGATGATTTACAAACTACCTTGTTGCATTCCTCTTTAGAAGAAAGTGAAGATGATTTTATGGATAGATTTTGGGGAGGATTAAACCGTGATATTCAAGAGATACTAATTCATGAAGAGTGTTATCCTATGGACCATTTGTTTCATCTTGCTTGCAAAGCTGAACAGGAAATAAAACGACGTGTTGGCCACGAGGAGAACAAGCGCACGGTGCACATTCCAAGAGTTGATATGATTGTTCCTTCAACTATTAGGCATACTATGACAACCACATCCGTTGTTGTCAGGACTACATCACCTCCACCATGTGACACATCGCCCCCGAGAGTGGCTACATCATCTGAGTTGATCATAAGAGGTAATGACAAAGGTACTGATCTTCCATCTCTACATGAGAATGATGAATGCCTTGTCAATTTGAATGCACCATCTGATGAGCTACCCACTACTTTGATCACACCACCTATTTTAGAGGACTACGTTGATAATTTGACTTTGCCATGTGATCAAACAACTGAAATACCAACAATTTTGAGTGCACCCATTGAATTAACTATTGATGCAAAAGAACCAATGTTTAATCATTTTGATATGACCTCTAATCTTGGTGATGATTCTGTGTTGGATGACTTATTGCATGTTTGCTTATTTAAGCATGTTGTAGCATGTAAATTTGATGCAAGTAAGGTTTATTCACCAATGTTGGGATGGTTTAATGATGAACATTGTCAATCTTTTGAAATGAATAAGAGCTTCACTTATATGTGCAAACTGAGTTGCAATATTTTCATGCCTTCTACTTCTTGTGCTAATTTTTTGGCTTTAGATTTTATGAACTATGCAAGTTACTCGTTTATTCATGTGTCATATATGCAAAAATCAAGGGAAGAAAAAATGGATGACATATACATATACAACATGTACGCCTTGTCTCTTTTGTTAGCCACATTTCAGATTAAGCAACGCCGAGGACGGCTTTATTTTCAAGAAGGGGAGGATGATGAGGACATGACTACCTTGGATATGACCAACAATATTGCATATATGCATATTTGACAGGTGATTTCTAGTGCAAACTATTCAATAATCTATTTATGTTATCCAGAACAAAAATACTTCACACACTTTTGTGTTTTGTCTAATTGCAGGTGTATGGGACATTTGTACAATCCACATATGAAGATAAGGAAGAAAGAGATGTTTATTTGCTGTCCAAAAAGTTCTCTCACGTCACTTTTGGCCCAAGAGAAGATAGAGTCCAAGTCTCTCCCGTTCTGGATTCAGATTCGGACTGCACAGACATATCTGACTCAAAACGCACACAAGTTTTTTCATACGGACTCCGAATTGGGTGATTCTTTTTTTGTTGGAAACTAGATTTCGTGCACTTTGCAACCCAATTGGAATCACCTTCAAATTCTTCCGGAGCGTTGAGTTGTGGACGAAACAATCTGATGCTGCAGCAGAATCCGAGTCAAACTACAAGTCCAAAGGTGTTACATCACCTCCACTTGGGCCCATTGGCCTTGTACGACCTAGATTTAGTTTTAGGCTTCCTTGGGACGTCCTCCCACCTCCTTGGCCGCCACCCCTTGCTCCTATGTAAGTAGATCCATCTAGTAGCTTTTCCTTGGGATTTGTTTAGTTAAAAGTTAGCCATTGCAACTTCGTGTACTTCGTTTGTGTCCAACGACCAGACCAAGACCGCTTCCGGATCCCCATCATTATCAATACTTCATATATACTCGCAATATTCAGATTGCTTTTATCATATTCTTGCTTGTTCTTCGATTGCTTGCAGGAATAGACCTTCGTGGTCAGGTTGATTGTGCTCCAGCGTGGTCAATAACCTTTCGGAGTTGGTTTAGCGATTGCTAAGGCGCAACGTCGTGCACGTTTGTAGTCGGATCGTTAAAGTCGTCTCCACCAAATCGATAGTTATCATCTCATCGAAAGATCGGGACACCCTCGCCTCTATCAACCATCAAGTTTGAATGCTCATATGATGTGGATATAAACTTGTATATCTTGTGTTGCTCAAATAGAATATGTGCTTGCCCAAGTGGTTGGCCATGTTTGCAGGAACACCTCCGAGTGGCCTATGTTTTGCCAGAGTGTTGATTAATTTCCATTCCGGCAAATTTCAGGCGCTCGATATGTCCTTTTTAGCAAAGGTCATGCCCGATTTTTCTATGAATTTTGGCATGACTTGTGCTAGAATATGTCGGAAGTATCGAGTGGCCTGGATTTTGTAGAAAGATAATTAAACGACATTTCGGGTTGACTTTAATTCTGTCGAGGCTCCATACATGACAGACAACAAATGAGTGAGGGAGAAAGTTTGCACCATATATGAGAGAAGAAGAATCCGGACTGTTGTCATGGGGGTCGTTTTTCCTTCTTCTCCTTGTGCTAGACCTTTGTTATGCACTAGGGGAAGGAGGAATAACGACCATCACCGACAGTCGAAAATCAGTGAGGCAGTGTGTCCACCATATATGAGAGAGGACGAAGAATCTTGATTGTTGTCGTGGGGGTCGTTTCTCCTTCTTCTCCTTGTGCTAGACCTTTGTTATGCAATAGGGGAAGGAGGAGTAATGACCATCACCGACGGTCGCAAATGTCAGAAAACACTCGACGGACCGATAGTCAACCTGTGATGAATAATAATAATCTAATTTATTTTTGTATTATATATATTTAATTGTACAAGTTTAATCTTTGAATTATGAACATAGGAAATGTCGTCCATGTCATCGTTGGACGATGAAAGTCTCCCGGCAGAGTGCGACCGGTGCGGCGACGACCGGGGTCTGTGCGACAGGCCTCACCTGGTAGAAGGTCGGCGCTTCAACATTAAGCTCCAGGAGACCTTCGATGTTGAAATGGTACGCAATGATGACAAGTGTTTTTTTCGTAATTAAGCACGACTTCTGCTTCTTAAACATGTAATTTTGTCTTTTACAATTCGACTAGCTTATCCCATGCCATGCAATGATAGACGCGGGGTGTCCCGATCTTTCGATGAGATGATAACTATCAATTTGGTGAAGATGACTTTGACGATCCGACTACAAACATGCACGACGTTGCGCCTTAGCAATCGCTAAACCAACTCCGAGAGGTTATTGACCACGCCGAAGCACAATCAACCTGACCACGAAGGTCTATTCCTGCAAGCAATCGAAGAACAAGCAAGAATATGTTAAAGCAATCTGAATATTGCGAATATAGATAAAGTATTGATAAAGGTAGGGATCCGTAAGCGGTCTTGGTCTGGTCGTTGGACACAAACAAAGTACACGAAGTTGCAATGGCTAACTTTTAACTAAACAAATCCCAAGGAAAAGCTACTAGATGGATCTACTTATATAGGAGCAAGGGGTGGCGGCCAAGGAGGTGGGAGGACGTCCCAAGGCAGCCTAAAACTAAATCTAGGTCGTACAAGGCCAATGGGCCCAAGTGGAGGTGATGTAACACCTCTGGACTTGTAGTTTGACTCGGATTCTGCTGCAGCATCAGATTGTTTCGTCCACATCTCAACGCTCCGGACGAATTTAAGGTGATTCCAATTGGGTTGGAAAGTGCACGAAATCTAGTTTCCATCAAAAAAAGAATCACCCAATTCGGAGTCCGTATGAAAAACTTGTATGCGTTTTGAGTCAGGTGTATCTGTGCAGCCCGAATCTGAATCCAGAACGTGAGAGACTTGGACTCTATCTTCTCTTGGGCCAAAAGTGACGTGAGAGAACTTTTTGGACAGCAAATAAACATCTCTTTCTTCCTTATCTTCATATGTGGATTGTACAAATGTCCCATACACCTGCAATTAGACAAAACACAAAAGTGTGTGAAGTATTTTTGTTCTGGATAACATAAATAGATTATTGAATAGTTTGCACTAGAAATCACCTGACAAATATGCATATATGCAATATTTTTGGTCATATCCAAGGTAGTCATGTCCTCATCAGACGCTATGTCTTGGAGAGGATGGATTTTGAAGATCATGAAAGTATGGGAACAAAGATAATTCACCTAAGGACCCATCATGATATGGATTTTGATGTAAATCTATACAATTCTGAGAGCGTAACCCATTTTGGTTGCCCGAATTGGGAAGCACTTTGCAAGACGTAGGATTTTCATGAGGGTATACTTGTCACCATGGATCTTGGTGATCCTGACATCAACAAAGACAATATGGACATTTGGGTCCTTATTGATACGCTTCCAATTCTACCGCTATGTGAGTTTCTCAAACATAGTTATTAAGTAATTTATATTATTTATTTCAAAATAGTTGACAGCTTATTATCATTGATAGCTTATTTTCATTCTAAGAAATTATGTGCGAAAGATGGTAGATAGAACCTACTACACCGATGGCTTAGAATTAACTTATCAGGAGAAAAATCATCTAATCTCATTTATTAATGATCTTGAGAATAACAATATCTATTATCAAACTCCTGTACATTATGGTCAGTACGTGCCACTAGTGCACGTGTTGAACTACGATACATCCATGGAGATGTCATGGTAAGATTTTCTTACTATTACAACATTCGTGCATCTTTTGCACAAATTCTTCTAAAACTCAACTACATTGCTAACTACGAAGTTATTACTATGTTTTTCAACAGAAAATCCCAAACGATTGTGTGCCTCATCTGATGTTTCCAAAAGTTTGCCTTGATGTTATGAGCTTACGGCCAGGTCATCCTACACATCACTTGGAAGCAACATTGTGTGAAGCGCAAGAATTGGAGGCAGGATAATCTCTATTCTCCATAATGGAGAGTCAGGGCCTATCTTGTTTTATGCTATTTTACCTAAGAGAGGGAAGTTGGTCCTATGAGAGAGCAGTAGGTCCTAGGTACAATGTGTTATTATCTGCTACAATGTGTTAGAGTTGATGATGAGGAGGATGAGGAGTTGTGATTATGACTAGTGACCAACTTGCTATATGATGTCTCATTGATGAAAATGATAATCATGAGGAGGTGTTATATGACAATGATGTATTATGATGATAAGTTGTTAATGATATGATGATAGTGATTTATTATATCAATGGTGAAAGAACCGCAGATTAGTTTCAAGTGGATGGATCCATCCACTTGAAACTAGTCCACGATTCTTTCACCCAGTGATGTAATGACTCATTATGATGTAAAAACAGTCTCTAAATTACTACTATATGAAAACTTGTATAATGGTGTATGAATACGACATAAAATGAAAAAGAAATAGAATACACAATAATAGTAGTAGCGCGGGCGCAGAGGTGCGCCGCTAGTACTTACCAGTAGCGTGTTACAAAAAACTCGCTACTACTAAGTAGTTATAGCAGTAGTGTGTGTAGACCGACGCTACTACTAACCTTTAGTTGTAGCGCCTTATCTGATGAGGACATCAATACCATTGTTACACCCACAGCCCCTACTGCTACATATACGGGACCAATTACTAGAGCTCGCGCACGCCAATTAAATTATCAGGTACTTTCGTTTCTTGGTAATGATTCTAATGTTCATGAGAATATGATGCTGCCTAAATTGGATACATTTGTTTTGCTTACAAATGAAGGGCCTAGCTTGGAGAAGGATGAACATTGGAGCAAGAACAAGCATGGAGATGATGCCATGCACAAGGGGAACAAGAACGGAGTTACAAGTGATGATTTCAGGACTTTGAAGCCACCATAATGGGTGCATGAAGCCTCGGACGAAATATACAAGATGCCACTTCATAAATTTCATCCCGAGGCTATTATAGGTGCTGCGTCACCTTTTTATTGGGCCAGGCCCATGTAATTTCGAAATACATAGGTATAGGCTACTTTTAGAGTCCATATGTGTGGGGAAACAAGAGATAGGGTTGATTTGGGACCCCTCCACCAAGGGCCACGAAATTCCCCCTTTCTTCCTCCATATATACAGCCCTTAGGGCACCGTTTAGACTTTGGGTTTTGTTTAGCTTAAAAGTTCGCCATAGCTGCAACTTCGCGTACTTCGTTTGTGTTCAACGACCAGACAAAGGCGTCACAAAACCCCACCTTGATCAATAAAGCTTTCATCTTATATTCGCAATATCCAGATTGCAATCTTAGTTTCTTGCTTGTTCTTCGTTTGCTCGCAGGAAACAGACCCTCGTGGTCAGGTTGATCGTGCTCCGGCGTGGTCAATAACCTCTCGGAGTTGGTTTAGCGATTGCTAAGGCGCGACGTCCTCGCACGTTCGTAGTCGGATCGTCAAAGTCGACTTCCACCAAAGCGATATTGAT
>NC_041384.1:329227668-329237111 GCF_002162155.2 Triticum dicoccoides | reverse complement strand
GCCTTAGCAATCGCTAAACCAACTCCGAGAGGTTATTGATCACGCCGGAGCACGATCAACCTGACCACGAGGGTCTGTTTCCTGCGAGCAAACGAAGAACAAGCAAGAAACTAAGATTGCAATCTGGATATTGCGAATATAAGATGAAAGCTTTATTGATCAAGGTGGGGTTCTGTGACGCCTTTGTCTGGTCGTTGAACACAAACGAAGTACGCGAAGTTGCAGCTATGGCGAACTTTTAATCTAAACAAAACCCAAAGTCTAAACGGTGCCCTAAGGGCTGTATATATGGAGGAAGAGAGGGGGAATTTCGTGGCCCTTGGTGGAGGGGTCCGAAATCAACCCTATCTCTTGTTTCCCCACACATACGGACTCTAAAAATAGCCTATACTTATGTATTTCGAAATTACATGGGTCTGGCCCAATAAAAATGTGACGCAGCACCTATAATAGCCTCGGGATGAAATTTACGAAGTGGCATCTTGTATATTTCGTCCAAGGCTTCATGCACCCATTATGGTGGCTTCAAAGTCCTGAAATCATCACTTGTAACTCCGTTCTTGTTCCCCTTGCGCATGGCATCATCTCCATGCTTGTTCTTGCTCCAATGTTCATCCTTCTCCAAGCTAGGCCCTTCATTTGTAAGCAAAACAAATGTATCCAATTTAGGCAGCATCATATTCTCATGAACATTAAATTCATTACCAAGAAACGAAAGTACCTGATAATTTAATTGGTGTGCGCGAGCTCTAGTAATTGGTCCCGTATATGTAGCAGTAGGGGCTGTGAGTGTAACAATGGTATTGATGTCCTCATCATCCTCCCCTTCTTGAAATGAAGTCGTCCTCGACGGAAACTCATCTTCCTCACCCAAATAAGGCTTCAAATCTGCAATGTTAAAAGTGGGACTAACCCCCAAATCTGCAGGCAGCTCAAGTTTATATGCATTATCATTTATTTTCTCTAACACCTTAAAGGGACCATCAGCACGTGGCATTAGCTTTGATTTGCGCAAATCAGGAAATCTATCCTTACGCAAATGTAACCAATCAAGATCTCCAGGTGCAAACACAACATGTTTTCTACCCTTATCTCCAGCAAGTTTATATTTAGCATTCATACGCTCAATGTTTTCCTTAGTTAACTCATGCATTTTTAAAATCAATTCAGCACGTTGTTTAGCATCAAAATTAACCTTCTCCGAAGATGGAATAGGCAACAAATCAATAGGTGCACGAGGTAGGAAACCATACACAACTTCAAAAGGGCACATCTTAGTAGTAGAATGCAATGAACGATTATAAGCAAATTCAATATGAGGCAAGCATTCCTCCCACATTTTCTTATTATTCTTCAAAACAGCCCTAAGCATAGTAGACAACGTTCTATTGACTACTTCAGTTTGTCCATCAGTTTGGGGGTGACAAGTAGTACTAAAAAGCAGTTTAGCCCCCAACTTAGCCCATAAACATCTCCAAAAGTGGCTAAGAAATTTAGTATCACGATCTGAAACAATAGTATTTGGCACACCATGCAAGCGAATAATTTCACGAAAGAACAAATCAGCAACATTAACAGCATCATCGCTTTTATGACATGGTATAAAGTGTGCCATTTTCGAGAATCTATCCACGACAACAAATATGCTATCCCTCCCCTTCTTTGTTCGAGGTAAACCTAAAACAAAGTCCATAGATATATCCTCCCAAGGAACACTAGGTACAGGCAAAGGCATATATAAACCATGAGGATTGAGTCGTGACTTAGCTTTTTGACATGTAGTGCATCGAGCAATAAAACGCTCAACATCCCGTCTCATCTTTGGCCAAAAGAAATGTGTAGCAAGTTGATGAGGACATCAATACAATTGTTACACCCACAGCCCCTGCTGCTATACATACTGGACCAATTACTAGAGCTCGTGCACGCCAACTAAATTACCAGGTACTTTCGTTTCTTGGTAATGATTCTAATGTTCATGAGAATATGATGCTGCCTAAATTGGATACATTTGTTTTGCTTACAAATGAAGGGCCTAGCTTGGAGAAGGATGAACATTGGAGCAAGAACAAGCATGGAGATGATGGCATGCGCAAGGGGAACAAGAACGGAGTTACAAGTGATGATTTCAGGACTTTGAAGCCACCATAATGGGTGCATGAAGCCTTGGACGAAATATACAAGATGCCACTTCATAAATTTCGTCCCGAGGCTATTTTAGGTGCTGCGTCACCTTATTATTGGGCCAGGCCCATGTAATTTCGAAATACATAAGTATAGGCTATTTTTAGAGTCCGTATGTGTGGGGAAACAAGAGATAGGGTTGATTTCGGACTCCTCCACCAAGGGCCACGAAATTCCCCCCCTCTTCCTCCATATATACAGCCCTTAGGGCATCGTTTAGACTTTGGGTTTTGTTTAGATTAAAAGTTCGCCATAGCTGCAACTTCGCGTATTTCGTTTGTGTTCAACGACCAGACAAAGGCGTCACAGAACCCCACCTTGATCAATAAAGCTTTCATCTTATATTCGCAATATCCAGATTGCAATCTCAGTTTCTTGCTTGTTCTTCATTTGCTCGCAGGAAACAGACCCTCGTGGTCAGGTTGATCGTGCTCCGGCGTGGTCAATAACCTCTCGGAGTTGGTTTAGCGATTGCTAAGGCGCGACGTCCTCGCACGTTCGTAGTCGGATCGTCAAAGTCGACTTCCACCAAAGCGAAATCCACCATCTCATCGAAAGACGGGACACCTTTGCCTCTATCACAAATGTAACCAAACAAGATCTCCAGGTGCAAACACAACATGTTTTCTACCCTTATCTCCAGCAAGTTTATATTTAGCATTCATACGCTCAATGTTTTCCTTAGTTAACTCATGCATTTTTAAAATCAATTCAGCACGTTGTTTAGCATCAAAATTAACCTTCTCCGAAGATGGAAGAGGCAACAAATCAATAGGTGCACGAGGTAGGAAACCATACACAACTTCAAAAGGGCACATCTTAGTAGTAGAATGCAATGAACGATTATAAGCAAATTCAATATGAGGCAAGCATTCCTCCCACATTTTCTTATTATTCTTCAAAACAGCCCTAAGCATAGTAGACAACGTTCTATTGACTACTTCAGTTTGTCCATCAGTTTGGGGGTGACAAGTAGTACTAACAAGCAGTTTAGTCCCCAACTTAGCCCATAAACATCTCCAAAAGTGGCTAAGAAATTTAGTATCACGATCTGAAACAATAGTATTTGGCACACCATGCAAGCGAATAATTTCACAAAAGAACAAATCAGCAACATTAACAGCATCATCGCTTTTATGACATGGTATAAAGTGTGCCATTTTCGAGAATCTATCCACGACAACAAATATGCTATCCCTCCCCTTCTTTGTTCGAGGTAAACCTAAAACAAAGTTCATAGATATATCCTCCCAAGGAACACTAGGTACAGGCAAAGGCATATATAAACCATGAGGATTGAGTCGTGACTTAGCTTTTTGACATGTAGTGCATCGAGCAATAAAACGCTCAACATCCCGTCTCATCTTTGGCCAAAAGAAATGTGTAGCAAGTACGTCCTCCGTCTTCTTCACGCCAAAGTGTCCCATTAATCCTCCTCCATGCGCCTCCTGCAACAACAAAAGACGAACGGAGCTAGCTGGAATGCATAGCTTGTTAGCACGAAACACAAATCCATCGTTAACGACAAACTTGTTCCACATTCTTCCTTCTTTACAATTCTGCATTACATCTTTAAAATCAGCATAATGCACATATTGATCTTTGATGGTCTCCAAACCAAATATTTTGAAGTCAAGTTGTGAAAGCATAGTATAGCGACGAGACAATGCATCAGCAATAACATTTTCTTTGCCCTTCTTGTGTTTAATGATGATAGAGGCAAAGGTGTCCCGTCTTTCGATGAGATGGTGGATTTCGCTTTGGTGGAAGTCGACTTTGACGATCCGACTACGAACGTGCGAGGACGTCGCGCCTTAGCAATCGCTAAACCAACTCCGAGAGGTTATTGACCACGCCGGAGCACGATCAACCTGACCACGAGGGTCTGTTTCCTGCGAGCAAACGAAGAACAAGCAAGAAACTGAGATTGCAATCTGGATATTGCGAATATAAGATGAAAGCTTTATTGATCAAGGTGGGGTTCTGTGACGCCTTTGTCTGGTCGTTGAACACAAACGAAGTACGCGAAGTTGCAGCTATTGCGAACTTTTAATCTAAACAAAACCCAAAGTCTAAACGATGCCCTAAGGGCTGTATATATGGAGGAAGAGGGGGGAATTTCGTGGCCCTTGGAGGAGGGGTCCGAAATCAACCCTATCTCTTGTTTCCCCACACATACGGACTCTAAAAATAGCCTATACTTATGTATTTCGAAATTACATGGGCCTGGCCCAATAATAAGGTGACGCAGCACCTAAAATAGCCTCGGGACGAAATTTAGGAAGTGGCATCTTGTATATTTCGTCCAAGGCTTCATGCACCCATTATGGTGGCTTCAAAGTCCTGAAATCATCACTTGTAACTCCGTTCTTGTTCCCCTTGCGCATGCCATCATCTCCATGCTTGTTCTTGCTCCAATGTTCATCCTTCTCCAAGCTAGGCCCTTCATTTGTAAGCAAAACAAATGTATCCAATTTAGGCAGCATCATATTCTCATGAACATTAGAATCATTACCAAGAAACGAAAGTACCTGGTAATTTAGTTGGCGTGCACGAGCTCTAGTAATTGGTCCAGTATGTATAGCAGCAGGGGCTGTGGGTGTAACAATTGTATTGATGTCCTCATCATCCGCCCCTTCTTGAAATGAAGTCGTCCTCGACGGAAGTTCATCTTCCTCACCCAAATAAGGCTTCAAATCTGCAATGTTAAAAGTGGGACTAACCCCAAAATCTGCAGGCAGCTCAAGTTTATATGCATTATCATTTATTTTCTCTAACACCTTAAAGGGACCATCAGCACGTGGCATTAGCTTTGATTTGCGCAAATCAGGAAATCTATCCTTACGCAAATGTAACCAAACAAGATCTCCAGGTGCAAACACAACATGTTTTCTACCCTTATCTCCAGCAAGTTTATATTTAGCATTCATACGCTCAATGTTTTCCTTAGTTAACTCATGCATTTTTAAAATCAATTCAGCACGTTGTTTAGCATCAAAATTAACCTTCTCCGAAGATGGAATAGGCAACAAATCAATAGGTGCACGAGGTAGGAAACCATACACAACTTCAAAAGGGCACATCTTAGTAGTAGAATGCAATGAACGATTATAAGCAAATTCAATATGAGGCAAGCATTCCTCCCACATTTTCTTATTATTCTTCAAAACAGCCCTAAGCATAGTAGACAACGTTCTATTGACTACTTCAGTTTGTCCATCAGTTTGGGGGTGACAAGTAGTACTAAAAAGCAGTTTAGCCCCCAACTTAGCCCATAAACATCTCCAAAAGTGGCTAAGAAATTTAGTATCACGATCTGAAACAATAGTATTTGGCACACCATGCAAGCGAATAATTTCACGAAAGAACAAATCAGCAACATTAACAGCATCATTGCTTTTATGACATGGTATAAAGTGTGCCATTTTCGAGAATCTATCCACGACAACAAATATGCTATCCCTCCCCTTCTTTGTTCGAGGTAAACCTAAAACAAAGTCCATAGATATATCCTCCCAAGGAACACTAGGTACAGGCAAAGGCATATATAAACCATGAGGATTGAGTCGTGACTTAGCTTTTTGACATGTAGTGCATCGAGCAATAAAACGCTCAACATCCCGTCTCATCTTTGGCCAAAAGAAATGTGTAGCAAGTACGTCCTCCGTCTTCTTCACGCCAAAGTCCCATTAATCCTCCTCCATGCGCCTCCTGCAACAACAAAAGACGAACGGAGCTAGCTGGAATGCATAGCTTGTTAGCACGAAACACAAATCCATCGTTAACGACGAACTTGTTCCACATTCTTCCTTCTTTACAATTCTGCATTACATCTTTAAAATCAGCATCATGCACATATTGATCTTTGATGGTCTCCAAACCAAATATTTTGAAGTCAAGTTGTGAAAGCATAGTATAGCGGCGAGACAATGCATCAGCAATAACATTTTCTTTTCCCTTCTTGTGTTTAATGACATAAGGAAAAGTCTCAATGAATTCAACCCATTTAGCATGTCTACGATTCAGTTTAGCTTGACTTTTAATATGTTTCAAAGATTCATGATCAGAATGTATAACAAATTCTTTGGGCCATAAATAACGTTGCCATGTTTCTAAAGTCCGAACAAGAGCATATAATTCTTTATCATAAGTAGAATAATTCAGACTAGGCCCACTCAATTTTTCAGAAAAGTATGCAACAGGTTTGCCATCTTGTAATAACACACCGCCTAATCCAATTCCACTAGCATCACATTCAAGCTCAAAAGTCTTATTAAAATCAGGAAGTTGGAGTAAAGGAGCATGTGTCAACTTATCTTTCAATACCGAGAAGGCTTCTTCCTGTGCGGTACCCCAAAGAAAAGGCACATCTTTCTTTGTGAGCTCATTGAGAGGTGCAGCAATGGTGCTGAAATCTCTCACAAAACGCCTATAGAATCCAGCGAGGCCAAGAAAACTCCTCACTTGTGTGACCGTTTTGGGTTGCGGCCAACTCTCAATAGCTTCAATCTTGGCTTTATCAACTTCAATTCCCTGTGGAGTAACAACATAGCCAAGAAAAGATACTCGGTCGGTGCAAAAGGTGCACTTCCCAAGGTTACCAAACAAACGTGCATCACGTAGAGCAATAAAAACAGCACGTAAATGTTTCAAATGTTCTTCCAAAGATCTGCTATAAATCAATATGTCATCAAAGTAAACGACCACAAATCGTCCAATGAAAGCACGTAAAACTTCGTTCATTAATCTCATGAAAGTACTAGGTGCATTAGTTAACCCAAAAGGCATGACTAACCACTCATATAATCCAAACTTAGTTTTGAATGTTGTTTTCCATTCATCTCCTAGTTTCATACGAATTTGATGGTATCCACTACGCAAATCAACTTTGGAGAATATTGTAGAGCCACTCAATTCATCAAGCATATCATCTAGCCTAGGAATAGGATGACGATAACGAATAGTAATATTATTAATGCCTCTACAATCAACACACATACGTGATGTACCATCCTTTTTCGGCACTAGAATAATAGGAACAGCACAAGGACTAAGGGATTCGCGTATATAACCTTTGTCGAGAAGCTCTTGTACTTGACGCATAATCTCCTTCGTCTCCTCTGGATTGGTACGGTATGGTGCACGGTTTGGCAGTGAAGCACCGGGAATTAAGTCAATCTGATGCTCAATCCCTCGAATAGGCGGTAATCCCGGTGGCACGTCTTGTGGAAAGACGTCAGCGAACTCCTGCAAAATGTTAGTGACAGCAGGAGGCAAAGAGGAAGGCACGTCCTCGAATGAAAATAATGCCTCTTTGCACATAAAAGCATAGCAAACAGATTTGCTTAAATCTAGCTCATCAATATCAGATTTGGTGGCAAATAAACATGCACTTTTCAATTTAATTTCAGAAGCAACACTAGATGGTTTATTATTAGGCTTCATTTGTTGCTCAAATTCTTTTGCCACAATCTGATTTTCACTCTTATTCGTCTCCTGTTTTGCTTTATTAGCTCTATTAATATCATCTTTCAAAATGGAATCAGGAGTCATAGGAAGCAAAGTAATATTTTTATCCTTATGAACAAGAGTATAGTGATTGTTTCTACCATGGTGTACAGAATTTTTATCAAATTGCCATGGTCTACCAAGTAATAAGGAACATGCTTGCATAGGTACCACATCACAATCAACATAATCAGCATATGTAGAGATACTAAAATGCACACGAACAGTACGTGTTACCTTAATGATGAGGACATCAATACAATTGTTACACCCACAGCCCCTGCTGCTATACATACTGGACCAATTACTAGAGCTCGTGCACGCCAACTAAATTATCAGGTACTTTCGTTTCTTGGTAATGATTCTAATGTTCATGAGAATATGATGCTGCCTAAATTGGATACATTTGTTTTGCTTACAAATGAAGGGCCTAGCTTGGAGAAGGATGAACATTGGAGCAAGAACAAGCATGGAGATGATGGCATGCGCAAGGGGAACAAGAACGGAGTTACAAGTGATGATTTCAGGACTTTGAAGCCACCATAATGTGTGCATGAAGCCTTGGACGAAATATACAAGATGCCACTTCATAAATTTCGTCCCGAGGCTATTTTAGGTGCTGCGTCACCTTATTATTGGGCCAGGCCCATGTAATTTCGAAATACATAAGTATAGGCTATTTTTAGAGTCCGTGTGTGTGGGGAAACAAGAGATAGGGTTGATTTCGGACCCCTCCACCAAGGGCCACGAAATTCCCCCCTCTTCCTCCATATATACAGCCCTTAGGGCATCGTTTAGACTTTGGGTTTTGTTTAGATTAAAAGTTCGCCATAGCTGCAACTTCGCGTACTTCGTTTGTGTTCAACGACCAGACAAAGGCGTCACAGAACCCCACCTTGATCAATAAAGCTTTCATCTTATATTCGCAATATCCAGATTGCAATCTTAGTTTCTTGCTTGTTCTTCGTTTGCTCGCAGGAAACAGACCCTCGTGGTCAGGTTGATCGTGCTCCGGCGTGGTCAATAACCTCTCAGAGTTGGTTTAGCGATTGCTAAGGCGCGACGTCCTCGCACGTTCGTAGTCGGATCGTCAAAGTCGACTTCCACCAAAGCGAAATCCACCATCTCATCGAAAGACGGGACACCTTTGCCTCTATCACTAAGGGATTCGCGTATATAACCTTTGTCGAGAAGCTCTTGTACTTGACGCATAATCTCCTTCGTCTCCTCTGGATTGGTACGGTATGGTGCACGGTTTGGCAGTGAAGCACCGGGAATTAAGTCAATCTGATGCTCAATCCCTCGAATAGGCGGTAATCCCGGTGGCACGTCTTGTGGAAAGACGTCAGCGAACTCCTGCAAAATGTTAGTGACAGCAGGAGGCAAAGAGGAAGGCACGTCCTCGAATGAAAATAATGCCTCTTTGCACACAAAAGCATAGCAAACAGATTTGCTGAAATCTAGCTCATCAATATCAGATTTGGTGGCAAATAAACATGCACTTTTCAATTTAATTTCAGAAGCAACACTAGATGGTTTATTATTAGGCTTCATTTGTTGCTCAAATTCTTTTGCCACAATCTGATTTTCACTCTTATTCGTCTCCTGTTTTGCTTTATTAGCTCTATTAATATCATCTTTCAAAATGGAGTCAGGAGTCATAGGAAGCAAAGTAATATTTTTATCCTTATGAACAAGAGTATAGTGATTGTTTCTACCATGGTGTACAGAATTTTTATCAAATTGCCATG
>NC_041384.1:329209497-329227658 GCF_002162155.2 Triticum dicoccoides | reverse complement strand
CTTGCATAGGTACCACATCACAATCAACATAATCAGCATATGTAGAGATACTAAAATGCACACGAACAGTACGTGTTACCTTAACCTTGCCGCTGTTGTTGAACCATTGGATGTAGTAAGGATGTGGATGTGGTCTTGTGGTGAGAGAAAGCTTCTCCACCATCTCCATGCTAGCCAAGTTGTTGCAGCTCCCTCCGTCTATGATGACGCGCACAGAACGTTCCTTCACAACTCCCTTGGTATGGAACAAATTGTGCCTCTGATTTTGCTCAGCTTGTGTGATCTGCACACTCAAAACACGTTGAGCAACTAAACATTCATACCTGTCAGCGTCTTCAGGAGCCATGTATTGCGTCTCATGATCAGAATCATCTCCACCATGTTCTTCATGTGTAATAAGAGCCAAAGTCTCCTCATCATAGTCACTAGCAGACTCATATCCACCATCCGCGGTAGCAATCTTCACACGCGGAGATTTGCATTCTCTCGCATAATGACCTCCTCCCTTACAACGACGACAAATAATATCACTTGTGTGCCCTGTTGATGCCATGGAAGAAGAAGAACGCTGTGCAGGCCCCGCAGGTGCGCTCTTGGCAGATAATGGTGGTTGTGCCTGTTTTCTTGTATCACGGCTGGAGGTGGCACCGGATGGAGGTGCTGGTGCAGTTGAAGTAGAAGATGCACGTGGTGTCCATGATGAAGGTCGGCCTGCAGAAAAGTTAGTTCGCCCTAATGCTTGTCGATCCTGCACTTCACGTTCAGCTTTACAAGCAAGATGGAATAAACGAGTGATATTAGTATACTCCTTATAGTCTAGAATGGTCTAAATCTCTCTATTTAATCCACCCAGAAAACGTGCAAGCATAGCTTCATTCTCCTCAACAATACCACATCTAATCATGCCAGTTTGTAATTCCTGATAGTATTCTTCTACAGAATTTTTCCCTTGTCTTAAACGCTGCAATTTTTGAAGCAATTCACGTTGATAATATGGTGGAACCCAACGCGTACGCATAGCAGTTTTCAAAGCAGTCCAAGTAGTTGGAATAGGATATAATCTACAATGTTCAGACCACCATACACATGCAAAACTAGTGAAAGCACAAACAGCAGCAGCAACTCGTCTCTCCTCAGGATATTGTAAACATGTAAATCATTGTTCAGTTTCTAACTCCCAAGTAAGATATATATCAGGAACATATCTACCCTCAAATGGTGGAATATTCAATTTCAGTTTAGGAATATGGACATCATCTCGTACCTGAGGTGGTGGTGCAGGCCTACCATTACGAATATATACCTGAGGTCGACCTGCTGGTGGTGGTACAGGTCGCTGCACGTAGTGCTGATTTTGATCAACCTCATCCTCATAATCTCCCACATAATCATCCTCCTCCGCATCAGCAGCAGGAGCCACAGAAGTATCAACAGCAGCACCAACAGTTTGGCCAAACACAAGAGGAACACGGCTTGCTCGGCGGAGGTCTGTTTCGCGACGTGGAGGTAGTCGTTGTTGTTGTTGTTGGAGAGGTACGTTAGGTGCAGCGGGTGGTGGTGATGGTAGACGCGCGAGCAATTCATTAAACTTGTTATCGAGCTTTGTTTCGAACGTCTTCTCAAGGCCAGTGATCTTCTCCATGGCCTCTTCAAAATTGTTCAGCACATCTTGCACCTGTTCAGTCATCATTTGCTGAAACTTATCATGAAGCTCCTTGTTCGATAAATTCTCCCAGTCAATCTCGTCGGCTTGTGATCCTGGCATGGTTAGCAGCAATAGAAACACACAAGAATATGATCCTACAGACTACGAACAAGTGGTGGTGATGGGTGTCACAAATCCGTCAAGCAAAACTCAAATTCTTACCAGTTCTTACCCAGCAACAGGCGGTGATCGGCAACCGTTGTAGTCAAAACTCTCAAAGCTTGGATAGAGCGATTACCAGGGAGAGTCAAACGCACGACGTAGATGTATGTGGAGCTGGGAAGGCTTATAATATTGTAGCAAAAAGGGTCAGCAATAATCAATTCAGAGATGCAAAGTTGAATAAACGCTCAACGACGGTACTGTGCTGGTCCTAGGCTAGACTGTGCTAGAGACGCGAGCCTAGAACACCAACAAAATCACGGCGCGGCACGTAAACAAGGGAGGAGCACACTCTGAATTTTTTTTCTCTTTTTTTTTGCACTTCTTTTTCCTCTTTTTTTTTTGCTCCGCAACAAATTTTTTTTCGAAAAAGTCTACAAATGGTCTAAAAACTGCCTAGCCAGAATTTTCTAGACTTAGTTTTTTTTTTGAAATTGGAACTATTTTTCTTCTGCGGATGGCTCGGAAGTTGGGGAGTCCTTCTCTGTCACGACTCGGAGTATCGCGTGATCTGGAAATCAAGAACAATGCAACAATTACTGGACTCGGACTAGGACTGGTGGCGGAGATGAATCTGGTGGAACTCGGACTGGTGGCGGAGATGAATCTGGTGGAACACGGACAGGTGGCGGATATATGTTGTAGGTGAACTCGGATTGGTGTGATGGCGGCGGATATGTGGTGGCGTATATGGATTCGGATTGGCGGTGAATATGTGGTGGTGGTATATGGCAACAGCGACGATGATGATGCGGTGGTGATATATGGCAGCGGTGACGTGACAACCTGTGAACAGAACTCGAAACTCTAAAAGACTAGACGCTAAGACCAGCAACTGGACACGACGATGCAACCGCAAATTCAACAAAGCAAATACACAAAAGATTATGCAAGGCTCAGATTGGTTCGGATGGGATGAACTAACCCTAATTTTTTTGGCTTTTTCGTGGACTATAGGTATGAAGAACAGACTCGATCTAAACTACGAATAACTGTAAAATCTCACCGAGCAACTTGGAAATCTGATACCACTTGATATAGGCAAAGGTGTCCCGTCTTCGATGAGATGATGGATATCGCTTTGGTGGAAGTCGACTTTGACGATCCGACTACGAACGTGCGAGGACGTCGCGCCTTAGCAATCGCTAAACCAACTCCGAGAGGTTATTGATCACGCCGGAGCACGATCAACCTGACCACGAGGGTCTGTTTCCTGCGAGCAAACGAAGAACAAGCAAGAAACTAAGATTGCAATCTGGATATTGCGAATATAAGATGAAAGCTTTATTGATCAAGGTGGGGTTCTGTGACGCCTTTGTCTGGTCGTTGAACACAAACGAAGTACGCGAAGTTGCAGCTATGGCGAACTTTTAATCTAAACAAAACCCAAAGTCTAAACGGTGCCCTAAGGGCTGTATATATGGAGGAAGAGAGGGGGAATTTCGTGGCCCTTGGTGGAGGGGTCCGAAATCAACCCTATCTCTTGTTTCCCCACACATACGGACTCTAAAAATAGCCTATACTTATGTATTTCAAAATTACATGGGCCTGGCCCAATAATAAGGTGACGCAGCACCTAAAATAGCCTCGGGACGAAATTTATGAAGTGGCATCTTGTATATTTCGTCCAAGGCTTCATGCACCCATTATGGTGGCTTCAAAGTCCTGAAATCATCACTTGTAACTCCGTTCTTGTTCCCCTTGCGCATGCCATCATCTCCATGCTTGTTCTTGCTCCAATGTTCATCCTTCTCCAAGCTAGGCCCTTCATTTGTAAGCAAAACAAATGTATCCAATTTAGGCAGCATCATATTCTCATGAACATTAGAATCATTACCAAGAAACGAAAGTACCTGGTAATTTAGTTGGCGTGCACGAGCTCTAGTAATTGGTCCAGTATGTATAGCAGCAGGGGCTGTGGGTGTAACAATTGTATTGATGTCCTCATCAACTTGCTACACATTTCTTTTGGCCAAAGATGAGACGGGATGTTGAGCGTTTTATTGCTCGATGCACTACATGTCAAAAAGCTAAGTCACGACTCAATCCTCATGGTTTATATATGCCTTTGCCTGTACCTAGTGTTCCTTGGGAGGATATATCTATGGACTTTGTTTTAGGTTTACCTCGAACAAAGAAGGGGAGGGATAGCATATTTGTTGTCGTGGATAGATTCTCGAAAATGGCACACTTTATACCATGTCATAAAAGCGATGATGCTGTTAATGTTGCTGATTTGTTCTTTCGTGAAATTATTCGCTTGCATGGTGTGCCAAATACTATTGTTTCAGATCGTGATACTAAATTTCTTAGCCACTTTTGGAGATGTTTATGGGCTAAGTTGGGGACTAAACTGCTTTTTAGTACTACGTGTCACCCCCAAACTGATGGACAAACTGAAGTAGTCAATAGAACGTTGTCTACTATGCTTAGGGCTGTTTTGAAGAATAATAAGAAAATGTGGGAGGAATGCTTGCCTCATATTGAATTTGCTTATAATCGTTCATTGCATTCTACTACTAAGATGTGCCCTTTTGAAGTTGTGTATGGTTTCCTACCTCGTGCACCTATTGATTTGTTGCCTCTTCCATCTTCGGAGAAGGTTAATTTTGATGCTAAACAACGTGCTGAATTGATTTTAAAAATGCATGAGTTAACTAAGGAAAACATTGAGCGTATGAATGCTAAATATAAACTTGCTGGAGATAAGGGTAGAAAACATGTTGTGTTTGCACCTGGAGATCTTGTTTGGTTACATTTGCATAAGGATATGATAGAGGCTAAGGTGTCCCGTCTTTCGATGAGATGATGGATATCGCTTTGGTGAAAGTCGACTTTGACGATCCGACTACGAACGTGCGAGGACGTCGCGCCTTAGCAATCGCTAAACCAACTCTGAGAGGTTATTGACCACGCCGGAGCACGATCAACCTGACCACGAGGGTCTGTTTCCTGCGAGCAAACGAAGAACAAGCAAGAAACTGAGATTGCAATCTGGATATTGCGAATATAAGATGAAAGCTTTATTGATCAAGGTGGGGTTCTGTGACGCCTTTGTCTGGTCGTTGAACACAGACGAAGTACGCGAAGTTGCAGCTATGGCGAACTTTTAATCTAAACAAAACCCAAAGTCTAAACGATGCCCTAAGGGCTGTATATATGGAGGAAGAGGGGGGAATTTCGTGGCCCTTGGTGGAGGGGTCCGAAATCAACCCTATCTCTTGTTTCCCCACACATACGGACTCTAAAAATAGCCTATACTTATGTATTTCGAAATTACATGGGCCTGGCCCAATAATAAGGTGACGCAGCACCTAAAATAGCCTCGGGACGAAATTTATGAAGTGGCATCTTGTATATTTCGTCCAAGGCTTCATGCACCCATTATGGTGGCTTCAAAGTCCTGAAATCATCACTTGTAACTCCGTTCTTGTTCCCCTTGCGCATGCCATCATCTCCATGCTTGTTCTTGCTCCAATGTTCATCCTTCTCCAAGCTAGGCCCTTCATTTGTAAGCAAAACAAATGTATCCAATTTAGGCAGCATCATATTCTCATGAACATTAGAATCATTACCAAGAAACGAAAGTACCTGGTAATTTAGTTGGCGTGCACGATGATAGAGGCAAAGGTGTCCCGTCTTTCGATGAGATGGTGGATTTCGCTTTGGTGGAAGTCGACTTTGACGATCCGACTACGAACGTGCGAGGACGTCGCGCCTTAGCAATCGCTAAACCAACTCCGAGAGGTTATTGACCACGCCGGAGCACGATCAACCTGACCACGAGGGTCTGTTTCCTGCGAGCAAACGAAGAACAAGCAAGAAACTAAGATTGCAATCTGGATATTGCGAATATAAGATGAAAGCTTTATTGATCAAGGTGGGGTTCTGTGACGCCTTTGTCTGGTCGTTGAACACAAACGAAGTACGCGAAGTTGCAGCTATGGCGAACTTTTAATCTAAACAAAACCCAAAGTCTAAACGGTGCCCTAAGGGCTGTATATATGGAGGAAGAGAGGGGGAATTTCGTGGCCCTTGGTGGAGGGGTCCGAAATCAACCCTATCTCTTGTTTCCCCACACATATGGACTCTAAAAATAGCCTATACTTATGTATTTCGAAATTACATGGGCCTGGCCCAATAAAAAGGTGACGCAGCACCTATAATAGCCTCGGGACGAAATTTATGAAGTGGCATCTTGTATATTTCGTCCAAGGCTTCATGCACCCATTATGGTGGCTTCAAAGTCCTGAAATCATCACTTGTAACTCCGTTCTTGTTCCCCTTGCGCATGGCATCATCTCCATGCTTGTTCTTGCTCCAGTGTTCATCCTTCTCCAAGCTAGGCCCTTCATTTGTAAGCAAAACAAATGTATCCAATTTAGGCAGCATCATATTCTCATGAACATTAAATTCATTACCAAGAAACGAAAGTACCTGATAATTTAATTGGTGTGCGCGAGCTCTAGTAATTGGTCCCGTATATGTAGCAGTAGGGGCTGTGGGTGTAACAATGGTATTGATGTCCTCATCAGATATCCATCATCTCATCGAAAGACGGGACACCTTTGCCTCTATCATTATCAGTACCGCGGCACCCCGCGCTACTGCTAGGTTTTTCCCTAGTAGTGTAATGTACGCATGTATTCCATATATAGTCATACATGCTTATGGAAAAGAACTCGCATGACATTTTTTCCAACCCTCCCGTGGCAGCGGGGTCGTAATGGAAACTAAGGGATATTAAGGCCTCCTTTTAGTAGAGAACCGGACCAAAGCATTAACACTTAGTGAATACATGAACTCCTCAAACTACGGTAATCACCGGAAAGAATCCCAATTATTGTCACCTTGGGGTATGCGGATCATAATTCGTAACAGGTGTCTACAACTTGCAAGATAGGATCAAGAACACAAATATATTCATGAAAACATAATAGGTTCAGATCTGAAATCATGGCATTCAAGCCCTAGTGGCAAGCATTAACCATAACAAAGTCATAGCAACATCAATCTGAGAACATAGTGGATACTAGGGATCAAACCATAACAAAACTAACTCGATTACATGATAAATCTCATCCAACCCATCACCATCCAACAAGCCTGTGATGGAATTACTCATGCACGGAAGTGAGCATCATGAAATTGGTGATGGAGGATGATTGGTGATGATGATGGCGACGAATCCCCCTCTTCGGAGCCCCGAACGGACTCAAGATCAGCCCTCCCGATGAAGAACAGGAGGTGGCGGCGGCTCCGTATCGTAAAACGCGATGAATCCTTATCTTCGTTTTTTTCTCCCCGAATAGGGTTATATATAGATGGAGTTGAGGTCAGAGGAGGTCCAGGGGGCCCATAAACCCTCTAGGTGCGCCCAAGGGGCGCCCCCAGGCTTGTGGCCTCTCGGTGGAGCCCCTCGGGTTAATTATTGCGCCAGTATTTTTTATATATTCCAAAAACATTCTCCGTAAATTTTCAAGTCAATCCGAGAAATTTTATTTCTGCACAAAAATAACACCATCGCAATTCTGCTAAAAACAGCGTCAGTCTAGGTTAGTTCCATTCATATCATGCAAATTAGAGTCCAAAACAAGGGCAAAAGAGTTTGGAAAAGTAGATACAATGGAGATGTATCAAAGCAGCAGGCCACCGTCGGCAGAGGCGGCTGTGGCCGCGGCCCAGCGACGCACATGCCCGAACCGGTGCGGCCCACTGAAGCGTGCGGTCAGAGGGTGTGGCAACGAGTGCGGCAGGGGAGGAGACCCGGGGCAGAGCGGGAGGCAGCGGCGAGCACGGGCGATCGGTCGAGCAGACGGCACGGGTGTGGCCGGCCGGAGGCTGGCTCACGGCGGAGTCAGGGCGCAGGCAGGCGTGCTCGAGCAGGGCTGCCGCGATAGCAGCAGCGTAGTAGCACAACATCAGGTAAGAGCAGCAGCAGGGACAGTCGCGGATGCACGCGGGCGAGTAGCAGCAGCGCAGGTGAGCAGTGGCGGAGCACGCATGTGGGGTGAGGCGAGCACGGGCAAGGTGGCTAGGGGTGTGCAGGAGCGCGACGAGCACACGCGCGGGGTAAGGCAAGGTGTGGTCGGGGCTCGCGGGCATGGACAGTGGGCGCAACAAGTGGAGCTTGGGCTCCCTCCTATGGCGGCCGTCGCGTGGGACGACCCAACTAAGACGAATTGAGGGGGCGAGCAGTGTCGGGGAACGTAGGAATTTCAAAAAAAAATCCTACGCACACACAACATCTATCTAGGTGATGCATAGCAACGAGAGGGAAGAGTGTTGTCCACGTACCCTTCTAGACCGTAAGCGGAAGTGCTATGGAAAAGCGGTTGATGTAGTCGAACGTCTTCACGATCCGACCGATCCTAGCACCAAAGATATGAAACCTCCGCGACCTGCACACGTTCAGCTCGGTGACGTCCCGCGAACTCTAGATCCAGCTGAGTGTCGAGGGAGAGTTTTGTCAGCACAACAGCGTGATGACGGTGATGATGAAGCTACCGGCGCAGGGCTTCTCCTAAGCACCGCAATGATATGACCGAGGTGGATTATGGTGGAGGGGAGCACCGCACACGGCTAAACAATGTTAACTTGTGTGTTCTAGGGTGCCCCCTGCCCCCGTATATAAAGGAGAAAGGGGGAGGCCGGCCGGCCCTTGGGGCGCCCAAGGAGGGGAGGAATCCTCCTCCTAGTAGGAGTAGGATTCATCCTTTCCTAGTCCTACTAGGAGGGGGAAGGATGGAGTGGGAGAGGGGAAGGAAAAGGAGGGCGCCGCCCCCCTTCTAGTCCAATCCATACTCAAGGCAGAGGGGGCGCGTGGCCTGCCCTGGGCGCCCCTCTCTCTCTTCACTAAGGCCCATCTAGGCCCATTAGTCGCCCGAGGGGTTCCGGTAACCCTCCGGCACTCCGATTTTATCCGAAACTACCCAGAACACTTCCGGTGTTCAAATATAGCCGTCCAATATATCAATCTTTATGTCTCGACTATTTCGAGACTCCTCGTCATGTCTGTGATCACATCTGGTGATAGAGGCGAGGGTCTCGATCTTTCGATGAGATGATAACTATCGATTATGTGGAGACAACTTTGACGATCCGACTACAAACGTGCACGACGTTGCACCTTAGCAATCGCTAAACCAATCTCCTAAGGTTACTGACGATGCTGGAAGCACGGTCAGCCTGACCACGAAGGTCTATTCCTGCAAGCAATCGAAGAACGAGCAAGAATATGATAAAGCAGTCTGAATATTGCAAATATATATGAAGTATTGACAATGGAGGGATCCGGAAGCGGTCTTGGTCTGGTCGTTGGACACAAACAAAGTACACGAAGTTGCAATGGCTAACTTTTAACTAAACAAATCCCAAGGAAAAAGCTACTAGATGGATCTACTTATATAGGAGCAAGGGGTGCCGGCCAAGGAGGTGGGAGGATGTCCCAAGGCAGCCTAAAACTAACCCTAGGTCGTACAGGGCTCATGGGCCCAAGTGGAGGTGATGCAACACCTTTGGGCTTGTAGTTTGACTCGGATTCTGCTGCAACGTCAGATTGTTTTGTTTGTAACTCAACGCTCCGGACGAATTTGAAGGTGAATCCAATTGGGATGGAAAGCGCACGAAATCTAGTTTCCAACAAAAAAAGAATCACCCAATTCGGAGTCCGTATGAAAAAGTTGTTGGCGTTTTGAGTCAGGTATGTCTGTGCAGTCCGAATCTGAATCCAGAACGTGAGAGACTTGGACTCTATCTTCTCTTGGCCCAAAAGTGACGTGAGAGGACTTTTTGAACACAACCTAAACATCTCCTTTTCCCTTATCTTCATATGTGGATTGTACAAATGTCCCATACACCTGCAATTAGACAAAACACAAAAGTGTGTGAAGTATTTTTGTTCTGGATAACATAAATAGACTATTGAATAGTTTGCATTAGAAATCACCTGACAAATATGCATGTATGCAATATTTTTGGTCGTATCCAAGGTAGTCATGTCCTCATCATCCTCCCCTTTTTTAAAACAAAGCCGTCCTCGGCATTGCTTAATCTGAAATGTGGCTAACAAAAGAGACAAGGTGTACATGTTGTATATGTATATGCCATCCATTTTAACTTCCCTTGATTTTTGCACATATGTCACATGTATACATGAGTAACTTTCATTGTTCATAAAATCTAAAGCCAAAAAATTATCACAAGAAGTAGAAGGCATGAAAATATTGCAACTCAGTTTGCACATATAAGTGAAGCTCTTATTCACTTCAAAAGATTGGCAATGTTCATCATTAAACCATCCTAACTTCGATGAATAAACCTTACTTGCATCAAATTTACATGCTACAACATGCTTGAATAAGCAAATATGCAATAAGTCATTGGACACAGAATCATCATCAAGATTAGAGGTCATATCAAAATGATTAAACATTGGTTCTTTTGCATCAACAGTTAATTCAATGGGTGCACTCAAAATTGTTGATATTTCAGTTGTTTGATCACATGACGCATTCATGACAGTAAAAAGAGTCTCTAAAATAGGTGGTGTGCTCACATCAACAGGTAACTCAACACATGATGCATTCAAGTTAACTAGGCATGCTTCATTCTCATGTGAAGTTATATCATCAAGACCTTTACTGTTACCTCGCAGAGATGTAGCTGATGTAGGTACGGATGTTGACAATGTACCATACTCTTGAGATGATATCGCACTCACAATCCGAGGTGGGTCTGCTCTAGTAGGTGCAATAGTGGAGTAACCAACCGGCGGTGGTGAGCATGAACTGGAATAGTAGTTGTTGTAGTCACCCAATGCATCCTCCTATATTTGTCTCTCAAAGGTACAAGCACGGACATACATACCAGTAATGCAACGAGGAATATACTGAAATCTTGCCTGAATATCATGGTTCAAACCACCAAAATTTCTATTCATTGTATCATCCTCAGATTCTTCTATGTCACAATGATGCATATAAGATTTGAACTCTTGGTAGTAAGCATGAACAGTGTCTGCCTTGTTTTAATTGCTCCAATTTGCGATGCAATTCACGACGATAGTAAGGAGGAAAAAATTGTTATCTCATTACAGCTTTCAAAACTTTCCAAGTTGTGGGTTGGTTATCAATGTTTTTCTTACAATGTACACTCCACCAAACAGAAGCAAAACCAGTAAATGCTCTAATGGTAGCTCGTACTCTCTCAAGTTCAGAAAAATCATGGTGACTAAAAACTTGTTCTACTTCAAGCTCCCAAGCTAGATAAATAGCAGGATTAAATCTACCCTCAAATGATGGTAAAGAGATAACATGACCATATGCTTGTGTGTGTTGTCCCAACTCTCGTGATGGTGAAGATGTGTCCGTCATCCAAGAACTTCTATCTCTGGAACCTGTCATGATTAGTAGAAACAAGAACCAAAATTCGAGAATAATGTTCCTATGAACTACTAGGATGTGGTTGTAAAGTGCTCACAGTAAAGCAAATATCAATATCTTACAAGTTCTTACCATGCGGCTGGTGGTGACAGGCAACCAGCGGTGTCAAATAACTCCGAAGATTGTGTAAAACGATTGCCAGGGGAACGTACGTATACACGGTGTAGAAATATGTGGAGCTGGGTTGGCTATATATGGTAGCAAAAGATTAGCAATAATCAATTCAGAGATGCAATGTTGAATAAACGCTCAACGACGGTACTGTGCTGGTCCTAGGCTAGACCAAACTAGAGACGCGAGCCTAGAACACTAATGAGGTCACGTCGTAGCACAACTAGCATCAATAAAGGATATGAAGTAGCTCTGGACAGCAAGATATAAGTGAAGATCACAATAGCAGTAGACCTATTTAGAAGCTGATGTTGAGGTGCCAAATACTGAACTAGCTTCTGCAACTATTTAGATGCGGCTCGTCGCTAGCTTTCATTTGAGTACTCGCGGAGCCAAAACAGACTTCATATGAGGAAGTTATGCCTGTTTTACTGAACAGTGCACAAAACAGATTCCAATCCGAATTCAACTACGAGATTGAGTCTAGATAGATCCGAATTTTGTTTTTTTTTCTCCTCTCTTTTTTTTTAATTTTTTTTCTTTTCCTTTCTTTTTTTTCTCTGACTTTTTTTTACTTTTTTTCTCTCTTTTTTTCTCCCTCTTTCCAAAACAAACTAGATAAGATGCAGATTGGATCAAGCGAAGATGTGAACGATCTCAACTATTACTATGATAATGAATGGTGGGTAGCACGTGGTGGAAATTGATGGATGGGTGGTGGACAGTGGAAGAAATAAAGATGCAGCGGTGGCGTGACTAATGTGAACAGAACCCGAAACTCTAAATGAACTAGACACTAAGACTAGCAACTCGACACGACGATACAACCGATAATTCAACTATGCAAGCAATGAAAAGAAAATTGCAAAGGCTCAGACTGGCTTGGACCAAGGATCAATAGATCTAACTCTTTTTTGTGGCTTTTTCTTGGACAATAGGTAAGAAAATAAATCTAATCTAGGAAAACTGGAAATTCTCACCGAGCAACCTGAAAACTGATACCACTTGATAGAGGCGAGGGTCCCGATCTTTCGATGAGATGATAACTATCGATTTGGTGGAGACGACTTTGACGATCCGACTACAAACATGCACGCCGTTGCGCCTTAGCAATCGCCAAACCAATCTCCTGAGGTTACTGACGATGCTGGAAGCACGGTCAGCCTGACCACGAAGGTCTATTGCTGCAAGCAATCGAAGAACGAGCAAGAATATGATAAAGCAATCTGAATATTGCAAATATATATGAAGTATTGATAATGGTGGGGATCCGGAAGCGGTATTGGTCTGGTCGTTGGACACAAACGAAGTACACGAAGTTGCAATGGCTAACTTTTAACTAAACAAATCCCAAGGAAAAAGCTACTAGATGGATCTACTTATATAGGAGTAAGAGGTGACGGCCAAGGAGGTGGGAGGACGTCCCAAGGCAGCCTAAAACTAACCCTAGGTCGTACAAGGCTCATGGGCCCAAGTGGAGGTGATGCAACACCTTTGGGCTTGTAGTTTGACTTGGATTCTGCTGCAACGTCAGATTGTTTCATCCGTAACTCAACGCTCCTGACGAATTTGAAGGTGAATCCAATTGGGATGGAAAGAGCACGAAATCTAGTTTCCAACAAAAAAAGAATCACCCAATTCGGAGTCCGTATGAAAAAGTTGTTGGCGTTTTGACTCAGGTATGTCTGTGCAGTCGGAATCTGAATTCAGAACGTGAGAGACTTGGACTCTATCTTCTCTTGGCCCAAAAGTGACGTGAGAGGACTTTTTGAACACAACCTAAACATTTCCTTTTCCCTTATCTTCATATGTGGATTGTACAAATGTCCCATACACCTGCAATTAGACAAAACACAAAAGTGTGCAAAGTATTTTTGTTCTGGATAACATAAATAGACTATTGAATAGTTTGCATTAGAAATCACCTGACAAATATGCATGTATGCAATATTTTTGGTCGTATCCAAGGTAGTCATGTCCTCATCATCTGGGACTCTGAACTACCTTCGGTACATCAAAACACATAAACTCATAATATTGATCGTCATCGAACGTTAAGCGTGCGGACCCTACGGGTTCGAGAACTATGTAGACATGACCAAGACTCATCTCTGGTCAATAACCAATAGCGAAACCTGGATGCTCATATTGGTTCCTACATATTCTACGAAGATCTTTATCGGTCAAACCGCATAACAACATATGTTGTTCCCTTTGTCATCTGTATGTTACTTGCCCGAGATTCGATCGTCGGTATCTCAATACCTAGTTCAATCTCATTATCGACAAGTCTCTTTACTCGTTCCATAATGCATCATCATGTGACTAACTCATTAGTCACATTGCTTGCAAGGCTCATAGTGATGTGCATTACCGAGAGGGCCCGGAGATACCTCTCCGATAGACGGAGTGACAAATCCTAATCTCGATCTATGCCAACTCAACAAACACCACCGGTTGAATTTGCTTTGTTGAATTTGCGGTTGCATCGTCGTGTCCAGTTGCTGGTCTTAGCGTCTAGTCTTTTAGAGTTTCGAGTTCTGTTCACAGGTTGTCACGTCGCCGCTGCCATATATCACCACCGCATCATCATCGTCGCTGTTGCCATATACCACCACCACATATTCACCGTCAATCCGAATCCATATACGCCACCACATATCCGCCGCCATCACGCCAATCCGAGTTCACCTGCAACATATATCCGCCACATGTCCGTGTTCCACCAGATTCATCTTCGCCACCAGTCCGAGTTCCACCAGATTCATCTCCGCCACCAGTCCTAGTCCGAGTCCAGTGATTGTTGCATTGTTCTCGATTTCCAGATCACGCGATACTCTGAGTCGTGACAGAGAAGGACTCCCCAACTTCCGAGCCATCCGCAGAAGAAAAATAGTTCCAATTTCAAGAAAAATAGTTCCAATTTCAAAAAACTGATGGTCCCTTTAAGGTGTTAGAGAAAATAAATGATAATGCATATAAACTTGAGCTGCCTGCAGATTTTGGGGTTAGTCCCACTTTTAACATTGCAGATTTGAAGCCTTATTTGGGTGAGGAAGATGAACTTCCGTCGAGGACGACTTCATTTCAAGAAGGGGAGGATGATGAGGACATCAATACAATTGTTACACCCACAGCCCCTGCTGCTATACATACTGGACCAATTACTAGAGCTCGTGCACGCCAACTAAATTACCAGGTACTTTCGTTTCTTGGTAATGATTCTAATGTTTATGAGAATATGATGCTGCCTAAATTGGATACATTTGTTTTGCTTACAAATGAAGGGCCTAGCTTGGAGAAGGATGAACATTGGAGCAAGAACAAGCATGGAGATGATGGCATGCGCAAGGGAAACAAGAACGGAGTTACAAGTGATGATTTCAGGACTTTGAAGCCACCATGATGGGTGCATGAAGCCTTGGACGAAATATACAAGATGCCACTTCATAAATTTCGTCCCGAGGCTATTTTAGGTGCTGCGTCACCTTATTATTGGGCCAGGCCCATGTAATTTCGAAATACATAAGTATAGGCTATTTTTAGAGTCCGTATGTGTGGGGAAACAAGAGATAGGGTTGATTTCGGACCCCTCCACCAAGGGCCACGAAATTCCCCCCTCTTCCTACATATATACAGCCCTTAGGGCATCGTTTAGACTTTGGGTTTTGTTTAGATTAAAAGTTCGCCATAGCTGCAACTTCGCGTACTTCGTTTGTGTTCAACGACCAGACAAAGGCGTCACAGAACCCCACCTTGATCAATAAAGCTTTCATCTTATATTCGCAATATCCAGATTGCAATCTCAGTTTCTTGCTTGTTCTTCGTTTGCTCGCAGGAAACAGACCCTCGTGGTCAGGTTGATCGTGCTCCGGCGTGGTCAATAACCTCTCAGAGTTGGTTTAGCGATTGCTAAGGCGCGACGTCCTCGCACGTTCGTAGTCGGATCGTCAAAGTCGACTTCCACCAAAGCGATATCCATCATCTCATCGAAAGACGGGACACCTCCGCCTCTATCACGACTCAATCCTCATGGTTTATATATGCCTTTGCCTGTACCTAGTGTTCCTTGGGAGGATATATCTATGGACTTTGTTTTAGGTTTACCTCGAACAAAGAAGGGGAGGGATAGCATATTTGTTGTCGTGGATAGATTCTCGAAAATGGCACACTTTATACCATGTCATAAAAGCGATGATGCTGTTAATGTTGCTGATTTGTTCTTTCGTGAAATTATTCGCTTGCATGGTGTGCCAAATACTATTGTTTCAGATCGTGATACTAAATTTCTTAGCCACTTTTGGAGATGTTTATGGGCTAAGTTGGGGACTAAACTGCTTTTTAGTACTACTTGTCACCCCCAAACTGATGGACAAACTGAAGTAGTCAATAGAATGTTGTCTACTATGCTTAGGGCTGTTTTGAAGAATAATAAGAACATGTGGGAGGAATGCTTGCCTCATATTGAATTTGCTTATAATCGTTCATTGCATTCTACTACTAAGATGTGCCCTTTTGAAGTTGTGTATGGTTTCCTACCTCGTGCACCTATTGATTTGTTGCCTCTTCCATCTTCGGAGAAGGTTAATTTTGATGCTAAACAACGTGCTGAATTGATTTTAAAAATGCATGAGTTAACTAAGGAAAACATTGAGCGCATGAATGCTAAATATAAACTTGCTGGAGATAAGGGTAGAAAACATGTTGTGTTTGCACCTGGAGATCTTGTTTGGTTACATTTGCGTAAGGATAGATTTCCTGATTTGCGCAAATCAAAGTTAATGCCACGTGCTGATGGTCCCTTTAAGGTGTTAGAGAAAATAAATGGTAATGCATATAAACTTGAGCTGCCTGCAGATTTTGGGGTTAGTCCCACTTTTAACATTGCAGATTTGAAGCCTTATTTGGGTGAGGAAGATGAACTTCCGTCGAGGACGACTTCATTTCAAGAAGGGGAGGATGATGAGGACATCAATACAATTGTTACACCCACAGCCCCTGCTGCTATACATACTGGACCAATTACTAGAGCTCGTGCACGCCAACTAAATTACCAGGTACTTACGTTTCTTGGTAATGATTCTAATGTTCATGAGAATATGATGCTGCCTAAATTGGATACATTTGTTTTGCTTACAAATGAAGGGCCTAGCTTGGAGAAGGATGAACATTGGAGCAAGAACAAGCATGGAGATGATGGCATGCGCAAGGGGAACAAGAACGGAGTTACAAGTGATGATTTCAGGACTTTGAAGCCACCATAATGGGTGCATGAAGCCTTGGACGAAATATACAAGATGCCACTTCATAAATTTCGTCCCGAGGCTATTTTAAGTGCTGCGTCACCTTATTATTGGGCCAGGCCCATGTAATTTCGAAATACATAAGTATAGGCTATTTTTAGAGTCCGTATGTGTGGGGAAACAAGAGATAGGGTTGATTTCGGACCCCTCCACCAAGGGCCACGAAATTCCCCCCCTCTTCCTCCATATATACAGCCCTTAGGGCATCGTTTAGACTTTGGGTTTTGTTTAGATTAAAAGTTCGCCATAGCTGCAACTTCGCGTACTTCGTTTGTGTTCAACGACCAGACAAAGGCGTCACAGAACCCCACCTTGATCAATAAAGCTTTCATCTTATATTCGCAATATCCAGATTGCAATCTCAGTTTCTTGCTTGTTCTTCGTTTGCTCGCAGGAAACAGACCCTCGTGGTCAGGTTGATCGTGCTCCGGCGTGGTCAATAACCTCTCGGAGTTGGTTTAGCGATTGCTAAGGCGCGACGTCCTTGCACGTTCGTAGTCGGATCGTCAAAGTCGACTTCCACCAAAGCGAAATCCACCATCTCATCGAAAGACGGGACACCTTAGCCTCTATCAAGTGGTATCAGATATCCAGGTTGCTCGGTGAGATTTTACAGTTTTTCGTAGTTTAGATCGAGTCTGTTCTTCATACCTACAGTCCACGAAAAAGCCACCAAAAAAAATTAGGGTTAGTTCATCATATCCGAACCAATCTGAGCCTTTGCATAATCTTTTTAGGGTTTTGCTTTGTTGAATTTGCGGTTGCATCGTCGTGTCTAGTTGCTGGTCTTAGAGTCTAGTCTTTTAGAGTTTCGAGTTCTGGTCATAAGTTGTCACGCCGCCGCCGCACCATCATCATCGCCCCTGCCGTCTACCACCACCGCTCCGAATCCGTATCCATATACCACCACCAATCCGTGTCCATATACCACCACCGATCCATATCCATATACTACCACCGCTACCACCACCGCTGCCATATACCACCACCATATATCTACCACCAATCCGAGTCCTTGCTTATTAGGGTTGTTTTCGAGATCCATCTAGATTCCGATTCGTGTTTCCTTGCCGGAGTAGGTTTCGGAAACAAAAAAAAAAATCACCTTGTCGGGTAGCCACGCTCCGTTTAGGCCCAAAATTTTTCACCTTGTCGGAGTCGGGTAGCCACGCTCCGTTTAGGCCCAAAATTTTTCGAAAACGCATTTTTCGAAAAATTTTCTGGCTATCCTATTTTTAGGTGTTTCTGAGTGTTTTGAGACAGGTGCCATTATAGGAAGTTTTTTTTGACCCGTTTCCAGTTTTTGGGTCCGGGCAGTCAAAAAAAAAATTGGTCAAAAAAATTTCGTGCCCATCCTGTCAGTTTGAGTTAAGAAGAGTTTTGAGACACTCGCCATTATAGTGATTTTTCGCAAAAAAAAAACAGCGCAAAAAAAAA
>NC_041384.1:329066506-329209487 GCF_002162155.2 Triticum dicoccoides | reverse complement strand
GCAAGCCGTGTTCCTCTTGCGTTTGGCCAAACTGTTGGTGCTGCTGTTGATACTTCTGTGGCTCCTGCTGCTGATGCGGAGGAGGATGATTATGTGGGAGATTATGAGGATGAGGTTGATCAAAATCAACACTACGTGCAGCCACCTGTACCACCACCAGCAGGTCGACCTCAGGTATATATTCGTAATGGTAGGCCTGCACCACCACCTCAGGTACGAGATGATGTCCATATTCCTAAACTGAAATTGAATATTCCACCATTTGAGGGTAGATATGTTCCTGATATATATCTTACTTGGGAGTTAGAAACTGAACAACGATTTACATGTTTACAATATCCTGAGGAGAGACGAGTTGCTGCTGCTGTTTGTGCTTTCACTAATTTTGCATGTGTATGGTGGTCTGAACATTGTAGATTGTATCCTATTCCAACTACTTGGGCCGCTTTGAAAACTGCTATGCGTACGCGTTGGGTTCCACCATATTATCAACATGAATCGCTTCAAAAATTACAGCGCTTAAGACAAGGAAAAAATTCTGTAGAAGAATATTATCAGGAATTACAAACTGGCATGATTAGATGTGGTATTGTTGAGGAGAATGAAGCTATGCTTGCACGTTTTCTGGGTGGATTAAATAGAGAGATTCAGACCATTCTAGACTATAAGGAGTATACTAATATCACTCGTTTATTCCATCTTGCTTGTAAAGCTGAACGTGAAGTGCAGGATCGACAAGCATTGGGGCGAACTAACTTTTCTGCAGGCCGACCTTCATCATGGACACCACGTGCATCTTCTACTTCAACTGCACCAGCACCTCCATCCGGTGCCACCTCCAGCCGTGATACAAGAAAACAGGCACAACCACCATTATCTGCCAAGAGCGCACCTGCGGGGCCTGCACAGCGTTCTTCTTCTTCCATGGCATCAACAGGGCACACAAGTGATATTATTTGTCGTCGTTGTAAGGGAGGAGGTCATTATGCGAGGGAATGCAAATATCCGCGTGTGATGATTGCTACCGCGGATGGTGGATATGAGTCCGCTAGTGACTATGATGAGGAGACATTGGCTCTTATTACACGTGAAGAACATGGTGGAGATGATTCTGATCATGAGACGCAATACATGGCTCCTGAAGATGCTGACAGGTATGAATGTTTAGTTGCTCAACGTTCCGCTAGTGACTATGTCTGCATACTTTTCTGAAAAATTGAGTGGGCCTAGTCTGAATTATTCTACTTATGATAAAGAATTATATGCTCTTGTTCGGACTTTAGAAACATGGCAACATTATTTATGGCCCAAAGAATTTGTTATACATTCTGATCATGAATCTTTGAAACATATTAAAAGTCAAGCTAAACTGAATCGTAGACATGCTAAATGGGTTGAATTCATTGAGACTTTCCCTTATGTCATTAAACACAAGAAGGGAAAAGAAAATGTTATTGCTGATGCATTGTCTCGTCGCTATACTATGCTTTCACAACTTGACTTCAAAATATTTGGTTTGGAGACCATCAAAGATCAATATGTGCATGATGCTGATTTTAAAGATGTAATGCAGAATTGTAAAGAAGGAAGAATGTGGAACAAGTTTGTCGTTAACGATGGATTTTTGTTTCGTGCTAACAAGCTATGCATTCCAGCTAGCTCCGTTCGTCTTTTATTGTTGCAGGAAGCGCATGGAGGAGGATTAATGGGACATTTTGGCGTGAAGAAGACGGAGGACGTACTTGCTACACATTTCTTTTGGCCAAAGATGAGACGGGATGTTGAGCGTTTTATTGCTCGATGCACTACATGTCAAAAAGCTAAGTCACGACTCAATCCTCATGGTTTATATATGCCTTTGCCTGTACCTAGTGTTCCTTGGGAGGATATATCTATGGACTTTGTTTTAGGTTTACCTCGAACAAAGAAGGGGAGGGATAGCATATTTGTTGTCGTGGATAGATTCTCGAAAATGGCACACTTTATACCATGTCATAAAAGCGATGATGCTGTTAATGTTGCTGATTTGTTCTTTCGTGAAATTATTCGCTTGCATGGTGTGCCAAATACTATTGTTTCAGATCGTGATACTAAATTTCTTAGCCACTTTTGGAGATGTTTATGGGCTAAGTTGGGGACTAAACTGCTTTTTAGTACTACTTGTCACCCCCAAACTGATGGACAAACTGAAGTAGTCAATAGAATGTTGTCTACTATGCTTAGGGCTGTTTTGAAGAATAATAAGAACATGTGGGAGGAATGCTTGCCTCATATTGAATTTGCTTATAATCGTTCATTGCATTCTACTACTAAGATGTGCCCTTTTGAAGTTGTGTATGGTTTCCTACCTCGTGCACCTATTGATTTGTTGCCTCTTCCATCTTCGGAGAAGGTTAATTTTGATGCTAAACAACGTGCTGAATTGATTTTAAAAATGCATGAGTTAACTAAGGAAAACATTGAGCGCATGAATGCTAAATATAAACTTGCTGGAGATAAGGGTAGAAAACATGTTGTGTTTGCACCTGGAGATCTTGTTTGGTTACATTTGCGTAAGGATAGATTTCCTGATTTGCGCAAATCAAAGTTAATGCCACGTGCTGATGGTCCCTTTAAGGTGTTAGAGAAAATAAATGATAATGCATATAAACTTGAGCTGCCTGCAGATTTTGGGGTTAGTCCCACTTTTAACATTGCAGATTTGAAGCCTTATTTGGGTGAGGAAGATGAACTTCCGTCGAGGACGACTTCATTTCAAGAATGGGAGGATGATGAGGACATCAATACAATTGGTACACCCACAGCCCCTGCTGCTATACATACTGGACCAATTACTAGAGCTCGTGCACGCCAACTAAATTATCAGGTACTTTCGTTTCTTGGTAATGATTCTAATGTTCATGAGAATATGATGCTGCCTAAATTGGATACATTTGTTTTGCTTACAAATGAAGGGCCTAGCTTGGAGAAGGATGAACATTGGAGCAAGAACAAGCATGGAGATGATGGCATGCGCAAGGGGAACAAGAACGGAGTTACAAGTGATGATTTCAGGACTTTGAAGCCACCATAATGTGTGCATGAAGCCTTGGACGAAATATACAAGATGCCACTTCATAAATTTCGTCCCGAGGCTATTTTAGGTGCTGCGTCACCTTATTATTGGGCCAGGCCCATGTAACTTCGAAATACATAAGTATAGGCTATTTTTAGAGTCCGTATGTGTGGGGAAACAAGAGATAGGGTTGATTTCGAACCCCTCCACCAAGGGCCACGAAATTCCCCCCCTCTTCCTCCATATATACAGCCCTTAGGGCATCGTTTAGACTTTGGGTTTTGTTTAGATTAAAAGTTCGCCATAGCTGCAACTTCGCGTACTTCGTTTGTGTTCAACGACCAGACAAAGGCGTCACAGAACCCCACCTTGATCAATAAAGCTTTCATCTTATATTCGCAATATCCAGATTGCAATCTTAGTTTCTTGCTTGTTCTTCGTTTGCTCGCAGGAAACAGACCCTCGTGGTCAGGTTGATCGTGCTCCGGCGTGGTCAATAACCTCTCGGAGTTGGTTTAGCGATTGCTAAGGCGCGACGTCCTCGCACGTTCGTAGTCGGATCGTCAAAGTCGACTTCCACCAAAGCGAAATCCACCATCTCATCGAAAGACGGGACACCTTTGCCTCTATCAGTACGCGTTGGGTTCCACCATATTATCAACGTGAATTGCTTCAAAAATTGCAGCGTTTAAGACAAGGGAAAAATTCTGTAGAAGAATATTATCAGGAATTACAAACTGGCATGATTAGATGTGGTATTGTTGAGGAGAATGAAGCTATGCTTGCATGTTTTCTAGGTGGATTAAATAGAGAGATTCAGACCATTCTAGACTATAAGGAGTATACTAATATCACTCGTTTATTCCATCTTGCTTGTAAAGCTGAACGTGAAGTGCAGGATCGACAAGCATTGGGGCGAACTAACTTTTTTGCAGGCCGACCTTCATCATGGACACCACGTGCATCTTCTACTTCAACTGCACCAGCACCTCCATCCGGTGCCACCTCCAGCCGTGATACAAGAAAACAGGCACAACCACCATTATCTGCCAAGAGCGCACCTGCGGGGCCTGCACAGCGTTCTTCTTCTTCCATGGCATCAACAGGGCACACAAGTGATATTATTTGTCGTCGTTGTAAGGGAGGAGGTCATTATGCGAGAGAATGCAAATCTCCGCGTGTGATGATTGCTACCGCGGATGGTGGATATGAGTCCGCTAGTGACTATGATGAGGAGACTCTGGCTCTTATTACACGTGAAGAACATGGTGGAGATGATTCTGATCATGAGACGCAATACATGGCTCCTGAAGACGCTGACAGGTATGAATGTTTAGTTGCTCAACGTGTTTTGAGTGTGCAGGTCACACAAGCTGAGCAAAATCAGAGGCACAATTTGTTCCATACCAAGGGAGTTGTGAAGGAACGTTCTGTGCGCGTTATAATAGACGGAGGGAGCTGCAACAACTTGGCTAGCATGGAGATGGTGGAGAAGCTTTCTCTCACCACAAGACCACATCCACATCCTTACTACATCCAATGGTTCAACAACAGCGGCAAGGTTAAGGTAACACGTACTGTTCGTGTGCATTTTAGTATCTCTACATATGCTGATTATGTTGATTGTGATGTGGTACCTATGCAAGCATGTTCCTTATTACTTGGTAGACCATGGCAATTTGATAAAAATTCTGTACACCATGGTAGAAACAATCACTATACTCTTGTTCATAAGGATAAAAATATTACTCTGCTTCCTATGACTCCTGATTCCATTTTGAAAGATGATATTAATAGAGCTAATAAAGCAAAACAGGAGACGAATAAGAGTGAAAATCAGATTGTGGCAAAAGAATTTGAGCAACAAATGAAGTCTAATAATAAATCATCTAGTGTTGCTTCTGAAATTAAATTGAAAAGTGCATGTTTATTTGCCACCAAATCTGATATTGATGAGCTAGATTTCAGCAAATCTGTTTGCTATGCTTTTGTGTGCAAAGAGGCATTATTTTCATTCGAGGACGTGCCTTCCTCCTTGCCTCCTGCTGTCACTAACATTTTGCAGGAGTTCGCTGACGTCTTTCCACAAGATGTGCCACCGGGATTACCGCCTATTCGAGGGATTGAGCATCAGATTGACTTAATTCCCGGTGCTTCACTGCCAAACCGTGCACCATACCGTACCAATCCAGAGGAGACGAAGGAGATTATGCGCCAAGTACAAGAGCTTCTCGACAAAGGTTATATACGCGAATCCCTTAGTCCTTGTGCTGTTCCTATTATTCTAGTGCCGAAAAAGGATGGTACATCACGTATGTGTGTTGATTGTAGAGGCATTAATAATATTACTATTCGTTATTGTCATCCTATTCCTAGGCTAGATGATATGCTTGATGAATTGAGTGGCTCTACAATATTCTCCAAAGTTGATTTGCGTAGTGGCTACCATCAAATTCGTATGAAATTGGGAGATGAATGGAAAACAGCATTTAAAACTAAGTTTGGATTATATGAGTGGTTAGTAATGCCTTTTGGGTTAACTAATGCACCTAGTACTTTCATGAGATTAATGAACGAAGTTTTACGTGCTTTCATTGGACGATTTGTGGTAGTTTACTTTGATGACATACTGATTTATAGCAGATCTTTGGAAGAACATTTGGAACATTTACGTGCTGTTTTTATTGCTCTACGTGATGCACGTTTGTTTGGTAACCTTGGGAAGTGCACCTTTTGCACCGACCGAGTATCTTTTCTTGGCTATGTTGTTACTCCACAGGGAATTGAAGTTGACAAAGCCAAGATTGAAGCTATTGAGAGTTGGCCGCAGCCCAAAACGGTCACACAAGTGAGGAGTTTTCTTGGCCTCGCTGGATTCTATAGGCGTTTTGTGAGAGATTTCAGCACCATTGCTGCACCTCTCAACGAGCTTACAAAGAAGGATGTGCCTTTTGTTTGGGGCAGCTCAAGTTTATATGCATTATCATTTATTTTCTCTAACACCTTAAAGGGACCATCAGCACGTGGCATTAACTTTGATTTGCGCAAATCAGGAAATCTATCCTTACGCAAATGTAACCAAACAAGATCTCCAGGTGCAAACACAACATGTTTTCTACCCTTATCTCCAGCAAGTTTATATTTAGCATTCATGCGCTCAATGTTTTCCTTAGTTAACTCATGCATTTTTAAAATCAATTCAGCACGTTGTTTAGCATCAAAATTAACCTTCTCCGAAGATGGAAGAGGCAACAAATCAATAGGTGCACGAGGTAGGAAACCATACACAACTTCAAAAGGGCACATCTTAGTAGTAGAATGCAATGAACGATTATAAGCAAATTCAATATGAGGCAAGCATTCCTCCCACATGTTCTTATTATTCTTCAAAACAGCCCTAAGCATAGTAGACAACATTCTATTGACTACTTCAGTTTGTCCATCAGTTTGGGGGTGACAAGTAGTACTAAAAAGCAGTTTAGTCCCCAACTTAGCCCATAAACATCTCCAAAAGTGGCTAAGAAATTTAGTATCACGATCTGAAACAATAGTATTTGGCACACCATGCAAGCGAATAATTTCACGAAAGAACAAATCAGCAACATTAACAGCATCATCGCTTTTATGACATGGTATAAAGTGTGCCATTTTCGAGAATCTATCCACGACAACAAATATGCTATCCCTCCCCTTCTTTGTTCGAGGTAAACCTAAAACAAAGTCCATAGATATATCCTCCCAAGGAACACTAGGTACAGGCAAAGGCATATATAAACCATGAGGATTGAGTCGTGATAGAGGCGGAGGTGTCCCGTCTTTCGATGAGATGATGGATATCGCTTTGGTGGAAGTTGACTTTGACGATCCGACTACGAACGTGCAAGGACGTCGCGCCTTAGCAATCGCTAAACCAACTCCGAGAGGTTATTGACCACGCCGGAGCACGATCAACCTGACCACGAGGGTCTGTTTCCTGCGAGCAAACGAAGAACAAGCAAGAAACTAAGATTGCAATCTGGATATTGCGAATATAAGATGAAAGCTTTATTGATCAAGGTGGGGTTCTGTGACGCCTTTGTCTGGTCGTTGAACACAAACGAAGTACGCGAAGTTGCAGCTATGGCGAACTTTTAATCTAAACAAAACCCAAAGTCTAAACGATGCCCTAAGGGCTGTATATATGGAGGAAGAGGGGGGAATTTCGTGGCCCTTGGTGGAGGGGTCCGAAATCAACCCTATCTCTTGTTTCCCCACACATACGGACTCTAAAAATAGCCTATACTTATGTATTTCGAAATTACATGGGCCTGGCCCAATAATAAGGTGACGCAGCACCTAAAATAGCCTCGGGACGAAATTTAGGAAGTGGCATCTTATATATTTCGTCCAAGGCTTCATGCACCCATTATGGTGGCTTCAAAGTCCTGAAATCATCACTTGTAACTCCGTTCTTGTTCCCCTTGCGCATGCCATCATCTCCATGCTTGTTCTTGCTCCAATGTTCATCCTTCTCCAAGCTAGGCCCTTCATTTGTAAGCAAAACAAATGTATCCAATTTAGGCAGCATCATATTCTCATGAACATTAGAATCATTACCAAGAAACGAAAGTACCTGGTAATTTAGTTGGCGTGCACGAGCTCTAGTAATTGGTCCAGTATGTATAGCAGCAGGGGCTGTGGGTGTAACAATTGTATTGATGTCCTCATCATCACGACTCAATCCTCATGGTTTATATATGCCTTTGCCTGTACCTAGTGTTCCTTGGGAGGATATATCTATGGACTTTGTTTTAGGTTTACCTCGAACAAAGAAGGGGAGGGATAGCATATTTGTTGTCGTGGATAGATTCTCGAAAATGGCACACTTTATACCATGTCATAAAAGCGATGATGCTGTTAATGTTGCTGATTTGTTCTTTCGTGAAATTATTCGCTTGCATGGTGTGCCAAATACTATTGTTTCAGATCGTGATACTAAATTTCTTAGCCACTTTTGGAGATGTTTATGGGCTAAGTTGGGGACTAAACTGCTTTTTAGTACTACTTGTCACCCCCAAACTGATGGACAAACTGAAGTAGTCAATAGAATGTTGTCTACTATGCTTAGGGCTGTTTTGAAGAATAATAAGAACATGTGGGAGGAATGCTTGCCTCATATTGAATTTGCTTATAATCGTTCATTGCATTCTACTACTAAGATGTGCCCTTTTGAAGTTGTGTATGGTTTCCTACCTCGTGCACCTATTGATTTGTTGCCTCTTCCATCTTCGGAGAAGGTTAATTTTGATGCTAAACAACGTGCTGAATTGATTTTAAAAATGCATGAGTTAACTAAGGAAAACATTGAGCGCATGAATGCTAAATATAAACTTGCTGGAGATAAGGGTAGAAAACATGTTGTGTTTGCACCTGGAGATCTTGTTTGGTTACATTTGCGTAAGGATAGATTTCCTGATTTGCGCAAATCAAAGTTAATGCCACGTGCTGATGGTCCCTTTAAGGTGTTAGAGAAAATAAATGGTAATGCATATAAACTTGAGCTGCCTGCAGATTTTGGGGTTAGTCCCACTTTTAACATTGCAGATTTGAAGCCTTATTTGGGTGAGGAAGATGAACTTCCGTCGAGGACGACTTCATTTCAAGAAGGGGAGGATGATGAGGACATCAATACAATTGTTACACCCACAGCCCCTGCTGCTATACATACTGGACCAATTACTAGAGCTCGTGCACGCCAACTAAATTACCAGGTACTTACGTTTCTTGGTAATGATTCTAATGTTCATGAGAATATGATGCTGCCTAAATTGGATACATTTGTTTTGCTTACAAATGAAGGGCCTAGCTTGGAGAAGGATGAACATTGGAGCAAGAACAAGCATGGAGATGATGGCATGCGCAAGGGGAACAAGAACGGAGTTACAAGTGATGATTTCAGGACTTTGAAGCCACCATAATGGGTGCATGAAGCCTTGGACGAAATATACAAGATGCCACTTCATAAATTTCGTCCCGAGGCTATTTTAAGTGCTGCGTCACCTTATTATTGGGCCAGGCCCATGTAATTTCGAAATACATAAGTATAGGCTATTTTTAGAGTCCGTATGTGTGGGGAAACAAGAGATAGGGTTGATTTCGGACCCCTCCACCAAGGGCCACGAAATTCCCCCCCTCTTCCTCCATATATACAGCCCTTAGGGCATCGTTTAGACTTTGGGTTTTGTTTAGATTAAAAGTTCGCCATAGCTGCAACTTCGCGTACTTCGTTTGTGTTCAACGACCAGACAAAGGCGTCACAGAACCCCACCTTGATCAATAAAGCTTTCATCTTATATTCGCAATATCCAGATTGCAATCTCAGTTTCTTGCTTGTTCTTCGTTTGCTCGCAGGAAACAGACCCTCGTGGTCAGGTTGATCGTGCTCCGGCGTGGTCAATAACCTCTCGGAGTTGGTTTAGCGATTGCTAAGGCGCGACGTCCTTGCACGTTCGTAGTCGGATCGTCAAAGTCGACTTCCACCAAAGCGAAATCCACCATCTCATCGAAAGACGGGACACCTTAGCCTCTATCACACCCGCTGCACCTAACGCACCTCTCCAACAACAACAACAACGACTACCTCCACGTCGCGAAACAGACCTCCGCCGAGCAAGCCGTGTTCCTCTTGCGTTTGGCCAAACTGTTGGTGCTGCTGTTGATACTTCTGTGGCTCCTGCTGCTGATGCGGAGGAGGATGATTATGTGGGAGATTATGAGGATGAGGTTGATCAAAATCAGCACTACGTGCAGCCACCTGTACCACCACCAGCAGGTCGACCTCAGGTATATATTCGTAATGGTAGGCCTGCACCACCACCTCAGGTACGAGATGATGTCCATATTCCTAAACTGAAATTGAATATTCCATCATCTGAGGGTAGATATGTTCCTAATATATATCTTACTTGGGAGTTAGAAACTGAACAACGATTGACATGTTTACAATATCCTGAGGAGAGACGAGTTGCTGCTGATGTTTGTGCTTTCACTAGTTTTGCATGTGTATGGTGGTCTGAACATTGTAGATTATATCCTATTCCAACTACTTGGGCTGCTTTGAAAACTGCTATGCGTACGCGTTGGGTTCCACCATATTATCAACGTGAATTGCTTCAAAAATTGCAGCGTTTAAGACAAGGGAAAAATTATGTAGAAGAATATTATCAGGAATTACAAACTGGCATGATTAGATGTGGTATTGTTGAGGAGAATGAAGCTATGCTTGCACGTTTTCTGGGTGGATTAAATAGAGAGATTCAGACCATTCTAGACTATAAGGAGTATACTAATATCACTCGCTTATTCCATCTTGCTTGTAAAGCTGAACGTGAAGTGCAGGATCGACAAGCATTGGGGCGAACTAACTTTTCTGCAGGCCGACCTTCATCATGGACACCACGTGCATCTTCTACTTCAACTGCACCAGCACCTCCATCCGGTGCCACCTCCAGCCGTGATACAAGAAAACAGGCACAACCACCATTATCTGCCAAGAGCGCACCTGCGGGGCCTGCACAGCGTTCTTCTTCTTCCATGGCATCAACAGGGCACACAAATGATATTATTTGTCGTCGTTGTAAGGGAGGAGGTCATTATGCGAGAGAATGCAAATCTCCGCGTGTGATGATTGCTACCGCGGATGGTGGATATGAGTCTGCTAGTGACTATGATGAAGAGACTTTGGCTCTTATTACACGTGAAGAACATGGTGGAGATGATTCTGATCATGAGACGCAATACATGGCTCCTGAAGACGCTGACAGGTATGAATGTTTAGTTGCTCAACGTGTTTTGAGTGTGCAGATCACACAAGCTGAGCAAAATCAGAGGCACAATTTGTTCCATACCAAGGGAGTTGTGAAGGAACGTTCTGTGCGCGTCATCATAGACGGAGGGAGCTGCAACAACTTGGCTAGCATGGAGATGGTGGAGAAGCTTTCTCTCACCACAAGACCACATCCACATCCTTACTACATCCAATGGTTCAACAACAACGGCAAGGTTAAGGTAACACGTACTGTTCGTGTGCATTTTAGTATCTCTACATATGCTGATTATGTTGATTGTGATGTGGTACCTATGCAAGCATGTTCCTTATTACTTGGTAGACCATGGCAATTTGATAAAAATTCTGTACACCATGGTAGAAACAATCACTATACTCTTGTTCATAAGGATAAAAATATTACTTTGCTTCCTATGACTCCTGATTCCATTTTGAAAGATGATATTAATAGGGCTAATAAAGCAAAACAGGAGACGAATAAGAGTGAAAATCAGATTGTGGCAAAAGAATTTGAGCAACAAATGAAGCCTAATAATAAACCATCTAGTGTTGCTTCTGAAATTAAATTGAAAAGTGCATGTTTATTTGCCACCAAATCTAATATTGATGAGCTAGATTTCAGCAAATCTGTTTGCTATGCTTTTGTGTGCAAAGAGGCATTATTTTCATTCGAGGACGTGCCTTCCTCTTTGCCTCCTGCTGTCACTAACATTTTGCAGGAGTTCGCTGACGTCTTTCCACAAGACGTGCCACCGGGATTACCGCCTATTCGAGGGATTGAGCATCAGATTGACTTAATTCCCGGTGCTTCACTGCCAAACCGTGCACCATACCGTACCAATCCAGAGGAGATGAAGGAGATTATGCGTCAAGTACAAGAGCTTCTCGACAAAGGTTATATACGCGAATCCCTTAGTCCTTGTGCTGTTCCTATTATTCTAGTGCCGAAAAAGGATGGTACATCACGTATGTGTGTTGATTGTAGAGGCATTAATAATATTACTATTCGTTATCGTCATCCTATTCCTAGGCTAGATGATATGCTTGATGAATTGAGTGGCTCTACAATATTCTCCAAAGTTGATTTGCGTAGTGGATACAATCAAATTCGTATGAAACTAGGAGATGAATGGAAAACAGCATTCAAAACTAAGTTTGGATTATATGAGTGGTTAGTCATGCCTTTTGGGTTAACTAATGCACCTAGTACTTTCATGAGATTAATGAACGAAGTTTTACGTGCTTTCATTGGACGATTTGTGGTCGTTTACTTTGATGACATATTGATTTATAGCAGATCTTTGGAAGAACATTTGGAACATTTATGTGTTGTTTTTATTGCTCTACGTGATGCACGTTTGTTTGGTAACCTTGGGAAGTGCACCTTTTGCACCGACCGAGTATCTTTTCTTGGCTTTGTTGTTACTCCACAGGGAATTGAAGTTGATAAAGCCAAGATTGAAGCTATTGAGAGTTGGCCGCAACCCAAAACGGTCACACAAGTGAGGAGTTTTCTTGGCCTCGCTGGATTCTATAGGCGTTTTGTGAGAGATTTCAGCACCATTGCTGCACCTCTCAATGAGCTTACAAAGAAAGATGTGCCTTTTCTTTGGGGTACCGCACAGGAAGAAGCCTTCTCGGTATTGAAAGATAAGTTGACACATGCTCCTTTACTCCAACTTCCTGATTTTAATAAGACTTTTGAGCTTGAATGTGATGCTAGTGGAATTGGATTAGGCGGTGTGTTATTACAAGATGGCAAACCTGTTGCATACTTTTCTGAAAAATTGAGTGGGCCTAGTCTGAATTATTCTACTTATGATAAAGAATTATATGCTCTTGTTCGGACTTTAGAAACATGGCAACGTTATTTAGGGCCCAAAGAATTTGTTATACATTCTGATCATGAATCTTTGAAACATATTAAAAGTCAAGCTAAACTGAATCGTAGACATGCTAAATGGGTTGAATTCATTGAGACTTTTCCTTATGTCATTAAACACAAGAAGGGAAAAGAAAATGTTATTGCTGATGCATTGTCTCGCCGCTATACTATGCTTTCACAACTTGACTTCAAAATATTTGGTTTGGAGACCATCAAAGATCAATATGTGCATGATGCTGATTTTAAAGATGTAATGCAGAATTGTAAAGAAGGAAGAATGTGGAACAAGTTCGTCGTTAACGATGGATTTGTGTTTCATGATAACAAGCTATGCATTCCAGCTAGCTCCGTTCGTCTTTTGTTGTTGCAGGAGGCGCATGGAGGAGGATTAATGGGACACTTTGGCGTGAAGAAGATGGAGGACGTACTTGCTACACATTTCTTTTGGCCAAAGATGAGACGGGATGTTGAGTGTTTTATTGCTCGATGCACTACTTGTCAAAAAGCTAAGTCACGACTCAATCCTCATGGTTTATATATGCCTTTGCCTGTACCTAGTTTTCCTTGGGAGGATATATCTATGGACTTTGTTTTAGGTTTACCTCGAACAAAGAAGGGGAGGGATAGCATATTTGTTGTCGTGGATAGATTCTCGAAAATGGCACACTTTATACCATGTCATAAAAGCGATGATGCTGTTAATGTTGCTGATTTGTTCTTTCGTGAAATTATTCGCTTGCATGGTGTGCCAAATACTATTGTTTCAAATCGTGATACTAAATTTCTTAGCCACTTTTGGAGATGTTTATGGGCTAAGTTGGGGACTAAACTGCTTTTTAGTACTACTTGTCACCCCCAAACTGATGGACAAACTGAAGTAGTCAATAGAACGTTGTCTACTATGCTTAGGGCTGTTTTGAAGAATAATAAGAAAATGTGGGAGGAATGCTTGCCTCATATTGAATTTGCTTATAATCGTTCATTGCATTCTACTACTAAGATGTGCCCTTTTGAAGTTGTGTATGGTTTCCTACCTCGTGCTGGTATCAGAGCCAGGTTGCTCGGTGAGATTTTACAGTTTTTTAGTAGTTTAGATCGAGTCTGCTCTTCATACCTATAGTCCACGAAAAAGCCACAAAAAAAAATTTAGGGTTAGTTCATCATATCCGAACCAATCTGAGCCTTGCATAATCTTTTTAGGGTTTTGCTTTGTTGAATTTGCGGTTGCATCGTCGTGTCTAGTTGCTGGTCTTAGAGTCTAGTCTTTTAGAGTTTCGAGTTCTGGTCATAAGTTGTCACGCCGCCGCCGCACCATCATCATCGCCCCTGCCATCTACCACCACCGCACCGAATCCGTATCCATATACCACCACCAATCCGTGTCCATATACCACCACCGATCCATATCCATATACTACCACCGCTACCACCACCGCTGCCATATACCACCACCATATATCCACCACCAATCCGAGTTCCTTGCTTATTAGGTTTACCTCGAACAAAGAAGGGGAGGGATAGCATATTTGTTGTCGTGGATAGATTCTCGAAAATGGCACACTTTATACCATGTCATAAAAGCGATGATGCTGTTAATGTTGCTGATTTGTTCTTTCGTGAAATTATTCGCTTGCATGGTGTGCCAAATACTATTGTTTCAGATCGTGATACTAAATTTCTTAGCCACTTTTCGAGATGTTTATGGGCTAAGTTGGGGACTAAACTGCTTTTTAGTACTACTTGTCACCCCCAAACTGATGGACAAACTGAAGTAGTCAATAGAACGTTGTCTACTATGCTTAGGGCTGTTTTGAAGAATAATAAGAAAATGTGGGAGGAATGCTTGCCTCATATTGAATTTGCTTATAATCGTTCATTGCATTCTACTACTAAGATGTGCCCTTTTGAAGTTGTGTATGGTTTCCTACCTCGTGCACCTATTGATTTGTTGCCTCTTCCATCTTCGGAGAAGGTTAATTTTGATGCTAAACAACGTGCTGAATTGATTTTAAAAATGCATGAGTTAACTAAGGAAAACATTGAGCGTATGAATGCTAAATATAAACTTGCTAGAGATAAGGGTAGAAAACATGTTGTGTTTGCACCTGGAGATCTTGTTTGGTTACATTTGCGTAAGCATAGATTTCCTGATTTGCGCAAATCAAAGCTAATGCCACGTGCTGATGGTCCCTTTAAGGTGTTAGAGAAAATAAATGATAATGCATATAAACTTGAGCTGCCTGCAGATTTTGGGGTTAGTCCCACTTTTAACATTGCAGATTTGAAGCCTTATTTAGGTGAGGAAGATGAGTTTCCGTTGAAGACGACTTCATTTCAAGAAGGTGAGGATGATGAGGACATCAATACCATTGTTACACCCACAGCCCCTACTGCTACATATACGGGACCAATTACTAGAGCTCGCGCACGCCAATTAAATTATCAGGTACTTTCGTTTCTTGGTAATGATTCTAATGTTCATGAGAATATGATGCTGCCTAAATTGGATACATTTGTTTTGCTTACAAATGAAGGGCCTAGCTTGGAGAAGGATGAACATTGGAGCAAGAACAAGCATGGAGATGATGCCATGCGCAAGGGGAACAAGAACGGAGTTACAAGTGATGATTTCAGGACTTTGAAGCCACCATAATGGGTGCATGAAGCCTTGGACGAAATATACAGGATGCCACTTCATAAATTTCGTCCCGAGGCTATTATAGGTGCTGCGTCACCTTTTTATTGGGCCAGGCCCATGTAATTTCGAAATACATAGGTATAGGCTATTTTTAGAGTCCGTATGTGTGGGGAAACAAGAGATAGGGTTGATTTCGGACCCCTCCACCAAGGGCCACGAAATTCCCCCTCTCTTCCTCCATATATACAGCCCTTAGGGCACCGTTTAGACTTTGGGTTTTGTTTAGATTAAAACTTCGCCATAGCTGCAACTTCGCGTACTTCGTTTGTGTTCAACGACCAGACAAAGGCGTCACAGAACCCCACCTTGATCAATAAAGCTTTCATCTTATATTCGCAATATCCAGATTGCAATCTTAGTTTCTTGCTTGTTCTTCGTTTGCTCGCAGGAAACAGACCGTCGTGGTCAGGTTGATCGTGCTCCGGCGTGGTCAATAACCTCTCGGAGTTGGTTTAGCGATTGCTAAGGCGCGACGTCCTCGCATGTTCGTAGTCGGATCATCAAAGTCGACTTCCACCAAAGCGATATCCATCATCTCATCGAAAGACGGGACACATTTGCCTCTATCACCTGTAGAGCATCTTTATAGTCACCCAGTTACGTTGTGACGTTTGATAGCACACTAAGTGTTCCTTCGGTATTCGGGAGTTGCATAATCTCATAGTCATAGGAACATGTATAAGTTATGGAGAAAGCAATAGCAACAAACTAAACGATTATCGTGCTAAGCTAATGTATGGGTCAAGTCAATCACATCATTCTCTAATGATGTGATCCCATTTATCAAATGACAACTTATTGTCCATGGCTAGGAAACTTAACCATCTTTGATCAACGAGCTAGTCAAGTAGAGGCATACTAGTGACACTCTGTTTGTCTATGTATTCACACATGTACTAAGTTTCTGGTTAATACAATTCTAGCATGAATAATAAACATTTATCATGATATAAAGAAATATAAATAACAACTTTATTATTGCCTCTAGGGAATATTTCCTTCAGTCTCCCACTTGCACTAGAGTCAATAATCTAGTTCACATCGTCATGTGATTTCACACCAATAGTTCACATCTTTATGTGATTAGTTCACATCTTCATGAGACTAATACCCAAAGGGTTTACTAGAGTCCATAATCTAGTTCACATCGCTATGTGATTAACACCCAAAGAGTGATCGTGTTTTTCTTGTGAGAGAAGTTTAGCCTACGGTTCTGCAACATTCAGATCCGTATGTATTTTGCAAATATCTATGTCTACAATACTCTGCACGGAGCTACTCTAGTTAATTGCTCCCACTTTCAATATGTATCTACATCGATACTTAGAGTCATCTAGATTGGTGTCAAAAGCTTGCATCGACGTAACTCTTTACGACGAACTCTTTATCACCTCCATAACCGAGAAATATTTCCTTAGTCCTCTAAGGATAATTTTGACCATTGTTCAGTTATCTACTCCTACATCACTATTGTACTCCCTTGCCAAAATCATGCTAAGGTATACAATAGGTCTGGTACAACATAGCATACTTTATAGAACCTATGACTAAGGCATAGGGAATGACTTTTCATTCTCTTTCTATTTTCTGTCGTGGTTGGGTTTTGAGTCTTTACTCAACTTCACACCTTGCAACACATGCAAGAACTCCTTTGACTGATCCATTTGGAACTCCTTCAAAATCTTGTCAAGGTATGTACTCATTGAAAAACCTTATCAAGCATCTTGCTCAATATGTAAGCAGCTTTACCGAGGTCTTTCTTCGAAAACTCCTTTCAAACACTCCTTTATGCTTTCCAGAAAATTCTACATCATTTCCGATCAATAATATGTCATTCACATATACTTATCAGAAAGGCTGTAGTGCTCCCACTCACTTTCTTGTAAATACAGGCTTCACCGCAAGTTTGTATAAAACTATATGCTTTGATCAACTCATCAAAGCGTATATTCCAACTCCGAGATGCTTGCACCAGTCCATAGATCGATCACTGGAGCTTGCACACTTTGTTAGCATCTTTAGGATTGACAAAACCTTCTGGTTGCATCATATACAACTCTTCTTTTATTAATTCATTAAGGAATGTAGTTTTGATATCCATTTGCCAGATTTCATAAAATGCGGAAACTGCTAACATGATTCAGACAGACTTTTAAGCATCGATACGAGTGAGAAAATCTCATCATAGTCAACACCTTGAACTTGTCAAAAACCTTTTGCGATAATTCGAGCTTTGTAGATAGTAACAATACTATCAGCCTCCGTCTTCCTCTTGAAGATCCATTTATTCTGAATGGCTCACTGATCATCAAGCAAGTCAATCAAAGTCCATACTTTGTTCATATACATGGATCTCATCTCAGATTTCATGGCCTTAAGCCATTTCACGGAATCTGGGCTCATCATCGCTTCCTCATAGTTTGTAGGTTTGTCATGGTCAAGTAACATGACCTCCAGAATAGGATTACCGTACCACCCTGGTGCGGATCTTATTCTGGTTGACCTACGAGGTTCGTAGTAACTTGATCTAAAGTTTCATGATCATCATCATTAGCTTCCTCACTAATTGGTGTAGGAATCACTGGAACTGATTTCTGTGATGAACTACTTTCCAATTCGGGAGAAGGTATAATTACCTCATCAAGTTCTACTTTCCTCCCACTCTCTTCTTCCGAGAGAAACTCCTCTAGAAAGGATCCATTCTTAGCAACAAAATATCTTGCCTTCGGATCTATGATAGAAGGTGTACCCAACAGTTTCTTTTGGGTATCCTATGAAGATGCACTTCTCCGATTTGGGTTCGAGCTTATCAGTTTGAAACTTTTTCACATAAGCATCGCAACCCCAAACATTAAGAAACGACAGCTTGGGTTTCTTGCGAAACCATATGATAGAGGCGAGGGTGTCCCGATCTTTCGATGAGATGATAACTATCGATTTGGTGGAGACGACTTTGACGATCCGACTACAAACGTGCACGACGTTGCGCCTTAGCAATCGCTAAACCAATCTCCTGAGGTTACTGACGATGCCGGAAGCACGGTCAGCTTGACCACGAAGGTCTATTCCTGCAAGCAATCGAAGAACGAGCAAGAATATGATAAAGCAATCTGAATATTGCAAATATATATGAGGTATTGATAATGGTGGGGATCCGTAAGCGGTCTTGGTCTGGTCGTTGGACACAAACGAAGTACACGAAGTTGCAATGGCTAACTTTTAACTAAACAAATCCCAAGGAAAAGCTACTAGATGGATCTACTTATATAGGAGCAAGGGGTGGCGGCCAAGGAGGTGGGAGGACGTCCCAAGGCAGCCTAAAACTAAATCTAGGTCGTACAAGGCCAATGGGCCCAAGTGGAGGTGATGTAACACCTTTGGACTTGTAGTTTGACTCGGATTCTGCTGCAGCATCAGATTGTTTCGTCCACAACTCAACGCTCCGGACGAATTTGAAGGTGATTCCAGTTGGGTTGGAAAGTGCACGAAATCTAGTTTCCAACAAAAAAAAATCACCCAATTCGGAGTCCGTATGAAAAACTTGTGTGCGTTTTGAGTCAGGTGTGTCTGTGCAGTCCGAATCTGAATCCAGAACGTGAGAGACTTGGACTCTATCTTCTCTTGGGCCAAAAGTGACGTGAGAGAACTTTTTGGACAGCAAATAAACATCTCTTTCTTCCTTATCTTCATATGTGGATTGTACAAATGTCCCATACACCTGCAATTAGACAAAACACAAAAGTGTGTGAAGTATTTTTGTTCTGGATAACATAAATAGATTATTGAATAGTTTGCACTAGAAATCACCTGACAAATATGCATATATGCAATATTTTTGGTCATATCCAAGGTAGTCATGTCCTCATCACCTTTCTAGGGAAGACCATCAAGGCCTCCGTACGGAGATGAACTGTCCTTTGTATCCTCACCGAGCAACCTGAAAACTGATACCACTTGATAGAGGCAAAGGGTGTCCCGATCACGAAGGTCTATTCCTGCAAGCAATCGAAGAACAAGCAAGAATATGATAAAAGCAATCTGAATATTGCGAGTATATATGAAGTATTGATAAAGGTGGGGATCCGTAAGCGGTCTTGGTCTGGTCGTTGGACACAAACGAAGTACACGAAGTTGCAATGGCTAACTTTTAACTAAACAAATCCCAAGGAAAAGCTACTAGATGGATCTACTTATATAGGAGCAAGGGGTGGCGGCCAAGGAGGTGGGAGGACGTCCCAAGGCAGCCTAAAACTAAATCTAGGTCGTACAAGGCCAATGGGCCCAAGTGGAGGTGATGTAACACCTTTGGACTTGTAGTTTGACTCGAATTCTGCTGCAGCATCAGATTGTTTCGTCCACAACTCAACGCTCCGGACGAATTTGAAGGTGATTCCAATTGGGTTGGAAAGTGCACGAAATCTAGTTTCCAACAAAAAAAGAATCACCCAATTCGGAGTCCGTATGAAAAACTTGTGTGCGTTTTGAGTCAGGTATGTCTGTGCAGTCCGAATCTGAATCCAGAACGTGAGAGACTTGGACTCTATCTTCTCTTGGGCCAAAAGTGACGTGAGAGAACTTTTTGGACAGCAAATAAACATCTCTTTCTTCCTTATCTTCATATGTGGATTGTATAAATGTCCCATACACCTGCAATTAGACAAAACACAAAAGTGTGTGAAGTATTTTTGTTCTGGATAACATAAATAGATTATTGAATAGTTTGCACTAGAAATCACTTGACAAATATGCATATATGCAATATTTTTGGTCATATCCAAGGTAGTCATGTCCTCATCATCCTCCCCTTCTTGAAAATAAAGCCGTCCTCGGCGTTGCTTAATCTGAAATGTGGCTAACAAAAGAGACAAGGTGTACATGTTGTATATGTATATGTCATCCATTTTTACTTCCCTTGTTTTTTGCATATATGACACATGAATAGATGAGTAACTTGCATAGTTCATAAAATCTAAAGCCAAAAAATTAGCACAAGAAGTAGAAGGCATGAAAATATTGCAACTCAGTTTGCACATATAAGTGAAGCTCTTATTCATTTCAAAAGATTGACAATGTTCATCATTAAACCATCCCAACATTGGTGAATAAACCTTACTTGCATCAAATTTACATGCTACAACATGCTTAAATAAGCAAACATGCAATAAGTCATTCAACACAGAATCATCACCAAGATTAGAGGTCATATCAAAATGATTAAACATTGGTTCTTTTGCATCAATAGTTAATTCAATGGGTGCACTCAAAATTGTTGGTATTTCGGTTGTTTGATCACATGGCAAAGTCAAATTATCAACGTAGTCCTCTAAAATAGGTGGTGTGATCAAAGTAGTGGGTAGCTCATCAGATGGTGCATTCAAATTGACAAGGCATTCATCATTCTCATGTAGAGATGGAAGATCAGTACCTTTGTCATTACCTCTTATGATCAACTCAGATGATGTAGCCACTCTCGGGGGCGATGTGTCACATGGTGGAGGTGATGTAGTCCTGACAACAACGGATGTGGTTGTCATAGTATGCCTAGTAGTTAAAGGAACAATCATATCAACTCTTGGAATGTGCATCGTGCGCTTGTTCTCCTCGTGGCCAACACGTCGTTTTATTTCCTGTTCAACTTTGCAAGCAAGATGAAACAAATGGTCCATAGGATAACACTCTTCATGAATTAGTATCTCTTGAATATCACGGTTTAATCCTCCCCAAAATCTATCCATAAAATCATCTTCACTTTCTTCTAAAGAGGAATGCAACAAGGTAGTTTGTAAATCATCATAATATTTTGTTACAGTTTCACTACCTTGTTTTAAGTGTTGCAACTTCTTAATCATGTCACGAGTATAATAAGCAGGGACGAAAGTATGTCGCATGGCAAGTTTCAAATCATCCCAAGTAGTAGGTATATAATCAGGGTGTAACCGACAATATTCACTCCACCAAACCAAAGCATAACCAGTGAAACAACCAACCGCAACCTTAACCTTTTTATGTTCATCGAAATTATGGGAAGCAAATATATTTTTTATGTCGAACTCCCATTCAATATATAAAGCAGGTTTAAAACGTCCATTAAATGGTGGTATAGATACATTAACCTGATCGTGTGCATTTGGATGTTTGTGCACCTCTCGTGACGGTTGTGGTATTTGCAAAGGTGGTGGCACGTCTCCCGCGATCGACAAAGCCCATGAATTGACTCTGGATCCTGTCATGATTAGTAGAACAAGAAACAAAACCCAAAAATAATGTTCCTATAACTACTAGGATGTGGTGGTAAAACGCTCACAGTAAAGCAAATATCAATGTCTTACAAGTTCTTACCATGCAGCAGGCGGTGATCGGCAACCAGCGGTGTCAAGTAACTCCGAATATTGAGTAAAGCGATTGCCAGGGGAGCGTACGTATACACGGTGTAGAAATATGTGGAGCTGGGTTGGCTATATATGGTAGCAAAAGATTAGCAATAATCAATTCAAAGATGCAATGTTGAATAAACGCTCAACGACGGTACTGTGCTGGTCCTAGGCTAGACCGGACTAGAGACGCAAGTTCTGTTCACATTAGTCACGCCACCGCTGCATCATTATCTCTTCCGCTGTCCACCACCCATCCATCAATTTCCACCACGTGCTATCCACCATTCATTGTCATAATAATAGTTGAGATCGTTCACATCTTCACTTGATCCAATCTGCATCTTATCTAGTTTGTTTTGGAAAGAGGGAGAAAAAAAGAGAGAAAAAAACGAGAGAAACAAAAGAGAAAAAAAAGTCAGAGAAAAAAAAGGAGAGAAAGAAAAAAAAGTGTGAGGAAAAAAAAGAGAGAAGAAAAAAAAACAAAATTCAGATCTTTTTAGACTCAATCTCGTAGTTGAATTCGGATTGGAATCTGTTTTGTGCACTGTTTAGTAAAACAGGCATAACTTCCTCATATGAAGTCCGTTTTGCCTCCGCGAGTACTCAAACGAAAGCTAGCGACGAGCCGCATCTAAATAGTTGAAGAAACGAGTTCAATATTTGGCACCTCAAAATCGGCTTCTAAATAGGTCTTTTTGTCCTCCGAAGTTCATGAACACAGCTTATTCCAGTTTTTCAGGCCAGTTTTCGAATTTTTTGACTCCTCATATCAACTCGGAATTGAGCGATTCCTTTGGTGTTTGAAAGCTTGAGTCAATCCCATTCTTAAAAAAAAATTCAAAAAAATCGGCACAAACTTTTTCAGAGGAAAGTTGGAGACAAAGTTGTTGATATATCCTGCTTGGCTGTTGTTTCACATCATTATCTTTACTGCCGTTGTGATCTTCACTTATATCTTGCTGTCGAGAGCTACTTAGTATCCTTCATTGATGCTAGTTGTGCTACGACGTGACCTCATTAGTGTTCTAGGCTCGCGTCTCTAGTTCGGTCTAGCCTAGGACCAGCACAGTACCGTCGTTGAGCATTTATTCAACATTGCATCTCTGAATTGATTATTGCTAATCTTTTGCTACCATATATAGCCAACCCAGCTCCACATATTTCTACACCGTGTATACGTACGTTCCCCTGGCAATCGTTTTACACAATCTTCGGAGTTATTTGACACCGCTGGTTGCCTGTCACCACCTGCCGCATGGTAAGAACTTGTAAGATATTGATATTTGCTTTACTGTGAGCACTTTACAACCACATCCTGGTAGTTCATAGGAACATTATTCTCGAATTTTGGTTCTTGTTTCTACTAATCATGACAGGTTCCAGAGATAGAAGTTCTTGCATGACGGACACATCTTCACCATCACGAGAGTTGGGACAACACACACAAGCATATGGTCAGGTTATCTCTTTACCATCATTTGAGGGTAGATTTAATCCTGCTATTTATCTAGCTTGGGAGCTTGAAGTAGAACAAGTTTTTAGTCACCATGATTTTTCTGAACTTGAGAGAGTACGAGCTACCATTAGAGCATTTACTGGTTTTGCTTCTGTTTGATGGAGTGTACATTGTAAGAAAAACATTGATAACCAACCCACAACTTGGAAAGTTTTGAAAGCTGTAGTGAGACAACAATTTTTTCCTCCTTACTATCGTCGTGAATTGTGTCGCAAATTGGAGCAATTAAAACAAGGCAGTAACACTGTTCATGCTTACTACCAAGAGTTCAAATCTTATATGCATCATTGTGACATAGAACAATATGAGGATGATACAATAAATAGATTTTTTGGTGGTTTGAACCATGATATTCAGGCAAGATTTCAGTATATTCCTCGTTGCATTACTGGTATGTATGTCCGTGCTTGTACCTTTGAGAGACAAATACAGGAGGATGCATTGGGTGACTACAACAACTACTATTCCAGTTCATGCTCACCACCGCCGGTTGGTTACTCAACTATTGCACCTACTAGAGCAGCCCCATCTCGGATTGTGAGCGCAATATCATCTCATCGAAAGATCGGGACACCCCGCCTCTATCAACAACTTTGTCTCCAACTTTCCTCTGAAAAAGTTTGTGCCGATTTTTTTGAATTTTTTTCAAGAATGGGATTGACTCAAGCTTTCAAACACCAAAGGAATCGCTCAATTCCGAGTTGATATGAGGAGTCAAAAAATTCGAAAACTGGCCTGAAAAACTGGAATAAGCTGTGTTCATGAACTTCGGAGGACAAAAAGACCTATTTAGAAGCCGATTTTGAGGTGCCAAATATTGAACTAGCTTCTTCAACTATTTAGATGTGGCTCGTCGCTAGCTTTCGTTTGAGTACTCGCGGAGGCAAAACGGACTTCGTATGAGGAAGTTATGCCTGTTTTACTAAACAGTGCACAAAACAGATTCCAATCCGAATTCAACTACGAGATTGAGTCTAAAAAGATCCGAATTTTGTTTTTTTTTCTTCTCTCTTTTTTTTCCTCACACTTTTTTTTCTTTCTCTCCTTTTTTTTCTCTGACTTTTTTTTTCTCTTTTTTTTTCTCTCGTTTTTTTCTCTCTTTTTTTCTCCCTCTTTCCAAAACAAACTAGATAAGATGCAGATTGGATCAAGTGAAGATGTGAACGATCTCAACTATTATTATGACAATGAATGGTGGATAGCACGTGGTGGAAATTGATGGATGGGTGGTGGACAGCGGAAGAGATAATGATGCAGCGGTGGCGTGACTAATGTGAACAGAACTCGAAACTCTAAACGAACTAGACACTAAGACCAGCAACTCGACACGACGATGCAACCGATAATTCAACTATGCAAGCAATGAAAAGAAAATTGCAAAGGCTCAGACTGGCTTGGACCAAGGATGAATAGATCTAACTCTTTTTTGTGGCTTTTACTTGGACAATAGGTAAGAAAATAAATCTAATCTAGGAAAACTGGAAATTCTCACCGAGCAACCTGAAAACCGATACCACTTGATAGAGGCGAGGGTGTCCCGATCTTTCAATGAGATGATAACTATCGATTTGGTGGAGACGACTTTGACGATCCGACTACAAACGTGCATGACGTTGCGCCTTAGCAATCGCTAAACCAATCTCCTGAGGTTACTGACGATGCTGGAAGCACGGTCAGCCTGACCACGAAGGTCTATTCCTGCAAGCAATCGAAGAACAAGCAAGAATATGATAAAGCAATCTGAATATTGCAAATATATATGAGGTATTGATAATGGTGGGGATCCGTAAGCGGTCTTGGTCTGGTCGTTGGACACAAACGAAGTACACGAAGTTGCAATGGCTAACTTTTAACTAAACAAATCCCAAGGAAAAGCTACTAGATGGATCTACTTATATAGGAGCAAGGGGTGGCGGCCAAGGAGGTGGGAGGACGTCCCAAGGCAGCCTAAAACTAAATCTAGGTCGTACAAGGCCAATGGGCCCAAGTGGAGGTGATGTAACACCTTTGGACTTGTAGTTTGACTCGGATTCTGCTGCAGCATCAGATTGTTTCGTCCACAACTCAACGCTCCGGACGAATTTGAAGGTGATTCCAATTGGGTTGGAAAGGTCACGAAATCTAGTTTCCAACAAAAAAAGAATCACCCAATTCGGAGTCCGTATGAAAAACTTGTGTGCGTTTTGAGTCAGGTATGTCTGTGCAGTCCGAATCTGAATCCAGAACATGAGAGACTTGGACTCTATCTTCTCTTGGGCCAAAAGTGACGTGAGAGAACTTTTTGGACAGCAAATAAACATCTCTTTCTTCCTTATCTTCATATGTGGATTGTATAAATGTCCCATACACCTGCAATTAGACAAAACACAAAAGTGTGTGAAGTATTTTTGTTCCGGATAACATAAATAGATTATTGAATAGTTTGCACTAGAAATCACCTGACAAATATGCATATATGCAATATTTTTGGTCATATCCAAGGTAGTCATGTCCTCATCATCATAGTTCATACAGTGTCGTCTCAACAGATTTAGATGGTGCCCTATTTAACGTGAATGCAGTTGTCTCTAATGCCTAACACCAAAACGATAGTGGTAAATCGGTAAGAGACATCATAGATCACACCATATCTAATAAAGTACGGTTATGATGTTCGAACATACCATTACATTGTGGTGTTCCATGTGGTGTGAGTTGTGAAACTATTCCATATTGTTTTAAATGAAGACCAAACTCGTAACTCAAATATTTGTTTCCACGATCAGATCATAGAAACCTTATTTTCTTATTATGATTATTTTCCACTTCACTCTCGAATTCTTTGAACTTTTCAAATGTTTCGGACTTATGTTTCATCAAGTAGATATACTCATATCTGCTCAAATCATCTGTGAAGGTCAGAAAATAATGATACCCGCCACGAGCCTCAACACTCATTGGACCGCACACATCAGTATGTATTATTTCCAATAAGTCAGTTGCTCGCTCCATTGTTCCGGAGAACGGAGTCTTAGTCATCTTGCCCATGAGGCATGGTTCGCAAACATCAAGTGATTCATAATCAAGTGATTCCAAAAGCCCATCAGCATGGAGTTTCTTCATGCGCTTTACACCAATATGACCTAAATGGCAGTGCTACAAATAAGTTGCACTATCATTATTAACTTTGCATCTTTTGCCTTCAATATTATGAATATGTGTATAACCACGATCAAGATTCAACAAACCATTCACATTGGGTGTATGACCATTGAAGGTTTTATTCATGTAAACAGAACAACAATTATTCTCTGACTTAAATGAATAACCATATTGCAATAAACATGATCCAGTCATATTCATACTCAACGCAAACACCAAATAACATTTATTTAGGTTCAACACTAATCCCGAAGGTAGAGGGAGTATGCGATGGTGATCTTATCAACCTTGGAATCACTTCCAACACACATCGTTGCCTCAACCTCAACTAGTCTCTGTTCATTTTGTAACTCCTGTTTCGAGTTACTAATTATAGCAACTGAACCGGTATCAAATACCTTGGGGTTACTATAAACACTAGTAAAGTACACATCAATAACATGTATATCAAATATACCTTTCACTTTGCCATCCTTCTTATCCACCAAATACTTGGGGCAGTTCTGCTTCAAGTGACTAGTTCCTTTGAAGTTAGAAGCACTCAGTTTCAGGCTTGGGTCTAGCTTTGTGCTTCTTCATAGGAGTGGCAACTTGCTTGCCATTCGTCTTGAAGTTCACTTTCTTTCCCTTGCCCTTTTACTTGAAACTAGTGGTCTTGCCAACCATCAACACTTGATGCTTTTCTTGACTTCTACCTTCGCCGATTTTAGCATCGTGAAGAGCTTGGGAATCATTTCCGTTATCCCTTGCATATTATAGTTCATCACAAAGTTCTAGTAACTTGGTGATAGTGACTAGAGAACTCTGTCAATCACTATCTTATATGGAAGATTAACTCCCACTTGATTCAAGTGATTGTAGTACTCAGACATTCTGAGCACATGCTCACTAGCTGAGCTATTCTCCTCCATCTTGTAGGCAAAGTACTTTGTCAGAGGTCTCATACCTCTCGACATGGGCATGAGTCTGAAATACTAATTTCAACTCTTGGAACATCTCACATGCTCCATGTCATTCAAAACATTTTTGAAGTCCCGGTTCTAAGCCGTAAAGCATGGTGCACTAAACTATCAAGTAGTCATCATACAGAGCTTTGCCAAACGTTCATAATGTCTGCATCTGCTCCTGCAATAGGTCTATCACCTAGCGGTGCATCAAGGACATAATTCTTCTGTGCAGCAATGAGGATAATCCTCATATCACGGACCTAGTTCGCATCATTGCTACTATCATCTTTCAACTTATTTTTCTCTAGGAACATATCAAAAAATAAAACAGGGAAGCTATACGCAAGCAATTGATCTACAACATAGATATGCAAATACTATTAAGAATAAGTTCATGATAAATTTAAGTTCAATTAATCATATTACTTAAGAACTCCCACTTAGATAGACATCCCTCTAATCATCTAAGTGATCACGTGATCCATATCAACTAAACCATGTCCGATCATCACGTGAGATGGAGTAGTTTTTAGTGGTGAACATCACTATGTTGATCATATCTACTATATGATTCACGCTCGACCTTTCGGTCTCAGTGTTCCGAGGCCATATCTGCATATGCTAGGCTCGTCAAGTTTAACCTGAGTATTCTGCTTGTGCAAAACTGGCTTGCACCCGTTGTGTGTGAACATAGAGCTTATCACACCCGATCATCACGTGGTGTCTCAACACGAAGAACTGTCGCAACGGTGCATACTCAGGAAGAACACTTATACCTTGATATTTTAGTGAGGGATCATCTCATAATGCTACCATCGCACTAAGCAAAATAAGACGGTGATAGAGGAAAAGGTGTCCCGTCTTTCGATGAGATGATGGATATCGCTTTGGTGGAAGTCGACTTTGATGATCCGACTACGAACGTGCGAGGACGTCGCGCCTTAGCAATCGCTAAACCAACTCCGAGAGGTTATTGACCACGCCGGAGCACGATCAACCTGACCACGAGGGTCTGTTTCCTGCGAGCAAACGAAGAACAAGCAAGAAACTAAGATTGCAATCTGGATATTGCGAATTTAAGATGAAAGCTTTATTGATCATGGTGGGGTTCTGTGACGCCTTTGTCTGGTCGTTGAACACAAACGAAGTACGCGAAGTTGCAGCTATGGCGAACTTTTAATCTAAACAAAACCCAAAGTCTAAACGATGCCCTAAGGGCTGTATATATGGAGGAAGAGGGGGCAATTTCGTGGCCCTTGGTGGAGGGGTCCGAAATCAACCCTATCTCTTGTTTCCCCACACATACGGACTCTAAAAATAGCCTATACTTATGTATTTCGAAATTACATGGGCCTGGCCCAATAATAAGGTGACGCAGCACCTAAAATAGCCTCGGGACGAAATTTATGAAGTGGCATCTTGTATATTTCGTCCAAGGCTTCATGGACCCATTATGGTGGCTTCAAAGTCCTGAAATCATCACTTGTAACTCCGTTCTTGTTCCCCTTGCGCATGCCATCATCTCCATGCTTGTTCTTGCTCCAATGTTCATCCTTCTCCAAGCTAGGCCCTTCATTTGTAAGCAAAACAAATGTATCCAATTTAGGCAGCATCATATTCTCATGAACATTAGAATCATTACCAAGAAACGAAAGTACCTGGTAATTTAGTTGGCGTGCACGAGCTCTAGTAATTGGTCCAGTATGTATAGCAGCAGGGGCTGTGGGTGTAACAATTGTATTGATGTCCTCATCATCTTGATAGAGGCAAAGGTGTCCCGTCTTTCGATGAGATGGTGGATTTTGCTTTGGTGGAAGTCGACTTTGACGATCCGACTACGAACGTGCGAGGACGTCGCCCCTTAGCAATCGCTAAACCAACTCCGAGAGGTTATTGACCACGCCGGAGCACGATCAACCTGACCACGAGGGTCTGTTTCCTGCGAGCAAACGAAGAACAAGCAAGAAACTAAGATTGCAATCTGGATATTGCGAATATAAGATGAAAGCTTTATTGATCAAGGTGGGGTTCTGTGACGCCTTTGTCTGGTCGTTGAACACAAACGAAGTACGCGAAGTTGCAGCTATGGCGAACTTTTAATCTAAACAAAACCCAAAGTCTAAACGATGCCCTAAGGGCTGTATATATGGAGGAAGAGGGGGGGAATTTCGTGGCCCTTGGGGGAGGGGTCCGAAATCAACCCTATCTCTTGTTTCCCCACACATACGGACTCTAAAAATAGCCTATACTTATGTATTTCGAAATTACATGGGCCTGGCCCAATAATAAGGTGACGCAGCACCTAAAATAGCCTCGGGACGAAATTTATGAAGTGGCATCTTGTATATTTCGTCCAAGGCTTCATGCACCCATTATGGTGGCTTCAAAGTCCTGAAATCATCACTTGTAACTCCGTTCTTGTTCCCCTTGCGCATGCCATCATCTCCATGCTTGTTCTTGCTCCAATGTTCATCCTTCTCCAAGCTAGGCCCTCCATTTGTAAGCAAAACAAATGTATCCAATTTAGGCAGCATCATATTCTCATGAACATTAGAATCATTACCAACAAACGAAAGTACCTGGTAATTTAGTTGGCGTGCACGAGCTCTAGTAATTGGTCCAGTATGTATAGCAGCAGGGGCTGTGGGTGTAACAATTGTATTGATGTCCTCATCATCCTCCCCTTCTTGAAATGAAGTCGTCCTCGACGGAAGTTCATCTTCCTCACCCAAATAAAGCTTCAAATCTGCAATGTTAAAAGTGGGACTAACCCCAAAATCTGCAGGCAGCTCAAGTTTATATGCATTATCATTTATTTTCTCTAACACCTTAAAGGGACCATCAGCACGTGGCATTAACTTTGATTTGCGCAAATCAGGAAATCTATCCTTACGCAAATGTAACCAAACAAGATCTCCAGGTGCAAACACAACATGTTTTCTACCCTTATCTCCAGCAAGTTTATATTTAGCATTCATACGCTCAATGTTTTCCTTAGTTAACTCATGCATTTTTAAAATCAATTCAGCACGTTGTTTAGCATCAAAATTAACCTTCTCCGAAGATGGAAGAGGAAACAAATCAATAGGTGCACGAGGTAGGAAACCATACACAACTTCAAAAGGGCACATCTTAGTAGTAGAATGTAATGAACGATTATAAGCAAATTCAATATGAGGCAAGCATTCCTCCCACATTTTCTTATTATTCTTCAAAAGAGCCCTAAGCATAGTCGACAACGTTCTATTGACTACTTCAGTTTGTCCATCAGTTTGGGGGTGACAAGTAGTACTAAAAAGCAGTTTAGTCCCCAACTTAGCCCATAAACATCTCCAAAAGTGGCTAAGAAATTTAGTATCACGATCTGAAACAATAGTATTTGGCACACCATGCAAGCGAATAATTTCACGAAAGAACAAATCAGCAACATTAACAGTATCATCGCTTTTATGACATGGTATAAAGTGTGCCATTTTCGAGAATCTATCCACGACAACAAATATGCTATCCCTCCCCTTCTTTGTTCGAGGTAAACCTAAAACAAAGTCCATAGATATATCCTCCCAAGGAACACTAGGTACAGGCAAAGGCATATATAAACCATGAGGATTGAGTCGTGACTTAGCTTTTTGACATGTAGTGCATCGAGCAATAAAACGCTCAACATCCCGTCTCATCTTTGGCTAAAAGAAATGTGTAGCAAGTACGTCCTCCGTCTTCTTCACGCCAAAGTGTCCCATTAATCCTCCTCCATGCGCCTCCTGCAACAACAAAAGACGAACGGAGCTAGCTGGAATGCATAGCTTGTTAGCACGAAACACAAATCCATCGTTAACAACAAACTTGTTCCACATTCTTCCTTCTTTACAATTATGCATTACATCTTTAAAATCAGCATCATGCACATATTGATCTTTGATGGTCTCCAAACCAAATATTTTGAAGTCAAGTTGTGAAAGCATAGTATAGCGACGAGACAAAGCATCAGCAATAACATTTTCTTTTCCCTTCTTGTGTTTAATGATGATAGAGGCGGGGTGTCCCGATCTTTCGATGAGATGATAACTATCGATTTGGTGGAGACGACTTTGACGATCCGACTACAAACGTGCACGACGTTGCGCCTTAGCAATCGCTAAACCAATCTCCTGAGGTTACTGACGATGCCGGAAGCACGGTCAGCCTGACCACGAAGGTCTATTCCTGCAAGCAATCGAAGAACGAGCAAGAATATGATAAAGCAATCTGAATATTGCAAATATATATGAGGTATTGATAATGGTGGGGATCCGTAAGCGGTCTTGGTCTGGTCGTTGGACACAAACGAAGTACACGAAGTTGCAATGGCTAACTTTTAACTAAACAAATCCCAAAGAAAAAGCTACTAGATGGATCTACTTATATAGGAGCAAGGGGTGGCGGCCAAGGAGGTGGGAGGACGTCCCAAGGCAGCCTAAAACTAAATCTAGGTCGTACAAGGCCAATGGGCCCAAGTGGAGGTGATGTAACACCTTTGGACTTGTAGTTTGACTCGGATTCTGCTGCAGCATCAGATTGTTTCGTCCACAACTCAACGCTCCGGACGAATTTGAAGGTGATTCCAATTGGGTTGGAAAGTGCACGAAATCTAGTTTCCAACAAAAACAGAATCACCCAATTCGGAGTCCGTATGAAAAACTTGTGTGCGTTTTGAGTCAGGTATGTCTGTGCAGTCCGAATCTGAATCCAGAACGTGAGAGACTTGGACTCTATCTTCTCTTGGGCCAAAAGTGACGTGAGAGAACTTTTTGGACAGCAAATAAACATCTCTTTCTTCCTTATCTTCATATGTGGATTGTACAAATGTCCCATACACCTGCAATTAGACAAAACACAAAAGTGTGTGAAGTATTTTTGTTCTGGATAACATAAATAGATTATTGAATAGTTTGCACTAGAAATCACCTGACAAATATGCATATATGCAATATTTTTGGTCATATCCAAGGTAGTCATGTCCTCATCACCATGCAAGCGAATAATTTCACGAAAGAACAAATCAGCAACATTAACAGCATCATCACTTTTATGACATGGTATAAAGTGTGCCATTTTCGAGAATCTATCCACGACAACAAATATGCTATCCCTCCCCTTCTTTGTTCGAGGTAAACCTAAAACAAAGTCCATAGATATATCCTCCCAAGGAACAGTAGGTACAGGCAAAGGCATATATAAACCATGAGGATTGAGTCGTGACTTAGCTTTTTGACATGTAGTGCAGCGAGCAATAAAACGCTCAACATCCCGTCTCATCTTTGGCCAAAAGAAATGTGTAGCAAGTACGTCCTCCGTCTTCTTCACGCCAAAGTGTCCCATTAATCCTCCTCCATGCGCCTCCTGCAACAACAAAAGACGAACGGAGCTAGCTGGAATGCATAGCTTGTTAGCACGAAACACAAATCCATCGTTAACAACAAACTTGTTCCACATTCTTCCTTCTTTACAATTCTGCATTACATCTTTAAAATCAGCATCATGCACATATTGATCTTTGATGGTCTCCAAACCAAATATTTTGAAGTCAAGTTGTGAAAGCATAGTATAGCGACGAGACAATGCATCAGCAATAACGTTTTCTTTTCCCTTCTTGTGTTTAATGACATAAGGAAAAGTCTCAATGAATTCAACCCATTTAGCATGTCTACGATTCAGTTTAGCTTGACTTTTAATATGTTTCAAAGATTCATGATCAGAATGTATAACAAATTCTTTGGGCCATAAATAATGTTGCCATGTTTCTTAAGTCCGAACAAGAGCATATAATTCTTTATCATAAGTAGAATAATTCAGACTAGGCCCACTCAATTTTTCAGAAAAGTATGCAACAGGTTTGCCATCTTGCAATAACACACCTCCTAATCCAATTCCACTAGCATCACATTCAAGCTCAAAAGTCTTATTAAAATCAGGAAGTTGGAGTAAAGGAGCATGTGTCAACTTATGTTTCAATACCGTGAAGGCTTCTTCCTGTGCGGTACCCCAAAGAAAAGGCACATCTTTCTTTGTAAGCTCATTGAGAGGTGCAGCAATGGTGCTGAAATCTCTCACAAAACGCCTATAGAATCCAGCGAGGCCAAGAAAACTCCTCACTTGTGTGACCGTTTTGGCCTGCGGCCAACTCTCAATAGCTTCAATCTTGGCTTTATCAACTTCAATTCCCTGTGGAGTAACAACATAGCCAAGAAAAGATACTCGGTCGGTGCAAAAGGTGCACTTCCCAAGGTTACCAAACAAACGTGCATCACGTAGAGCAATAAAAACAGCACGTAAATGTTCCAAATGTTCTTCCAAAGATCTGCTATAAATCAATATGTCATCAAAGTAAACTACCACAAATCGTCCAATGAAAGCACGTAAAACTTCGTTCATTAATCTCATGAAAGTACTAGGTGCATTAGTTAACCCAAAAGGCATGACTAACCACTCATATAATCCAAACTTAGTTTTAAATGCTATTTTCCATTCATCTCCCAATTTCATATGAATTTGATGGTAGCCACTACGCAAATCAACTTTGGAGAATATTGTAGAGCCACTCAATTCATCAAGCATATCATCTAGCCTAGGAATAGGATGACGATAACGAATAGTAATATTATTAATGCCTCTACAATCAACACACATACGTGATGTACCATCCTTTTTCGGCACTAGAATAATAGGAACAACACAAGGACTAAGGGATTCGCGTATATAACCTTTGTCGAGAAGCTCTTGTACTTGACGCATAATCTCCTTCGTCTCCTCTGGATTGGTACGATATGGTGCACGGTTTGGCAGTGAAGCACCGGGAATTAAGTCAATCTGATGCTCAATCCCTCGAATAGGCGGTAATCCCGGTGGCACGTCTTCTGGAAAGACGTCAGCGAACTCCTGCAAAATGTTAGTGACAGCAGGAGGCAAAGAGGAAGGCACGTCCTCGAATGAAAATAATGCCTCTTTGCACACAAAAGCATAGCAAACAGATTTGCTGAAATCTAGCTCATCAATATCAGATTTGGTGGCAAATAAACATGCACTTTTCAATTTAATTTCAGAAACAACACTAGATGGTTTATTATTAGGCTTCATTTGTTGCTCAAATTCTTTTGCCACAATCTGATTTTCACTCATATTCTTCTCCTGTTTTGCTTTATTAGCTCTATTAATATCATGTTTCAAAATGGAATCAGGAGTCATAGGAAGCAAAGTAATATTTTTATCCTTATGAACAAGAGTATAGTGATTGTTTCTACCATGGTGTACAGAGTTTTTATCAAATTGCCATGGTCTACCAAGTAATAAGGAACATGCTTGCATAGGTACCACATCACAATCAACATAATCAGCATATGTAGAGATACTAAAATGCACACGAACAGTACGTGTTACCTTAACCTTGCCGCTGTTGTTGAACCATTGGATGTAGTAAGGATGTGGATGTGGTCTTGTGGTGAGAGAAAGCTTCTCCACCATCTCCATGCTAGCCGAGTTGTTGCAGCTCCCTCCGTCTATTATGACGCGCACAGAACGTTCCTTCACAACTCCCTTGGTATGGAACAAATTGTGCCTCTGATTTTGCTCAGCTTGTGTGACCTGCACACTCAAAACACGTTGAGCAACTAAACATTCATACCTGTCAGCGTCTTCAGGAGCCATGTATTGCGTCTCATGATCAGAATCATCTCCACCATGTTCTTCACGTGTAATAAGAGCCAATGTCTCCTCATCATAGTCACTAGCGGACTCATATCCACCATCCGCGGTAGCAATCATCACAAGCGGAGATTTGCATTCTCTCGCATAATGACCTCCTCCCTTACAACGACGACAAATAATATCACTTGTGTGCCCTGTTGATGCCATGGAAGAAGAAGAACGCTGTGCAGGCCCCGCAGGTGCGCTCTTGGCAGATAATGGTGGTTGTGCCTATTTTCTTGTATCACGGCTGGAGGTGGCACCGGATGGAGGTGCTGGTGCAGTTGAAGTAGAAGATGCACGTGGTGTCCATGATGAAGGTCGGCCTGCAGAAAAGTTAGTTCGCGCCAATGCTTGTCGATCCTGCACTTCACGTTCAGCTTTACAAGCAAGATGGAATAAACGAGTGATATTAGTATACTCCTTATAGTCTAGAATGGTCTGAATCTCTCTATTTAATCCACCTAGAAAACGTGCAAGCATAGCTTCATTCTCCTCAACAATACCACATCTAATCATGCCAGTTTGTAATTCCTGATAATATTCTTCTACAGAATTTTTTCCTTGTCTTAAGCGCTGTAATTTTTGAAGCAATTCACGTTGATTATATGGTGGAACCCAACGAGTACGCATAGCAGTTTTCAAAGCAGCCCAAGTAGTTGGAACAGGATATAATCTACAATGTTCAGACCACCATACACATGCAAAACTAGTGAAAGCACAAACAGCAGCAGCAACTCGTCTCTCCTCAGGATATTGTAAACATGTAAATCGTTGTTCAGTTTCTAACTCCCAAGTAAGATATATATCAGGAACATATCTACCCTCAAATGGTGGAATATTCAATTTCAGTTTAGGAATATGGACATCATCTCGTACTTGAGGTGGTGGTGCAGGCCTACCATTACGAATATATACCTGAGGTCGACCTGCTGGTGGTGGTGCAGGTGGCTGCACGTAGTGCTGATTTTGATCAACCTCATCCTCATAATCGCCCGCATACTCATCATCCTCCTGGGTACCAGCAGCAGTAGTAGCAGGAGGCAAAGAAGCACCAACAGCAGTAGCAGCGGCACCAGAATTTTGTCCTGGCTCAATAGGAACACGCTGTGCTCGTCCATACTGATTCGGAAGGGGGCGTAGTTGTTGTTGTTGCAGAGGTGCGACAGGTGCAGCCGGTGGTGGAAGACGCGCAAGCAGTTCATTAAATCTGTTATCGAGCTTTGTTTCGAACGTCTTCTCAAGGTCAGTGATCTTCTCCATGGCCTCTTCAAAATTGTTCAGCACATCTTGTACCTGTTCAGTCATCATTTGCTGAAACTTATCATGAAGCTCCTTGTTCGATAAGTTCTCCCAGTCAATCTCGTCGGCTTGTGATCCTGGCATGGTTAGCAGCAATAGAAACACACAAGAATATGATCCTACAGACTACTAAGAAGTGGTGGTGGTGTATCACAAGTCCGTCAAGCAAATCTCAAATTCTTACCAGTTCTTACCCAGCAGCAGGCCGTGATCGGCAACCGTTGTAGTCAAAAACTCTCAAAGCTTGGATAGAGCGATTACCAGGGAGAGTCAAACACACGACGTAGATGTATGTGGAGCTGGGAAGGCTTATAGTATGGTAGCAAAAAGGGTCAGCAATAATCAATTCAGAGATGCAAAGTTGAATAAACGCTCAACGACGGTACTGTGCTGGTCCTAGGCTAGACTGTGCTAGAGACGCGAGCCTAGAACACCAACAAAATCACGGCGCGGCACGTAAACAAGGGAAAAGCACACTCTGAATTTTTTTTTTCGCTCTTTTTTTTTGGCGCTCTTTTTTTTTGCGCTGCTTTTTTTTGCGAAAAATCACTCTAATGGCGAGTGTCTCAAAACTCTTCCTAGCTCACACTGACAGGATGGGCACGAAATTTTTCGACCAATTTTTTTTTTTCGACTGCCCGGACCCAAAAACTGGAAACGGGTCAAAAAAAACTTCCTGATAGAGGCAAAGGTGTCCCGTCTTTCGATGAGATGGTGGATTTCGCTTTGGTGGAAGTCGACTTTGACGATCCGACTACGAACGTGCGAGGACGTCGCGCCTTAGCAATCGCTAAACCAACTCCGAGAGGTTATTGACCACGCCGGAGCACGATCAACCTGACCACGAGGGTCTGTTTCCTGCGAGCAAACGAAGAACAAGCAAGAAACTGAGATTGCAATCTGGATATTGCGAATATAAGATGAAAGCTCTATTGATCAAGGTGGGGTTCTGTGACGCCTTTGTCTGGTCGTTGAACACAAACGAAGTACGCGAAGTTGCAGCTATGGCGAACTTTTAATCTAAACAAAACCCAAAGTCTAAACGATGCCCTAAGGGCTGTATATATGGAGGAAGAGGGGGGGAATTTCGTGGCCCTTGGTGGACGGGTCCGAAATCAACCCTATCTCTTGTTTCCCCACACATACGGACTCTAAAAATAGCCTATACTTATGTATTTCGAAATTACATGGGCCTGGCCCAATAATAAGGTGACGCAGCACCTAAAATAGCCTCGGGACGAAATTTATGAAGTGGCATCTTGTATATTTCGTCCAAGGCTTCATACACACATTATGGTGGCTTCAAAGTCCTGAAATCATCACTTGTAACTCCGTTCTTGTTCCCCTTGCGCATGCCATCATCTCCATGCTTGTTCTTGCTCCAATGTTCATCCTTCTCCAAGCTAGGCCCTTCATTTGTAAGCAAAACAAATGTATCCAATTTAGGCAGCATCATATTCTCATGAACATTAGAATCATTACCAAGAAACGAAAGTACCTGATAATTTAGTTGGCGTGCACGAGCTCTAGTAATTGGTCCAGTATGTATAGCAGCAGGGGCTGTGGGTGTACCAATTGTATTGATGTCCTCATCATCCTCCCCTTCTTGAAATGAAGTCGTCCTCGACGGAAGTTCATCTTCCTCACCGAAATAAGGCTTCAAATCTGCAATGTTAAAAGTGGGACTAACCCCAAAATCTGCAGGCAGCTCAAGTTTATATGCATTATCATTTATTTTCTCTAACACCTTAAAGGGACCATCAGCACGTGGCATTAACTTTGATTTGCGCAAATCAGGAAATCTATCCTTACGCAAATGTAACCAAACAAGATCTCCAGGTGCAAACACAACATGTTTTCTACCCTTATCTCCAGCAAGTTTATATTTAGCATTCATGCGCTCAATGTTTTCCTTAGTTAACTCATGCATTTTTAAAATCAATTCAGCACGTTGTTTAGCATCAAAATTAACCTTCTCCGAAGATGGAAGAGGCAACAAATCAATAGGTGCACGAGGTAGGAAACCATACACAACTTCAAATGGGCACATCTTAGTAGTAGAATGCAATGAACAATTATAAGCAAATTCAATATGAGGCAAGCATTCCTCCCACATTTTCTTATTATTCTTCAAAACAGCCCTAAGCATAGTAGACAACGTTCTATTGACTACTTCAGTTTGTCCATCAGTTTGGGGGTGACAAGTAGTACTAAAAAGCAGTTTAGTCCCCAACTTAGCCCATAAACATCTCCAAAAGTGGCTAAGAAATTTAGTATCACGATCTGAAACAATAGTATTTGGCACACCATGCAAGCGAATAATTTCACGAAAGAACAAATCAGCAACATTAACAGCATCATCGCTTTTATGACATGGTATAAAGTGTGCCATTTTCGAGAATCTATCCACGACAAAAAATATGCTATCCCTCCCCTTCTTTGTTCGAGGTAAACCTAAAACAAAGTCCATAGATATATCCTCCCAAGGAACACTAGGTACAGGCAAAGGCATATATAAACCATGAGGATTGAGTCGTGACTTAGCTTTTTGACATGTAGTGCATCGAGCAATAAAACGCTCAACATCCCGTCTCATCTTTGGCCAAAAAAAATGTGTAGCAAGTACGTCCTCTGTCTTCTTCACGCCAAAGTGTCCCATTAATCCTCCTCCATGCACCTCCTGCAACAACAAAAGACGAACGGAGCTAGCTGGAATGCATAGCTTGTTAGCACGAAACACAAATCCATCGTTAACGACGAACTTGTTCCACATTCTTCCTTCTTTACAATTCTGCATTACATCTTCAAAATCAGCATCATGCACATATTGATCTTTGATGGTCTCCAAACCAAATATTTTGAAGTCAAGTTGTGAAAGCATAGTATAGCGGCGAGACAATGCATCAGCAATAACATTTTCTTTTCCCTTCTTGTGTTTAATGACATAAGGAAAAGTCTCAATGAATTCAACCCATTTAGCATGTCTACGATTCAGTTTAGCTTGACTTTTAATATGTTTCAAAGATTCATGATCAGAATGTATAACAAATTCTTTGGGCCATAAATAATGTTGCCATGTTTCTAAAGTCCGAACAAGAGCATATAATTCTTTATCATAAGTAGAATAATTCAGACTAGGCCCACTCAATTTTTCAGAAAAGTATGCAACAGGTTTGCCATCTTGTAATAACACACCGCTGATAGAGGCAAAGGTGTCCCGTCTTTCGATGAGATGATGGATATCGCTTTGGTGGAAGTCGACTTTGACGATCCGACTACGAACGTGCGAGGACGTCGCGCCTTAGCAATCGCTAAACCAACTCCGAGAGGTTATTGACCACGCCGGAGCACGATCAACCTGACCACGAGGGTCTGTTTCCTGCGAGCAAATGAAGAACAAGCAAGAAACTGAGATTGCAATCTGGATATTGCGAATATAAGATGAAAGCTTTATTGATCAAGGTGGGGTTCTGTGACGCCTTTGTCTGGTCGTTGAACACAAACGAAGTACGCGAAGTTGCAGCTATGGCGAACTTTTAATCTAAACAAAACCCAAAGTCTAAACGATGCCCTAAGGGCTGTATATATGGAGGAAGAGGGGGGGAATTTCGTGGCCCTTGGTGGAGGGGTCCGAAATCAACCCTATCTCTTGTTTCCCCACACATACGGACTCTAAAAATAGCCTATACTTATGTATTTCGAAATTACATGGGCCTGGCCCAATAATAAGGTGACGCAGCACCTAAAATAGCCTCGGGACGAAATTTATGAAGTGGCATCTTGTATATTTCGTCCAAGGCTTCATGCGCACATTATGGTGGCTTCAAAGTCCTGAAATCATCACTTGTAACTCCGTTCTTGTTCCCCTTGCGCATGCCATCATCTCCATGCTTGTTCTTGCTCCAATGTTCATCCTTCTCCAAGCTAGGCCCTTCATTTGTAAGCAAAACAAATGTATCCAATTTAGGCAGCATCATATTCTCATGAACATTAGAATCATTACCAAGAAACGAAAGTACCTGATAATTTAGTTGGCGTGCACGAGCTCTAGTAATTGGTCCAGTATGTATAGCAGCAGGGGCTGTGGGTGTAACAATTGTATTGATGTCCTCATCATCCTCCCCTTCTTGAAATGAAGTCGTCCCCGACGGAAGTTCATCTTCCTCACCCACATAATGCTTCAAATCTGCAATGTTAAAAGTGGGACTAACCCCAAAATCTGTAGGCAACTCAAGTTTATATGCATTATCATTTATTTTCTCTAACACCTTAAAGGGACCATCAGCACGTGGCATTAGCTTTGATTTGCGCAAATCAGGAAATCTATCCTTACGCAAATGTAACCAAACAAGATCTCCAGGTGCAAACACAACATGTTTTCTACCCTTATCTCCAGCAAGTTTATATTTAGCATTCATACGCTCAATGTTTTCCTTAGTTAACTCATGCATTTTTAAAATCAATTCAGCACGTTGTTTAGCATCAAAATTAACCTTCTCCGAAGATGGAAGAGGCAACAAATCAATAGGTGCACGAGGTAGGAAACCATACACAACTTCAAAAGGGCACATCTTAGTAGTAGAATGCAATGAACGATTATAAGCAAATTCAATATGAGGCAGGCATTCCTCCCACATTTTCTTATTATTCTTCAAAACAGCCCTAAGCATAGTAGACAACGTTCTATTGACTACTTCAGTTTGTCCATCAGTTTGGGGGTGACAAGTAGTACTAAAAAGCAGTTTAGTCCCCAACTTAGCCCATAAACATCTCCAAAAGTGGCTAAGAAATTTAGTATCACGATCTGAAACAATAGTATTTGGCACACCATGCAAGCGAATAATTTCACGAAAGAACAAATCAGCAACATTAACAGCATCATCCCTTTTATGACATGGTATAAAGTGTGCCATTTTCGAGAATCTATCCACGACAACAAATATGCTATCCCTCCCCTTCTTTGTTCGAGGTAAACCTAAAACAAAGTCCATAGATATATCCTCCCAAGGAACAGTAGGTACAGGCAAAGGCATATATAAACCATGAGGATGGAGTCGTGACTTAGCTTTTTGACATGTAGTGCAGCGAGCAATAAAACGCTCAACATCCCGTCTCATCTTTGGCCAAAAGAAATGTGTAGCAAGTACGTCCTCCGTCTTCTTCACGCCAAAGTGTCCCATTAATCCTCCTCCATGCGCCTCCTGCAACAACAAAAGACGAACGGAGCTAGCTGGAATGCATAGCTTGTTAGCACGAAACACAAATCCATCGTTAACAACAAACTTGTTCCACATTCTTCCTTCTTTACAATTCTGCATTACATCTTTAAAATCAGCATCATGCACATATTGATCTTTGATGGTCTCCAAACCAAATATTTTGAAGTCAAGTTGTGAAAACATAGTATAGCGACGAGACAATGCATCAGCAATAACATTTTCTTTTCCCTTCTTGTGTTTAATGACATAAGGGAAAGTCTCAATGAATTCAACCCATTTAGCATGTCTACGATTCAGTTTAGCTTGACTTTTAATATGTTTCAAAGATTCATGATCAGAATGTATAACAAATTCTTTGGGCCATAAATAATGTTGCCATGTTTCTAAAGTCCGAACAAGAGCATATAATTCTTTATCATAAGTAGAATAATTCAGACTAGGCCCACTCAATTTTTCAGAAAAGTATGCAACAGGTTTGCCATCTTGTAATAACACACCTCCTAATCCAATTCCACTAGCATCACATTCAAGCTCAAAAGTCTTATTAAAATCAGGAAGTTGGAGTAAAGGAGCATGTGTCAACTTATCTTTCAATACGTGAAGGCTTCTTCCTGTGCGGTACCCCAAACAAAAGGCACATCCTTCTTTGTAAGCTCGTTGAGAGGTGCAGCAATGGTGCTGAAATCTCTCACAAAACGCCTATAGAATCCAGCGAGGCCAAGAAAACTCCTCACTTGTGTGACCGTTTTGGGCTGCGGCCAACTCTCAATAGCTTCAATCTTGGCTTTGTCAACTTCAATTCCCTGTGGAGTAACAACATAGCCAAGAAAAGATACTCGGTCGGTGCAAAAGGTGCACTTCCCAAGGTTACCAAACAAACGTGCATCACGTAGAGCAATAAAAACAGCACGTAAATGTTCCAAATGTTCTTCCAAAGATCTGCTATAAATCAGTATGTCATCAAAGTAAACTACCACAAATCGTCCAATGAAAGCACGTAAAACTTCGTTCATTAATCTCATGAAAGTACTAGGTGCATTAGTTAACCCAAAAGGTAATTTTCATTAATCGTCCAATGAAAGCACGTACTAGCGGACTCATATCCACCATCCGCGGTAGCAATCATCACACGCGGAGATTTGCATTCTCTCGCATAATGACCTCCTCCCTTACAACGACGACAAATAATATCACTTGTGTGCCCTGTTGATGCCATGGAAGAAGAAGAAGGCTGTGCAGGCCCCGCAGGTGCGCTCTTGGCAGATAATGGTGGTTGTGCCTGTTTTCTTGTATCACGGCTGGAGGTGGCACCGGATGGAGGTGCTGGTGCAGTTGAAGTAGAAGATGCACGTGGTGTCCATGATGAAGGTCGGCCTGCAGAAAAGTTAGTTCGCCCCAATGCTTGTCGATCCTGCACTTCACGTTCAGCTTTACAAGCAAGATGGAATAAACGAGTGATATTAGTATACTCCTTATAGTCTAGAATGGTCTGAATCTCTCTATTTAATCCACCCAGAAAACATGCAAGCATAGCTTCATTCTCCTCAACAATACCACATCTAATCATGCCAGTTTGTAATTCCTGATAATATTCTTCTACAGAATTTTTTCCTTGTCTTAAGCGCTGTAATTTTTGAAGCAATTCACGTTGATAATATGGTGGAACCCAACGCGTACGCATAGCAGTTTTCAAAGCGGCCCAAGTAGTTGGAATAGGATACAATCTACAATGTTCAGACCACCATACACATGCAAAACTAGTGAAAGCACAAACAGCAGCAGCAACTCGTCTCTCCTCAGGATATTGTAAACATGTAAATCGTTGTTCAGTTTCTAACTCCCAAGTAAGATATATATCAGGAACATATCTACCCTCAAATGGTGGAATATTCAATTTCAGTTTAGGAATATGGACATCATCTCGTACCTGAGGTGGTGGTGCAGGCCTACCATTACGAATATATACCTGAGGTCGACCTGCTGGTGGTGGTACAGGTGGCTGCACGTAGTGCTGATTTTGATCAACCTCATCCTCATAATCTCCCACATAATCATCCTCCTCCGCATCAGCAGCAGGAGCCACAGAAGTATCAACAGCAGCACCAACAGTTTGGCCAAACGCAAGAGGAACACGGCTTGCTCGGCGGAGGTCTATTTCGCGACGTGGAGGTAGTCATTGTTGTTGTTGATAGAGGCAAAGGTGTCCCGTCTTTCGATGAGATGATGGATATCGCTTTGGTGGCAGTCGACTTTGACGATCCGACTACGAACGTGCGAGGACGTCGCGCCTTAGCAATCGCTAAACCAACTCCAAGAGGTTATTGACCACGCCGGAGCACGATCAACCTGACCACGAGGGTCTGTTTCCTGCGAGCAAACGAAGAACAAGCAAGAAACTGAGATTGCAATCTGGATATTGCGAATATAAGATGAAAGCTTTATTGATCAAGGTGGGGTTCTGTGACGCCTTTGTCTGGTCGTTGAACACAAACGAAGTACGCGAAGTTGCAGCTATGGCGAACTTTTAATCTAAACAAAACCCAAAGTCTAAACGATGCCCTAAGGGCTGTATATATGGAGGAAGAGGGGGGGAATTTCGTGGCCCTTGGTGGAGGGGTCCGAAATCAACCCTATCTCTTGTTTCCCCACACATACGGACTCTAAAAATAGCCTATACTTATGTATTTCGAAATTACATGGGCCTGGCCCAATAATAAGGTGACGCAGCACCTAAAATAGCCTCGGGACGAAATTTATGAAGTGGCATCTTGTATATTTCGTCCAAGGCTTCATGCGCACATTATGGTGGCTTCAAAGTCCTGAAATCATCACTTGTAACTCCGTTCTTGTTCCCCTTGCGCATGCCATCATCTCCATGCTTGTTCTTGCTCCAATGTTCATCCTTCTCCAAGCTAGGCCCTTCATTTGTAAGCAAAACAAATGTATCCAATTTAGGCAGCATCATATTCTCATGAACATTAGAATCATTACCAAGAAACGAAAGTACCTGATAATTTAGTTGGCGTGCACGAGCTCTAGTAATTGGTCCAGTATGTATAGCAGCAGGGGCTGTGGGTGTAACAATTGTATTGATGTCCTCATCACAAAACGCCTATAGAATCCAGCGAGGCCAAGAAAACTCCTCACTTGTGTGACCGTTTTAGGCTGCGGCCAACTCTCAATAGCTTCAATCTTGGCTTTATCAACTTCAATTCCCTGTGGAGTAACAACATAGCCAAGAAAAGATACTCGGTCGGTGCAAAAGGTGCACTTCCCAAGGTTACCAAACAAACGTGCATCACGTAGAGCAATAAAAACAGCACGTAAATGTTCCAAATGTTCTTCCAAAGATCTGCTATAAATCAATATGTCATCAAAGTAAACTACCACAAATCGTCCAATGAAAGCACGTAAAACTTCGTTCATTAATCTCATGAAAGTACTAGGTGCATTAGTTAACCCAAAAGGCATGACTAACCACTCATATAATCCAAACTTAGTTTTAAATGCTGTTTTCCATTCATCTCCCAATTTCATACGAATTTGATGGTATCCACTACGTAAATCAACTTTGGAGAATATTGTAGAGCCACTCAATTCATCAAGCATATCATCTAGCCTAGGAATAGGATGACGATAACGAATAGTAATATTATTAATGCCTCTACAATCAACACACATACGTGATGTACCATCCTTTTTCGGCACTAGAATAATAGGAACAGCACAAGGACTAAGGGATTCGCGTATATAACCTTTGTCGAGAAGCTCTTGTACTTGACGCATAATCTCCTTCGTCTCCTCTGGATTGGTACGGTATGGTGCACGGTTTGGCAGTGAAGCACCGGGAATTAAGTCAATCTGATGCTCAATCCCTCGAATAGGCGGTAATCCCGGTGGCACGTCTTGTGGAAAGACGTCAGCAAACTCCTGCAAAATGTTAGTGACAGCAGGAAGCAAAGAGGAAGGCACGTCCTCGAATGAAAATAATGCCTCTTTGCACACAAAAGCATAGCAAACAGATTTGCTGAAATCTAGCTCATCAATATCAGATTTGGTGGCAAATAAACATGCACTTTTCAATTTAATTTCAGAAGCAACACTAGATGGTTTATTATTAGGCTTCATTTGTTGCTCAAATTCTTTTGCCACAATCTGATTTTCACTCTTATTCGTCTCCTGTTTTGCTTTATTAGCTCTATTAATATCATCTTTCAAAATGAAATCAGGAGTCATAGGAAGCAAAGTAATATTTTTATCCTTATGAACAAGAGTATAGTGATTGTTTCTACCATGGTGTACAGAATTTTTAACAAATTGCCATGGTCTACCAAGTAATAAGGAACATGCTTGCATAGGTACCACATCACAATCAACATAATCAGCATATGTAGAGATACTAAAATGCACACGAACAGTACATGTTACCTTAACCTTGCCACTGTTGTTGAACCATTGGATGTAGTAAGGATGTGGATGTGGTCTTGTGGTGAGAGAAAGCTTCTCCACCATCTCCATGCTAGCCAAGTTGTTGCAGCTCCCTTCGTCTATTATGACGCGCACAGAACGTTCCTTCACAACTCCCTTGGTATGGAACAAGTTGTGCCTCTGATTTTGCTCAGCTTGTGTGACCTGCACACTCAAAACACGTTGAGCAACTAAACATTCATACCTGTCAGCGTCTTCAGGAGCCATGTATTGCGTCTCATGATCAGAATCATCTCCACCATGTTCTTCACGTGTAATAAGAGCCAATGTCTCCTCATCATAGTCACTAGCGGACTCATATCCACCATCCGCGGTAGCAATCATCACACGCGGAGATTTGCATTCCCTCGCATAATGACCTCCTCCCTTACAACGACGACAAATAATATTACTTGTGTGCCCTGTTGATGCCATGGAAGAAGAAGAACGTTGTGCAGGCCCCGCAGGTGCGCTCTTGGCAGATAATGGTGGTTGTGCCTGTTTTCTTGTATCACGGCTGGAGGTGGCACCGGATGGAGGTGCTGGTGCAGTTGAAGTAGAAGATGCACGTGGTGTCCATGATGAAGGTCGGCCTGCAGAAAAGTTAGTTCGCCCCAATGCTTGTCGATCCTGCACTTCACGTTCAGCTTTACAAGCAAGATGGAATAAACGAGTGATATTAGTATACTCCTTATAGTCTAGAATGGTCTGAATCTCTCTATTTAATCCACCCAGAAAACGTGCAAGCATAGCTTCATTCTCCTCAACAATACCACATCTAATCATGCCAGTTTGTAATTCCTGATAATATTCTTCTACAGAATTTTTCCCTTGTCTTAAACGCTGCAATTTTTGAAGCAATTGACGTTGATAATATGGTGGAACCCAACGCGTACGCATAGCAGTTTTCAAAGCAGCCCAAGTAGTTGGAATAGGATATAATCTACAATGTTCAGACCACCATACACATGCAAAACTAGTGAAAGCACAAACAGCAGCAGCAACTCGTCTCTCCTCAGGATATTGTAAACATGTAAATCGTTGTTCAGTTTCTAACTCCCAAGTAAGATATATATCAGGAACATATCTACCCTCAAATGGTGGAATATTCAATTTCAGTTTAGGAATATGGACATCATCTCGTACCTGAGGTGGTGGTGCAGGCCTACCATTACGAATATATACCTGAGGTCGACCTGCTGGTGGTGGTACAGGTGGCTGCACGTAGTGCTGATTTTGATCAACCTCATCCTCATAATCTCCCACATAATCATCCTCCTCCGCATCAGCAGCAGGAGCCACAGAAGTATCAACAGCAGCACCAACAGTTTGGCCAAACGCAAGAGGAACACGGCTTGCTCGGCGGAGGTCTATTTCGCGACGTGGAGGTAGTCATTGTTGTTGTTGATAGAGGCAAAGGTGTCCCGTCTTTCGATGAGATGATGGATATCGCTTTGGTGGCAGTCGACTTTGACGATCCGACTACGAACGTGCGAGGACGTCGCGCCTTAGCAATCGCTAAACCAACTCCAAGAGGTTATTGACCACGCCGGAGCACGATCAACCTGACCACGAGGGTCTGTTTCCTGCGAGCAAACGAAGAACAAGCAAGAAACTGAGATTGCAATCTGGATATTGCGAATATAAGATGAAAGCTTTATTGATCAAGGTGGGGTTCTGTGACGCCTTTGTCTGGTCGTTGAACACAAACGAAGTACGCGAAGTTGCAGCTATGGCGAACTTTTAATCTAAACAAAACCCAAAGTCTAAACGATGCCCTAAGGGCTGTATATATGGAGGAAGAGGGGGGGAATTTCGTGGCCCTTGGTGGAGGGGTCCGAAATCAACCCTATCTCTTGTTTCCCCACACATACGGACTCTAAAAATAGCCTATACTTATGTATTTCGAAATTACATGGGCCTGGCCCAATAATAAGGTGACGCAGCACCTAAAATAGCCTCGGGACGAAATTTATGAAGTGGCATCTTGTATATTTCGTCCAAGGCTTCATGCGCACATTATGGTGGCTTCAAAGTCCTGAAATCATCACTTGTAACTCCGTTCTTGTTCCCCTTGCGCATGCCATCATCTCCATGCTTGTTCTTGCTCCAATGTTCATCCTTCTCCAAGCTAGGCCCTTCATTTGTAAGCAAAACAAATGTATCCAATTTAGGCAGCATCATATTCTCATGAACATTAGAATCATTACCAAGAAACGAAAGTACCTGATAATTTAGTTGGCGTGCACGAGCTCTAGTAATTGGTCCAGTATGTATAGCAGCAGGGGCTGTGGGTGTACCAATTGTATTGATGTCCTCATCACTTCCTATAATGGCACCTGTCTCAAAACACTCAGAAACACCTAAAAATAGGATAGCCAGAAATTTTTTCGAAAAATGCGTTTTCGAAAAAATTTTGGGCCTACTCCGGCAAGGAAACCTACTCCGGCAAGGAAACACGAATCGGAATCTAGATGGATCTCGAAAACAAACCTAATATGACAAGAACTCGGATTGGTGGTGGTATATGGCAGCAGTGGTGGTAGCGGTGGTACTATATGGATATGGATCGGTGGTGGTATATGGACACGGATTGGTGGTGCTTATTGGATACGGATTCGGAGCGGTGGTGGTAGATGGCAGGGGCGATGATGATGGTGCGGCGGCGGCGTGACAACTTATGACCAGAACTCGAAACTCTAAAAGACTAGACTCTAAGACCAGCAACTAGACACGACGATGCAACCGCAAATTCAACAAAGCAAAACCCTAAAAAGATTATGCAAAGGCTCAGATTGGTTCGGATATGATGAACTAACCCTAATTTTTTTTGTGGCTTTTTCGTGGACTGTAGGTATGAAGAACAGACTCGATCTAAACTACGAAAAACTGTAAAATCTCACCGAGCAACCTGGAAATCTGATACCACTTGATAGAGGCAAAGGTGTCCCGTCTTTCGATGAGATGATGGATATCGCTTTGGTGGAAGTCGACTTTGACGATCCGACTACGAACGTGCGAGGATGTCGCGCCTTAGCAATCGCTAAACCAACTCCGAGAGGTTATTGACCACGCCGGAGCACGATCAACCTGACCACGAGGGTCTGTTTCCTGCGAGCAAACGAAGAACAAGCAAGAAACTAAGATTGCAATCTGGATATTGCGAATATAAGATGAAAGCTTTATTGATCAAGGTGGGGTTCTGTGACGCCTTTGTCTGGTCGTTGAACACAAACGAAGTACGCGAAGTTGCAGCTATGGCGAACTTTTAATCTAAACAAAACCCCAGGAAAAGCTACTAGATGGATCTACTTATATAGGAGCAAGGGGTGGCGGCCAAGGAGGTGGGAGGACGTCCCAAGGCAGCCTAAAACTAAATCTAGGTCGTACAAGGCCAATGGGCCCAAGTGGAGGTGATGTAACACCTTTGGACTTGTAGTTTGACTCGGATTCTGCTGCAGCATCAGATTGTTTCGTACACAACTCAACGCTCCGGACGAATTTGGAGGTTATTCCAATTGGGTTGGAAAGTGCACGAAATCTAGTTTCCAACAAAAAAAGAATCACCCAATTCGGAGTCCGTATGAAAAACTTGTGTGCGTTTTGAGTCAGGTGTGTCTGTGCAGTCCGAATCTGAATCCAGAACGTGAGAGACTTGGACTCTATCTTCTCTTGGGCCAAAAGTGACGTGAGAGAACTTTTTGGACAGCAAATAAACATCTCTTTCTTCCTTATCTTCATATGTGGATTGTACAAATGTCCCATACACCTGCAATTAGACAAAACACAAAAGTGTGTGAAGTATTTTTGTTCTGGATAACATAAATAGATTATTGAATAGTTTGCACTAGAAATCACCTGACAAATATGCATATATGCAATATTTTTGGTCATATCCAAGGTAGTCATGTCCTCATCAGCACCGGATGGAGGTGCTGGTGCAGTTGAAGTAGAAGATGCACGTGGTGTCCATGATGAAGGTCGGCCTGCAGAAAAGTTGGTTCGCCCCAATGCTTGTCGATCCTGCACTTCACGTTCAGCTTTACAAGCAAGATGGAATAAACGAGTGATATTAGTATACTCCTTATAGTCTAGAATGGTCTGAATCTCTCTATTTAATCCACCCAGAAAACGTGCAAGCATAGCTTCATTCTCCTCAACAATACCACATCTAATCATGCCAGTTTGTAATTCCTGATAATATTCTTCTACAGAATTTTTCCCTTGTCTTAAACGCTGCAATTTTTGAAGCAATTCACGTTGATAATATGGTGGAACCCAACGCGTACGCATAGCAGTTTTCAAAGCAGCCCAAGTAGTTGGAATAGGATATAATCTACAATGTTCAGACCACCATACACATGCAAAACTAGTGAAAGCACAAACAGCAGCAGCAACTCGTCTCTCCTCAGGATACTGTAAACATGTAAATCGTTGTTCAGTTTCTAACTCCCAAGTAAGATATATATCAGGAACATATCTACCCTCAAATGGTGGAATATTCAATTTCAGTTTAGGAATATGGACATCATCTCGTACCTGAGGTGGTGGTGCAGGCCACCATTACGAATATATACCTGAGGTCGACCTGCTGGTGGTGGTACAGGTGGCTGCACGTAGTGTTGATTTTGATCAACCTCATCCTCATAATCTCCCACATAATCATCCTCCTCCGCATCAGCAGCAGGAGCCACAGAAGTATCAACAGCAGCACCAACAGTTTGGCCAAACGCAAGAGGAACACGGCTTGCTCGGCGGAGGTCTGCTTCGCGACGTGGAGGTAGTCGTTGTTGTTGTTGTTGGAGAGGTGCGTTAGGTGCAGCGGGTGGTGGTGGTGGAAGACGCGCGAGCAATTCATTAAACTTGTTATCGAGCTTTGTTTCGAACGTCTTCTCAAGGCCAGTGATCTTCTCCATGGCCTCTTCAAAATTGTTCAGCACATCTTGCACCTGTTCAGTCATCATTTGCTGAAACTTATCATGAAGCTCCTTGTTCAATAAATTCTCCCAGTCAATCTCGTCGGCTTGTGATCCTGGCATGGTTAGCAGCAATAGAAACACACAAGAATATGATCCTACAGACTACTAAGAAGTGGTGGTGGTGATAGAGGCGAGGGTCCCGATCTTTCGATGAGATGATGGATATCGCTTTGGTGGAAGTCGACTTTGACGATCCGACTACGAACGTGCGAGGACGTCGCGCCTTAGCAATCGCTAAACCAACTCCGAGAGGTTATTGACCACGCCGGAGCACAATCAACCTGACCACGAGGGTCTGTTTCCTGCGAGCAAACGAAGAACAAGCAAGAAACTAAGATTGCAATCTGGATATTGCGAATATAAGATGAAAGCTTTATTGATCAAGGTGGGGTTCTGTGACGCCTTTGTCTGGTCGTTGAAGACAAACGAAGTACGCGAAGTTGCAGCTATGGCGAACTTTTAATCTAAACAAAACCCAAAGTTTAAACGATGCCCTAAGGGCTGTATATATGGAGGAAGAGGGGGGGAATTTCGTGGCCCTTGGTGGAGGGGTCCGAAATCAACCCTATCTCTTGTTTCCCCACACATACGGACTCTAAAAATAGCCTATACTTATGTATTTCGAAATTACATGGGCCTGGCCCAATAATAAGGTGACGCAGCACCTAAAATAGCCTCGGGGCGAAATTTATGAAGTGGCATCTTGTATATTTCGTCCAAGGCTTCATGCACCCATTATGGTGGCTTCAAAGTCCTGAAATCATCACTTGTAACTCCGTTCTTGTTCCCCTTGCGCATGCCATCATCTCCATGCTTGTTCTTGCTCCAATGTTCATCCTTCTCCAAGCTAGGCCCTTCATTTGTAAGCAAAACAAATGTATCCAATTTAGGCAGCATCATATTCTCATGAACATTAAAATCATTAGCAAGAAACGAAAGTACCTGGTAATTTAGTTGGCGTGCACGAGCTCTAGTAATTGGTCCAGTATGTATAGCAGCAGGGGCTGTGGGTGTAACAATTGTATTGATGTCCTCATCACAAAGGCTCAGATTGGTTCGGATATGATGAACTAACCCTAAATTTTTTTTTGTGGCTTTTTCGTGGACTGTAGGTATGAAGAACAGACTCGATCTAAACTACGAAAAACTGTAAAATCTCACCGAGCAACCTGGAAATCTGATACCACTTGATAGAGGCAAAGGTGTCCCGTCTTTCGATGAGATGATGGATATCGCTTTGGTGGAAGTCGACTTTGACGATCCGACTACGAACGTGCGAGGACGTCGCGCCTTAGCAATCGCTAAACCAACTCCGAGAGGTTATTGACCACGCCGGAGCACGATCAACCTGACCACGAGGGTCTGTTTCCTGCGAGCAAACGAAGAACAAGCAAGAAACTAAGATTGCAATCTGGATATTGCGAATTTAAGATGAAAGCTTTATTGATCAAGGTGGGGTTCTGTGACGCCTTTGTCTGGTCGTTGAACACAAACGAAGTACGCGAAGTTGCAGCTATGGCGAACTTTTAATCTAAACAAAACCCAAAGTCTAAACGATGCCCTAAGGGCTGTATATATGGAGGAAGAGGGGGCAATTTCGTGGCCCTTGGTGGAGGGGTCCGAAATCAACCCTATCTCTTGTTTCCCCACACATACGGACTCTAAAAATAGCCTATACTTATGTATTTCGAAATTACATGGGCCTGGCCCAATAATAAGGTGACGCAGCACCTAAAATAGCCTCGGGATGAAATTTATGAAGTGGCATCTTGTATATTTCGTCCAAGGCTTCATGCACCCATTATGGTGGCTTCAAAGTCCTGAAATCATCACTTGTAATTCCGTTCTTGTTCCCCTTGCGCATGCCATCATCTCCATGCTTGTTCTTGCTCCAATGTTCATCCTTCTCCAAGCTAGGCCCTCCATTTGTAAGCAAAACAAATGTATCCAATTTAGGCAGCATCATATTCTCATGAACATTAGAATCATTACCAACAAACGAAAGTACCTGGTAATTTAGTTGGCGTGCACGAGCTCTAGTAATTGGTCCAGTATATATAGCAGCAGGGGCTGTGGGTGTAACAATTGTATTGATGTCCTCATCAGATGGATAAAGGATAAACATCACATGCAATTAATATAAGTGATATGATATGGCCATCATCATCTTGTGCCTTTGATCTCCATCTCCAAAGCACCATCATGATCACCATCGTCACTGGCTTGACACCTTGATCTTCGTCGAAGCATCATTGTCGTCTGGCCAACTATTGCTTCTACGACTATCGCTACCGCTTAGTGATAAAGTAAAGCAATTACATGGTGATTGCATTTCATACAATAAAGCGACAACCATATGGCTCCTGCCAGTTGCCGATAACTCTATTACAAGACATGATCATCGCATACAATAAAATTTAGCATCATGTCTTGACCATATCACATCATAACATGCCCTGCGAAAACAAGTTAGATGTCCTCTACTTTATTGTTGCAAGTTTTACGTGGCTGCTACGGGCTGAGCAAGAACCGTTCTTACCTACGCATCAAAAACCACAACGCGGTATAGTGATTGCTTTTTGATCTTCAGAAAGAACCATGTTCATTGAATCCGATTCAACTAAAGTTGGAGAAACTGACACCCACCAGCCACCTGTGTGCGAAGCACGTCAGTAGAACCAGTCTCGCATAAGCGTACGCGTAATGTCGGTCTGAGCCGCTTCATCCAATAATACCGCTGAATCAAGAATCAACTAGTGATGGCAAGCAATATGTATATACCCACGCCCATAACTCCTTTGTGTTCTACTTGTGCATATAACATCTACGCATAGACCTGACTCTGATACCACTGTTGGGGAATGCAGTAATTTCAAAAAAAAAGTCATACGCACACGCAAGATCTATTTAGGTGATGCATAGCAACAAGAGGGAAGAGTGTTGTCCACGTACCCTCGTAGACCGTAAGCGGAAGCGTTATGACAACGCGGCTAATGTAGTCAAACGTCTTCATGATCCGACCAATCCTAGCACCGAACATACAGCAGCTTTGCGATCTGCACACGTTCAGCTCGGTGACGTCCCGCGAACTCTAGATCCAGCTGAGTGTAGAGGGACAGTTTCGTCAGCACGACGGCGTGATGACAGTGATGATAAAGCTACCGGAGCAGGGCTTCACCTAAGCACTGCAACAATATGGCCGAGGTGGATTATGGTGGAGGGGGCACCGCACACGGCTAAACAATGTCAACTTGTGTGTTCTAGGGTGCCCCCTGCCCCAGTATATAAAGGTTCAAGGGGGAGGCCGGCCGGCCCTTGGGGCGCCCAAGGAGGGGAGGAATCCTCCTCCTAGTAGGAGTAGGATTCATCCTTTCCTAGTCCTACTAGGAGGGGGAAGGAAGGAGTGGGAGAGGGGAAGGAAAAGGGGGGCGCCGCCCCCTCCTAGTCCAATTCGGACTCAAGGGGGAGGGGGCGCGCGGCCTGCCCTGGCCGCCCCTCTCTCTCTCTCTCCACTAAGGCCCATCTAGGCCCATTAGCTCCCCCCGGGGGGGGGGGGGTTCCGGTAACCCTCTAGCACGTCGTTTTTATCCGAAATCATCCGGAACACTTCCGGTGTCCGAATATAACCGTCCAATATATCAATCTTTATGTCTTGATCATTTCGAGGCTCCCCGTCATGTCCGTGATCACATCCGGGACTCTGAACTACCTTCGGTACATCAAAACACATGAACTCATAATAATGATCGTCATCGAACATTAAGCGTGCGGACCCTACGGGTTCGAGAACTATGTAGACTTGACCGAGACTCATCTCTGGTCAATAACCAATAGAGGAACCTGGATGCTCATATTGGTTCCTACATATTCTACGAAGATCTTTATCGGTCAAACCGCATCGCAACATACGTTGTTCCCTTTGTCATCGGTATGTTACTTGCCTGAGATTCAATCGTCGGTATCTCAATACCTAATTCAATCTCGTTACCGGCAAGTCTCTTTACTCGTTCCATAATGCATCATCCCGTGACTAACTCATTAATCACATTGCTTGCAAGGCTCATAGTGATGTGCATTACCGAGAGGGCCCAGAGATACCTTTCCGATACACGGAGTGACAAATCCTAATCTCGGTCTATGCCAACTCAACAAACACCATCGAAGACACCTGTAGAGCATCTTTATAGTCGCCTAGTTATGTTGTGACCTTTGATACCAGACTAAGTGTTCCTCCGGTATTTGGGAGTTGCATAATCTCATAGTCATAGGAACATGTATAAGTTATGGAGAAAGCAATAGCAACAAACTAAACGATCATCGTGCTAAGCTAATGGATGGGTCAAGTCAATCACATCATTCTCTAATGATGTGATCCCGTTTATCAAATGACAACTCTTTATCCATGGCTAGGAAACTTAACCATATTTGATCAACGAGCTAGTCAAGTAGAGGCATACTAGTGACACTCTGTTTGTCTATGTATTCACACATGTACTAAGTTTCCGGTTAATACAATTCTACCATGAATAATAAACATTTATCATGATATAAGGAAATATAAATAACAAATTTATTATTGCCTCTAGGGCATATTTCCTTCAAGCGGGCGGGGAGGGGAACTCATTGGGGAGTCGACGACGAGGTCAAGGGGGGCGGGGGCCTCGGACGGTGGCGAATCAAGGTCGCGGCCATGGCCAGGAATACGGTTGCGGGCTCGTCGTTCAGGTGCGCCGGATCAACCTAGTCACCATAGTCAAAGTAGAAGACCGCTAGGGTCCTCGTGGACTAGCACACATAGCGTTGTCATCGGTGGCCATACGGACCACGAACAGCGGCGACGAGTCGCTCGGAGGAGCTCATAGTGGTGAATCCTGATGAGGACATCAATACTATTGTTATACCCACAGCCCCTACTGCTATACATACTGGACCAATTACTAGAGCTCACGCACGCCAATTGAATTACCAAGTACTTTCGTTTCTTGCTAACGATTCTAATGTTCATGAGTATATGATGCTGCCTAAATTAGATACATTTGTTTTGCTTACAAATAAAGGGCCTAGCTTGGACAAGAAATATGAACCTTGGAGCAAGTTCAAGCATGGAGATGATGGCATGCGCAAGGGGAACAAGGACAGCGTTACAAGTGATGATTTCAGGACTTTGAAGCCACCATAATGAGTGCATGAAGCCTTGGACGAAATATACAAGATGCCACTTCATAAATGTCGTCCAGAGGCAATTCTAGGTGCTCCGTCACCTTATCATTGGGCCAGGCCCATGTAATTTCAAAATACTTGATTATAGGTTGTTTTTAGAGTCCGTATGTGTGGGGAAACAAGAGTTAGGGTTGGTTTCGGACCCCTCCCCCAAGGGCCACGAAACCCCCCCCCCTCTCCCTCCATATATACAGCCCTTAGGGCATCGTTTATACTTTAGGTTTTGTTTAGATAAAAAGTTCGCCATAGCTGCAACTTCGCGTACTTTGTTTCTGTTCAACGACCAGACCAAGGCGTCACAGAACCCCACTTGATCAATAAAGCTTTCCTCTTTTATTCGCAATATCCAGATTGCAATTTCAGTTTCTTGGTTGTTCTTCGTTTCCTTGAAGGAAATAGACCCTCGTGGTTAGGTTGATCGTGCTCCGGTGTGGTAAATAACGCCTTGGAGTTGGCTTAGTGATTGCTAAGGCGCGCCGTCCTCGCACGTTCGTAGTCAGATCGTGAAAGTCTACTTCACTATAAATGATAGCCACCATCTCATCGAAAGACGGGACACCTTTGGCTCTATCAAGTGGTATCAGATTTCCTGGTTGCTCGGTGAGATTTTACAGTTTTTTGTAGTTTAGATCGAGTGTGTTCTCCATACCTACAGTTCACAAAAAGCTAAAAAAATTAGGGTTAGTTCATCATATCCGAACCAATCTTAGTGATAGAGGCGGAGGTGTCCCGTCTTTCGATGAGATGATGGATTTCGCTTTGGTGGAAGTCGACTTTGACGATCCGACTACGAACGTGCGAGGACGTCGCGCCTTAGCAATCGCTAAACCAACTCCGAGAGGTTATTGACCACGCCGGAGCACGATCAACCTGACCACGAGGGTCTGTTTCCTGCGAGCAAACGAAGAACAAGCAAGAAACTGAGATTGCAATCTGGATATTGCGAATATAAGATGAAAGCTTTATTGATCAAGGTGGGGTTCTGTGACGCCTTTGTCTGGTCATTGAACACAAACGAAGTACGCGAAGTTGCAGCTATGGCGAACTTTTAATCTAAACAAAACCCAAGGAAAAGCTACTAGATGGATCTACTTATATAGGAGCAAGGGGTGGCGGCCAAGGAGGTGGGAGGACGTCCCAAGGCAGCCTAAAACTAAATCTAGGTCGTACAAGGCCAATGGGCCCAAGTGGAGGTGATGTAACACCTTTGGACTTGTAGTTTGACTCGGATTTTGCTGCAGCATCAGATTGTTTCGTCCACAACTCAACGCTCCGGACGAATTTGAAGGTGATTCCAATTGGGTTGGAAAGTGCACGAAATCTAGTTTCCAACAAAAAAAGAATCACCCAATTCGGAGTCCGTATGAAAAACTTGTGTGCGTTTTGAGTCAGGTATGTCTGTGCAGTCCGAATCTGAATCCAGAACGTGAGAGACTTGGACTCTATCTTCTCTTGGGTCAAAAGTGACGTGAGAGAACTTTTTGGACAGCAAATAAACATCTCTTTCTTCCTTATCTTCATATGTGGATTGTACAAATGTCCCATACACCTGCAATTAGACAAAACACAAAAGTGTGTGAAGTATTTTTGTTCTGGATAACATAAATAGATTATTGAATAGTTTGCACTAGAAATCACCTGACAAATATGCATATATGCAATATTTTTGGTCATATCCAAGGTAGTCATGTCCTCATCATCCTCCCTTCTTGAAAATAAAGCCGTCCTCGGCGTTGCTTAATCTGAAATGTGGCTAACAAAAGAGACAAGGTGTACATGTTGTATATGTATATGTCATCCATTTTTACTTCCCTTGATTTTTGCATATATGACACATGAATAGATGAGTAACTTGCATAGTTCATAAAATCTAAAGCCAAAAAATTAGCACAAGAAGTAGAAGGCATGAAAATATTGCAACTCAGTTTGCACATATAAGTGAAGCTCTTATTCATTTCAAAAGATTGACAATGTTCATCATTAAACCATCCCAACATTGGTGAATAAACCTTACTTGCATCAAATTTACATGCTACAACATGCTTAAATAAGCAAACATGCAATAAGTCATTCAACACAGAATCATCACCAAGATTAGAGGTCATATCAAAATGATTAAACATTGATTCTATTGCATCAATAGTTAATTCAATGGGTGCACTCAAAATTGTTGGTATTTCAGTTGTTTGATCACATGGCAAAGTCAAATTATCAACGTAGTCCTCTAAAATAGGTGGTGTGATCAAAGTAGTGGGTAGCTCATCAGATGGTGCATTCAAATTGACAAGGCATTCATCATTCTCATGTAGAGATGGAAGATCAGTACCTTTGTCATTACCTCTTATGATCAACTCAGATGATGTAGCCACTCCCGGGGGCGATGTGTCACATGGTGGAGGTGATGTAGTCCTGACAACAACGGATGTGGTTGTCATAGTATGCCTAGTAGTTGAAGGAACAATCATATCAACTCTTGGAATGTGCACCGTGCGCTTGTTCTCCTCGTGGCCAACACGTAGTTTTATTTCCTGTTCAGCTTTGCAAGAAAGATGAAACAAATGGTCCATAGGATAACACTCTTCATGAATTAGTATCTCTTGAATATCATGGTTTAATCCTCCCCAAAATCTATCCATAAAATCATCTTCACTTTCTTCTAAAGAGGAATGCAACAAGGTAGTTTGTAAATCATCATAATATTTTGTTACAGTTTTACTACCTTGTTTTAAGTGTTGCAACTTCTTAATCATGTCACGAGTATAATAAGCAGGGACGAAAGTATGTCGCATGGCAAGTTTCAAATCATCCCAAGTAGTAGGTATATAATCAGGGTGTAACCGACAATATTCACTCCACCAAACCAAAGCATAACCAGTGAAAGAACCAACCGCAACCTTAACCTTTTTATGTTCATTGAAATTATGGGAAGCAAATATATTTTTTATGTCGAACTCCCATTCAATATATAAAGCAGGTTTAAAACGGCCATTAAATGGTGGTATAGATACATTAACCTGATCATGTGCATTTGGATGTTTGTGCACCTCTCGTGACGGTTGTGGTATTTGCAAAGGTGGTGGCACGTCTCTCGCGATCGACAAAGCCCATGAATTGACTCTGGATCCTGTCATGATTAGTAGAACAAGAAACAAAATCCAAAAATAATGTTCCTATAACTACTAGGATGTGGTGGTAAAACGCTCACAGTAAAGCAAATATCAATGTCTTACAAGTTCTTACCATGCAGCAGGCGGTGATCGGCAACCAGCGGTGTCAACTAACTCCGAATATTGAGTAAAGCGATTGCCAGGGGAGCGTACGTATACACGGTGTAGAAATATGTGGAGCTGGGTTGGCTATATATGGTAGCAAAAGATTAGCAATAATCAATTCAAAGATGCAATGTTGAATAAACGCTCAATGACGGTACTGTGCTGGTCCTAGGCTAGACCGGACTAGAGACGCGAGCCTAGAACACTAATGAGGTCACGGCGTAGCACAACTAGCATCAATGAAGGATACTGATGAGGACATGACTACCTTGGATATGACCAAAAATATTGCATATATGCATATTTGTCAGGTGATTTCTAGTGCAAACTATTCAATAATCTATTTATGTTGATAGAGGCAAAGGTGTCCCGTCTTTCGATGAGATGGTGGATTTCGCTTTGGTGGAAGTCGACTTTGACGATCCGACTACGAACGTGCGAGGACGTCGCGCCTTAGCAATCGCTAAACCAACTCCGAGAGGTTATTGACCACGCCGGAGCACGATCAACCTGACCACGAGGGTCTGTTTCCTGCGAGCAAACGAAGAACAAGCAAGAAACTGAGATTGCAATCTGAATATTGCAAATATATATGAGGTATTGATGATGGTGGGGATCCGTAAGCGGTCTTGGTCTGGTCGTTGGACACAAACGAAGTACACGAAGTTGCAATGGCTAACTTTTAACTAAACAAATCCCAAGGAAAAAGCTACTAGATGGATCTACTTATATAGGAGCAAGGGGTGGCGGCCAAGGAGGTGGGAGGACGTCCCAAGGCAGCCTAAAACTAAATCTAGGTCGTACAAGGCCAATGGGCCCAAGTGGAGGTGATGTAACACCTTTGGACTTGTAGTTTGACTCGGATTCTGCTGCAGCATCAGATTGTTTCGTCCACAACTCAACGCTCCGGACGAATTTGAAGGTGATTCCAATTGGGTTGGAAAGTGCACGAAATCTAGTTTCCAACAAAAAAAGAATCACCCAATTCGGAGTCCGTATGAAAAACTTGTGTGCGTTTTGAGTCAGATGTGTCTGTGCAGTCCGAATCTGAATCCAGAACGTGAGAGACTTGGACTCTATCTTCTCTTGGGCCAAAAGTGACGTGAGAGAACTTTTTGGACAGCAAATAAACATCTCTTTCTTCCTTATCTTCATATGTGGATTGTACAAATGTCCCATACACCTGCAATTAGACAAAACACAAAAGTGTGTGAAGTATTTTTGTTCTGCATAACATAAATAGATTATTGAATAGTTTGCACTAGAAATCACCTGACAAATATGCATATATGCAATATTTTTGGTCATATCCAAGGTAGTCATGTCCTCATCATCCTCCCCTTCTTGAAAATAAAGCCGTCCTCGGCGTTGCTTAATCTGAAATGTGGCTAACAAAAGAGACAAGGTGTACATGTTGTATATGTATATGTCATCCATTTTTACTTCCCTTGATTTTTGCATATATGACACATGAATAAATGTGTAACTTGCATAGTTCATAAAATCTAAAGCCAAAAAATTAGCACAAGAAGTAGAAGGCATGAAAATATTGCAACTCAGTTTGCACATATAAGTGAAGCTCTTATTCATTTCAAAAGATTGACAATGTTCATCATTAAACCATCCCAACATTGGTGAATAAACCTTACTTGCATCAAATTTACATGCTACAACATGCTTAAATAAACAAACATGCAATAAGTCATTTAACACAGAATCATCACCAAGATTAGAGGTCATATCAAAATGATTAAACATTGGTTCTTTTGCATCAATAGTTAATTCAATGGGTGCACTCAAAATTGTTGGTATTTCAGTTGTTTGATCACATGGCAAAGTCAAATTATCAACGTAGTCCTCTAAAATAGGTGGTGTGATCAAAGTAGTGGGTAGCTCATCAGATGGTGCATTCAAATTGACAAGGCATTCATCATTCTCATGTAGAGATGGAAGATCGGTACCTTTGTCATTACCTCTTATGATCAACTCAGATGATGTAGCCACTCTCGGGGGCGATGTGTCACATGGTGGAGGTGATGTAGTCCTGACAACAACGGATGTGGTTGTCATAGTATGCCTAGTAGTTGAAGGAACAATCATATAAACTCTTGGAATGTGCACCGTGCGCTTGTTCTCCTCGCGGCCAACACGTCGTTTTATTTCCTGTTCAGCTTTGCAAGCAAGATGAAACAAATGGTCCATAGGATAACACTCTTCATGAATTAGTATCTCTTGAATATCACGGTTTAATCCTCCCCAAAATCTATCCATAAAATCATCTTCACTTTCTTCTAAAGAGGAATGCAACAAGGTAGTTTGTAAATCATCATAATATTTTGTTACAGTTTCACTACCTTGTTTTAAGTGTTGCAACTTCTTAATCATGTCACGAGTATAATAAGCAGGGACGAAAGTATGTCGCATGGCAAGTTTCAAATCATCCCAAGTAGTAGGTATATAATCAGGGTGTAACCGACAATATTCACTCCACCAAACCAAAGCATAACCAGTGAAAGAACCAACCGCAACCTTAACCTTTTTATGTTCATTGAAATTATGGGAAGCAAATATATTTTTTATGTCGAACTCCCATTCAATATATAAAGCAGGTTTAAAACGGCCATTAAATGGTGGTATAGATACATTAACCTGATCATGTGCATTTGGATGTTTGTGCACCTCTCGTGACGGTTGTGGTATTTGCAAAGGTGGTGGCACATCTCCCGCGATCGACAAAGCCCATGAATTGACTCTGTATCCTGTCATGATTAGTAGAACAAGAAACAAAACCCAAAAATAATGTTCCTATAACTACTAGGATGTGGTGGTAAAACGCTCACAGTAAAGCAAATACCAATGTCTTACAAGTTCTTACCATGCAGCAGGCGGTGATCGGCAACCAGCGGTGTCAAGTAACTCCGAATATTGAGTAAAGCGATTGCCAGGGGAGCGTACGTATACACGGTGTAGAAATATGTGGAGCTGGGTTGGCTATATATGGTAGCAAAAGATTAGCAATAATCAATTCAAAGATGCAATGTTGAATAAACGCTCAACGACGATACTGTGCTGGTCCTAGGCTAGATCGGACTAGAGACGCGAGCCTAGAACACTAATAAGGTCACGGCGTAGCACAACTAGCATCAATGAAGGATACTAAGTAGCTCTTGACAGCAAGATATAAGTGAAGATCACAACGGCAATGAAGATAATGATGAAAAACAACTGCCAAGCAGGATATACAACAACTCTCTCTCCAACTTTCCTCTTGAAAAGTTTGAGACAATTTTCTGATAAATTCTTTCAAAGAATGCTACTAACTCAAGCTTTCCAATGCAAAAAGAATCACTCAATTCCGAGTTGATATGAGGAGTCAAAGAATTCTAAAACTGGCCTAAAAAAATGGAACAAGTTGTGTTCACGAACTTCGGAGGGCAAAAAGACCTATTTAGAAGCCGATTTTGAGGTGTCAAATATTGAACTAGATTCTGCAACTATTTAGATGCGTCTCGTCACGGAGTCAAAACTGACTTCGTATGAGGAAGATACACCTGTTTTACTGAACAGTGCGCAAAACAGATTCCAATCCGATTTCAGGTACGATATTGATTCTAGATAGATCCAAAAAAAATTTCTTCTCTTTTTTTTTTCTCACGCCTTTTTTTTTCTTTTTCTTCTCCCTCTTTTTCTTTCTTTTTTCTTTCCTTTTTTCTCTCTTTTTTTTTCTTTATCTTCGTTTTCTCCTTCTTTCCAAGACAAACTAGATAAGATGCAGATTCGATCAGGCGAAGATGTGAGTGACCTCAACTATGATTATGACAATAAACAGTGCATAGCACATGGTGGAAATTGGTGGATGGGATGGTGGATAGCGGATGGGATAATGATGCAGCGGCTGCGTGACTAATGTGAACAGAACTCGAAACTCTAAAGGAACTAGACACTAAGACCAGCAACTCGACACGGCGATGCAACCGATAATTCAATAATGCAAACAATGAAAAGAAAATTGCAAAGGCTCAGTCTGGCTAGGACAAATGATGAATAGATCTAACTTTTGTTTTGTGGCTTTTTCTTGGACAATAGGTAAGAAAATAAATCTAATCTAGGAAAAACTGGAAATTCTCACCGAGCAACCTGAAAACTGATACCACTTGATAGAGGCGAGGATGTCCCGATCTTTCGATGAGATGATAACTATCGATTTGGTGGAGACGACTTTGACGATCCGACTACAAACGAGCACGACGTTGCGCCTTAGCAATCGCTAAACCAATCTCCTGAGGTTACTGACGATGCCGGAAGCGTGGTCAGCCTGACCACGAAGGTCTATTCCTGCAAGCAATCGAAGAACGAGCAAGAATATGATAAAGCAATCCGAATATTGCAAATATATATGAGGTATTGATGACGGTGGGGATCCGTAAGCGGTCTTGGTCTGGTCGTTGGACACAAACGAAGTACACGAAGTTGCAATGGCTAACTTTTAACTAAACAAATCCCAAGGAAAAAGCTACTAGATGGATCTACTTATATAGGAGCAAGGGGTGGCGGCCAAGGAGGTGGGAGGACGTCCCAAGGCAGCCTAAAACTAAATCTAGGTCGTATAAGGCCAATGGGCCCAAGTGGAGGTGATGTAACACCTTTGGACTTGTAGTTTGACTCGGATTCTGCTGCAGCATCAGATTGTTTCGTCCACAACTCAACGCTCCGGACGAATTTGAAGGTGATTCCAATTGGGTTGGAAAGTGCACGAAATCTAGTTTCCAACAAAAAAAGAATCACCCAATTCGGAGTCCGTATGAAAAACTTGTGTGCGTTTTGAGTCAGGTATGTCTGTGTAGTCCGAATCTGAATCCAGAACGTGAGAGACTTGGACTCTATCTTCTCTTGGGCCAAAAGTGACGTGAGAGAACTTTTTGGACAGCAAATAAACATCTCTTTCTTCCTTATCTTCATATGTGGATTGTACAAATGTCCCATACACCTGCAATTAGACAAAACACAAAAGTGTGTGAAGTATTTTTGTTATGGATAACATAAATAGATTATTGAATAGTTTGCACTAGAAATCACCTGACAAATATGCATATATGCAATATTTTTGGTCATATCCAAGGTAGTCATGTCCTCATCAGATACTAAGTAGCTCTTGACAGCAAGATATAAGTGAAGATCAAAACGGCAGTGAAAATAATGATGAAAAACAACTGCCAAGCAGGATATACAACAACTCTCTCTCCAACTTTCCTCTTGAAAAGTTTGAGACAATTTTCTGATAAATTCTTTCAAAGAATGCTACTAACTCAAGCTTTCCAATGCAAAAAGAATCACTCAATTCCGAGTTGATATGAGGAGTCAAAGAATTCTAAAACTGGCCTGAAAAATTGAAACAAGCTGTGTTCACGAACTTCGGAAGGCAAAAAGACCTATTTAGAAGCCGATTTTGAGGTGTCAAATATTGAACTAGCTTCTGCAACTATTTAGATGTGGCTCGTTTCTAGCTTCAATTTGAGTACTCACGGAGTCAAAACGGACTTCGTATGAGGAAGATACACCTGTTTTACTGAACAGTGCGCAAAAAAAAATTCCAATCCGAATTCAGGTATGGGATTGATTCTAGATAGATCCAATTTTTTTTCTTCTCTCTTTTTTTTCTCACCCTTTTTTTTCTTTTTCTTCTCTCTCTTTTTCTTTTTTTTCTTTCTTTTTTTCTCTTTTTTTTCTCTATCTTTTTTTTTCTTTCCAAGACAAACTAGATAAGATGCAGATTGGATCAGGCAAAGATGTGAATGACCTCAACTATGATTATGACAATGAACAGTGCATAGCACGTGGTGGAAATTAATAGATGGGATGGTGGACAGCGGAAGGGATAATGATGCAGCGGCGGCGTGACTAATGTGAACAGAACTCGAAACTCTAAAGGAACTAGACGCTAAGACCAGCAACTGACACGACGATGCAACCGATAATTCAACTATGCAAGCAATGAATAGAAAATTGCAAAGGCTCAGACTGGCTTGGATAAAGGATGAACAGATCTAACTTTTTTTTGTGTGGCTTTTTCTTGGACAATAGGTAAGAAAATAAATCTAATTTAGGAAAACTGGAAATTCTCACCGAGCAACCTGAAAACTGATACCACTTGATAGAGGCGGAGGTGTCCCGTCTTTCGATGAGATGATGGATTTCGCTTTGGTGGAAGTCGACTTTGACGATCCGACTACGAACGTGCGAGGACGTCGCGCCTTAGCAATCGCTAAACCAACTCCGAGAGGTTATTGTCCACGCCGGAGCACGATCAACCTGACCACGAGGGTCTGTTTCCTGCGAGCAAATGAAGAACAAGCAAGAAACTGAGATTGCAATCTGGATATTGCGAATATAAGATGAAAGCTTTATTGATCAAGGTGGGGTTCTGTGACGCCTTTGTCTGGTCGTTGAACACAAACGAAGTACGCGAAGTTGCAGCTATGGCGAACTTTTAATCTAAACAAAACCCAAGGAAAAGCTACTAGATGGATCTACTTATATAGGAGCAAGGGGTGGCGGCCAAGGAGGTGGGAGGACGTCCCAAGGCAGCCTAAAACTAAATCTAGGTCGTACAAGGCCAATGGGCCCAAGTGAAGGTGATGTAACACCTTTGGACTTGTAGTTTGACTCGGATTCTGCTGCAGCATCAGATTGTTTCGTCCACAACTCAACGCTCCGGACGAATTTGAAGGTGATTCCAATTGGGTTGGAAAGTGCACGAAATCTAGTTTCCAACAAAAAAAGAATCACCCAATTCGGAGTCCGTATGAAAAACTTGTGTGCGTTTTGAGTCAGGTATGTCTGTGCAGTCCGAATCTGAATCCAGAACATGAGAGACTTGGACTCTATCTTCTCTTGGGCCAAAAGTGACGTGAGAGAACTTTTTGGACAGCAAATAAACATCTCTTTCTTCCTTATCTTCATATGTGGATTGTACAAATGTCCCATACACCTGCAATTAGACAAAACACAAAAGTGTGTGAAGTATTTTTGTTCTGCATAACATAAATAGATTATTGAATAGTTTGCACTAGAAATCACCTGACAAATATGCATATATGCAATATTTTTGGTCATATCCAAGGTAGTCATGTCCTCATCATCCTCCCCTTCTTGAAAATAAAGCCGTCCTCGGCGTTGCTTAATCTGAAATGTGGCTAACAAAAGAGACAAGGTGTACATGTTGTATATGTATATGATAGAGGCGAGGGTCCCGATCTTTCGATGAGATGATAACTATCGATTTGGTGGAGACGACTTTCACGATCCGACTACAAACGTGCACGACGTTGCGCCTTAGCAATCGCTAAACCAATCTCCTGAGGTTATTGACCACGCCGGAAGCACGGTCAACCTGACCACGAAGGTCTATTCCTGCAAGCAATCGAAGCACAAGCAAGAATATGATAAAGCAATCTGAATATTGCAAATATATATGAGGTATTGATAATGGTGGGGATCCGGAAGCGGGCTTGGTCTGGTTGTTGGACACAAACGAAGTACACGAAGTTGCAATGGCTAACTTTTAACTAAACAAATCCCAAGGAAAAGCTACTAGATGGATCTACTTATATAGGAGCAAGGGGTGGCGGCCAAGGAGGTGGGAGGACATCCCAAGGCAGCCTAAAACTAAATCTAGGTCGTACAAGGCCAATGGGCCCAAGTGGAGGTGATGTAACACCTTTGGACTTGTAGTTTGACTCGGATTCTGCTGCAGCATCAGATTGTTTCGTCCACAACTCAACGCTCCGGACGAATTTGAAGGTGATTCCAATTGGGTTGGAAAGTGCACGAAATCTAGTTTCCAACAAAAAAAGAATCACCCAATTCGGAGTCCGTATGAAAAACTTGTGTGCGTTTTGAGTCAGGTATGTCTGTGCAGTCCGAATCTGAATCCAGAACGTGAGAGACTTGGACTCTATCTTCTCTTGGGCCAAAAGTGACGTGAGAGAACTTTTTGGACAGCAAATAAACATCTATTTCTTCCTTATCTTCATATGTGGATTGTACAAATGTCCCATACACTTGCAATTAGACAAAACACAAAAGTGTGTGAAGTATTTTTGTTCTGGATAACATAAATAGATTATTGAATAGTTTGCACAAGAAATCACCTGACAAATATGCATATATGCAATATTTTTGGTCATATCCAAGGTAGTCATGTCCTCATCATCCTCCCCTTCTTGAAAATAAAGCCGTCCTCGGCGTTGCTTAATCTGAAATGTGGCTAACAAAAGAGACAAGGTGTACATGTTGTATATGTATATGTCATCCATTTTTACTTCCCTTGATTTTTGCATATATGACACATGAATATATGAGTAACTTGCATAGTTCATAAAATCTAAAGCCAAAAAATTAGCACAAGAAGTAGAAGGCATGAAAATATTGCAATTCAGTTTGCACATATAAGTGAAGCTCTTATTCATTTCAAAAGATTGACAATGTTCATCATTAAACCATCCCAACATTGGTGAATAAACCTTACTTGCATCAAATTTACATGCTACAACATGCTTAAATAAGCAAACATGCAATAAGTCATTCAACACAGAATCATCACCAAGATTAGAGGTCATATCAAAATGATTAAACATTGGTTCTTTTGCATCAATAGTTAATTCAATGGGTGCACTCAAAATTGTTGGTATTTCAGTTGTTTGATCACATGGCAAAGTCAAATTATCAATGTAGTCCTCTAAAATAGGTGGTGTGATCAAAGTAGTGGGTAGCTCATCAGATGGTGCATTCAAATTGACAAGGCATTCATCATTCTCATGTAGAGATGGAAGATCAGTACCTTTGTCATTACCTCTTATGATCAACTCAGATAATGTAGCCACTCTCGGGGGCGATGTGTCTCATGGTGGAGGTGATGTAGTCCTGACAACAACGGATGTGGTTGTCATAGTATGCCTAGTAGTTGAAGGAACAATCATATCAACTCTTGGAATGTGCACCGTGCGCTTGTTCTCCTCGTGGCCAACACGTCGTTTTATTTCCTGTTCAGCTTTGCAAGCAAGATGAAACAAATGGTCCATAGGATAACACTCTTCATGAATTAGTATCTCTTGAATATCACAGTTTAATCCTCCCCAAAATCTATCCATAAAATCATCTTCACTTTCTTCTAAAGAGGAATGCAACAAGGTAGTTTGTAAATCATCATAATATTTTGTTACAGTTTCACTACCTTGTTTTAAGTGTTGCAACTTCTTAATCATGTCACGAGTATAATAAGCAGGGACGAAAGTATGTCGCATGGCAAGTTTCAAATCATCCCAAGTAGTAGGTATATAATCAGGGTGTAACCGACAATATTCACTCCACCAAACCAAAGCATAACCAGTGAAAGAACTAACCGCAACCTTAACCTTTTTATGTTCATTGAAATTATGGGAAGCAAATATATTTTTTATGTCGAACTCCCATTCAATATATAAAGCAGGTTTAAAACGGCCATTAAATGGTGGTATAGATACATTAACCTGATCATGTGCATTTGGATGTTTGTGCACCTCTCGTGACGGTTGTGGTATTTGCAAAGGTGGTGGCACGTCTCCCGCGATCGACAAAGCCCATGAATTGACTCTGGATCCTGTCATGATTAGTAGAACAAGAAACAAAACCCAAAAATAATGTTCCTATAACTACTAGGATGTGGTGGTAAAACGCTCACAGTAAAGCAAATATCAACGTCTTACAAGTTCTTACCATGCAGCAGGCGGTGATCGGCAACCAGCGGTGTCAAGTAACTCTGAATATTGAGTAAAGCGATTGCCAGGGGAGCGTACGTATACACGGGGTAGAAATATGTGGAGCTGGGTTGGCTATATATGGTAGCAAAAGATTAGCAATAATCAATTCAAAGATGCAATGTTGAATAAACGCTCAACGACGGTACTGTGCTGGTCCTAGGCTAGACCGGACTAGAGACGCGAGCCTAGAACACTAATGAGGTCACGGCGTAGCACAACTAGCATCAATGAAGGATACTAAGTAGCTCTTGACAGCAAGATATAAGTGAAGATCACAACGGCAGTGAAGATAATGATGAAAAACAACTGCCAAGCAGGATATACAACAACTCTCTCTCCAACTTTCCTCTTGAAAAGTTTGAGACAATTTTCTGATAAATTCTTTCAAAGAATGCTACTAACTCAAGCTTTCCAATGCAAAAAGAATCACTCAATTCCGAGTTGATATGAGGAGTCAAAGAATTCTAAAACTGGCCTGAAAAATTGGAACAAGTTGTGTTCACGAACTTCGGAGGGCAAAAAGACCTATTTAGAAGCCGATTTTGAGGTGTCAAATATTGAACTAGCTTCTGCAACTATTTAGATGCGGCTCGTCGCTATCTTCAATTTAAGTACTCACGGAGCCAAAACGGACTTCGTATGAGGAAGATACACCTGTTTTACTGAATAGTGCGCAAAACAGATTCCAATCCGAATTCAGGTACGAGATTGATTCTAGATAGATCCAATTTTTTTCTTCTCTCTTTTTTTTCTCACGCTTTTTTTTTCTTCTCTCTCTTTTTCTTTCCTTTTTTTCTCTTTTTTTTCTCTATCTTTTTTTTCTCCCTCTTTCCAAGACAAACTAGATAAGATGCAGATTGGATCAGGCGAAGATGTGAATGACCTCAACTATGATTATGACAATGAACAGTGCATAGCACGTGGTGGAAATTAATAGATGGGATGGTGGACAGCGGAACGGATAATGATGCAGCGGCGGCGTGACTAATGTGAACAGAACTCGAAACTCTAAAGGAACTAGACACTAAGACCAGCAACTGACACGACGATGCAACCGATAATTCAACTATGCAAGCAATGAATAGAAAATTGCAAAGGCTCAGACTGGCTTGGATAAAGGATGAACATATCTAACTTTTTTTTTGTGGCTTTTTCTTGGACAATAGGTAAGAAAATAAATCTAATCTAAGAAAAACTGGAAATTCTCACCGAGCAACCTGAAAACTGATACCACTTGATAGAGGCGGGGGTGTCCCGATCTTTCGATGAGATGATAACTATCGATTTGGTGGAGACGACTTTGACGATCCGACTACAAACGTGCACGACGTTGCGCCTTAGCAATCGCTAAACCAATCTCCTGAGGTTACTGACGATGCCGGAAGCACGGTCAGCCTGACCACGAAGGTCTATTCCTGCAAGCAATCGAAGAACGAGCAAGAATATGATAAAGCAATCTGAATATTGCAAATATATATGAGGTATTGATAATGGTGGGGATCCGTAAGCGGTCTTGGTCTGGTCGTTGGACACAAACGAAGTACACGAAGTTGCAATGGCTAACTTTTAACTAAACAAATCCCAAGAGAAAAGCTACTAGATGGATCTACTTATATAGGAGCAAGGGGTGGCGGCCAAGGAGGTGGGAGGACGTCCCAAGGCAGCCTAAAACTAAATCTAGGTCGTACAAGGCCAATGGGCCCAAGTGGAGGTGATGTAACACCTTTGGACTTGTAGTTTGACTCGGACTCTGCTGCAGCATCAGATTGTTTCGTCCACAACTCAACGCTCCGGACGAATTTTAAGGTGATTCCAATTCGGTTGGAAAGTGCACGAAATCTAGTTTCCAATGCAAAAAGAATCACCCAATTCGGAGTCCGTATGAAAAACTTGTGTGCGTTTTGAGTCAGGTATGTCTGTGCAGTCCGAATCTGAATCCAGAACGTGAGAGACTTGGACTCTATCTTCTCTTGGGCCAAAAGTGACGTGAGAGAACTTTTTGGACAGCAAATAAACATCTATTTCTTCCTTATCTTCATATGTGGATTGTACAAATGTCCCATACACTTGCAATTAGACAAAACACAAAAGTGTGTGAAGTATTTTTGTTCTGGATAACATAAATAGATTATTGAATAGTTTGCACTAGAAATCACCTGACAAATATGCATATATGCAATATTTTTGGTCATATCCAAGGTAGTCATGTCCTCATCATCCTCCCCTTCTTGAAAATAAAGCCGTCCTCGGCGTTGCTTAATCTAAAATGTGGCTAACAAAAGAGAAAATGTGTACATGTTGTATATGTATATGTCATCCATTTTTACTTCCCTTGATTTTTGCATATATGACACATGAATAGATGAGTAACTTGCATAGTCCATAAAATCTAAAGCCAAAAAATTAGCACAAGAAGTAGAAGGCATGAAAATATTGCAACTCAGTTTGCACATATAAGTGAAGCTCTTATTCATTTCAAAAGATTGACAATGTTCATCATTAAACCATCCCAACATTGGTGAATAAACCTTACTTGCATCAAATTTACATGCTACAACATGCTTAAATAAGCAAACATGCAATAAGTCATTCAACACAGAATCATCACCAAGATTAGAGGTCATATCAAAATGATTAAACATTGGTTCTTTTGCATCAATAGTTAATTCAATGGGTGCACTCAAAATTGTTGGTATTTCAGTTGTTTGATCACATGGCAAAGTCAAATTGTCAACGTAGTCCTCTAAAATAGGTGGTGTGATCAAAGTAGTGGGTAGCTCATCAGATGGTGCATTCAAATTGACAAGGCATTCATCATTCTCATGTAGAGATGGAAGATCAGTACCTTTGTCATTACCTCTTATGATCAACTCAGATGATGTAGCCACTCTCGGGGGCGATGTGTCACATGGTGGAGGTGATGTAGTCCTGACAACAACGGATGTGGTTGTCATAGTATGCCTAGTAGTTGAAGGAACAATCATATCAACTCTTGGAATGTGCACCGTGCGCTTGTTCTCCTCGTGGCCAACACGTCGTTTTATTTCCTGTTCAGCTTTGCAAGCAAGATGAAACAAATGGTCCATAGGATAACACTCTTCATGAATTAGTATCTCTTGAATATCACGGTTTAATCCTCCCCAAAATCTATCCATAAAATCATCTTCACTTTCTTCCAAAGAGGAATGCAACAAGGTAGTTTGTAAATCATCATAATATTTTGTTACAGTTTCACTACCTTGTTTTATGTGTTGCAACTTCTTAATCATGTCACGAGTATAATAAGCAGGGACGAAAGTATGTCGCATGGCAAGTTTCAAATCATCCCAAGTAGTAGGTATATAATCAGGGTGTAACCGACAATATTCACTCCACCAAACCAAAGCATAACCAGTGAAAGAACCAACCGCAACCTTAACCTTTTTATGTTCATTGAAATTATGGGAAGCAAATATATTTTTTATGTCGAACTCCCATTCAATATATAAAGCAGGTTTAAAACGGCCATTAAATGGTGGTATAGATACATTAACCTGATCATGTGCATTTGGATGTTTGTGCACCTCTCGTGACGGTTGTGGTATTTGCAAAGGTGGTGGCACGTCTCCCGCGATCGACAAAGCCCATGAATTGACTCTGGATCCTGTCATGATTAGTAGAACAAGAAACAAAATCCAAAAATAATGTTCCTATAACTACTAGGATGTGGTGGTAAAACGCTCACAGTAAAGCAAATATCAATGTCTTACAAGTTCTTACCATGCAGCAGGCGGTGATCGGCAACCAGCGGTGTCAACTAACTCCGAATATTGAGTAAAGCGATTGCCAGAGGAGCGTACGTATACACGGTATAGAAATATGTGGAGCTGGGTTGGCTATATATGGTAGCAAAAGATTAGCAATAATCAATTCAAAGATGCAATGTTGAATAAACGCTCAATGACGGTACTGTGCTGGTCCTAGGCTAGACCGGACTAGAGACGCGAGCCTAGAACACTAATGAGGTCACGGCGTAGCACAACTAGCATCAATGAAGGATACTAAGTAGCTCTTGACAGCAAGATATAAGTGAAGATCAAAACGGCAGTGAAAATAATGATGAAAAACAACTGCCAAGCAGGATATACAACAACTCTCTCTCCAACTTTCCTCTTGAAAAGTTTGAGACAATTTTCTGATAAATTCTTTCAAAGAATGCTACTAACTCAAGCTTTCCAATGCAAAAAGAATCACTCAATTCCGAGTTGATATGAGGAGTCAAAGAATTCTAAAACTGGCCTGAAAAATTGAAACAAGCTGTGTTCACGAACTTCGGAAGGCAAAAAGACCTATTTAGAAGCCGATTTTGAGGTGTCAAATATTGAACTAGCTTCTGCAACTATTTAGATGCGGCTCGTTGCTAGCTTCAATTTGAGTACTCACGGAGTTAAAACGGACTTCGTATGAGGAAGATACACCTGTTTTACTGAACAGTGCGCAAAAAAAAAATTCCAATCCGAATTCAGGTACGGGATTGATTCTAGATAGATCCAATTTTTTTTTCTTCTCTCTTTTTTTTCTCACCTTTTTTTTCTTTTTCTTCTCTCTCTTTTTCTTTTTTTTTCTTTCCTTTTTTCTCTTTTTTTTCTCTATCTTTTTTTTTCTTTCCAAGACAAACTAGATAAGATGCAGATTGGATCAGGCGAAGATGTGAATGACCTCAACTATGATTATGACAATGAACAGTGCGTAGCACGTGGTGGAAATTAATAGATGGGATGGTGGACAGCGGAAGGGATAATGATGCAGCGGCGGCGTGACTAATGTGAACAGAACTCGAAACTCTAAAGGAACTAGACGCTAAGACCAGCAACTGACACGACGATGCAACCGATAATTCAACTATGCAAGCAATGAATAGAAAATTGCAAAGGCTCAGACTGGCTTGGATAAAGGATGAACAGATCTAACTTTTTTTGTGTGGCTTTTTCTTGGACAATAGGTAAGAAAATAAATCTAATCTAGGAAAACTGGAAATTCTCACCGAGCAACCTGAAAACTGATACCACTTGATAGAGGCGGAGGTGTCCCGTCTTTCGATGAGATGATGGATTTCGCTTTGGTGGAAGTCGACTTTGACGATCCGACTACGAACGTGCGAGGACGTCGCGCCTTAGCAATCGCTAAACCAACTCCGAGAGGTTATTGTCCACGCCGTAGCACGATCAACCTGACCACGAGGGTCTGTTTCCTGCGAGCAAACGAAGAACAAGCAAGAAACCGAGATTGCAATCTGGATATTGCGAATATAAGATGAAAGCTTTATTGATCAAGGTGGGGTTCTGTGACGCCTTTGTCTGGTCGTTGAACACAAACGAAGTACGCGAAGTTGCAGCTATGGCGAACTTTTAATCTAAACAAAACCCAAGGAAAAGCTACTAGATGAATCTACTTATATAGGAGCAAGGGGTGGCGGCCAAGGAGGTGGGAGGACGTCCCAAGGCAGCCTAAAACTAAATCTAGGTCGTACAAGGCCAATGGGTCCAAGTGGAGGTGATGTAACACCTTTGGACTTGTAGTTTGACTCGGATTCTGCTGCAGCATCAGATTATTTCGTCCACAACTCAACGCTCCGGACGAATTTGAAGGTGATTCCAATTGGGTTGGAAAGTGCACGAAATCTAGTTTCCAACAAAAAAAGAATCACCCAATTCGGAGTCCGTATGAAAAACTTGTGTGCGTTTTGAGTCAGGTATGTCTGTGCAGTCCGAATCTGAATCCAGAACGTGAGAGACTTGGACTCTATCTTCTCTTGGGCCAAAAGTGACGTGAGAGAACTTTTTGGACAGCAAATAAACATCTCTTTCTTCCTTATCTTCATATGTGGATTGTACAAATGTCCCATACACCTGCAATTAGACAAAACACAAATGTGTGTGAAGTATTTTTGTTCTGCATAACATAAATAGATTATTGAATAGTTTGCACTAGAAATCACCTGACAAATATGCATATATGCAATATTTTTGGTCATATCCAAGGTAGTCATGTCCTCATCACTTAGCCTTTGCATAATCTTTTTTAGGGTTTTGCATTGTTGAATTTGCGGTTGCATTGTCGTGTCTAGTTGTTGGTCTTAGTGTCTAGTCCTTTAGAGTTTCGAGTTCTATTCACAAGTTGTCACACCGCCGCCGCAGCATCGTCAGCACCACTTCCATATACCACCATCATCGTCACCGCTGCCATATACCACCATCGTCATCACCGCTGCCATATACCACCATCATCATCACTGCTGCCATATACCACATATCCACCGCCATCACGATAATCCGAGTCCAACTCCATCACAGATTCGCCACCAGTCTGTGTTCCACCGCCGTACATATATCCGCCACCAGTCCGAGTTTCCACCAGATTCATCTCCGCCACCAATCCTAGTCTGAGTCCAGTATTTTTTCTTTTGTTTTCGATTTCCAGATCACGCCATACTCTGAGTCGTGACCAAGTCGGACTCCCCAACTTTCGTGCTACCCGTAGTAGAAAAATATGTAACACCCACAATGCGGCTATATCCCCCACATGTCGGGGCACGACTTAGAGGCATAGACACATGGTAGGTTTGTCGCAAGAGGGGTAATCTTCACACAATCCCATGTACTGAATAAGAAAGGGATAAAGAGTTGGCTTACAACCGCCACTTCACACAATACATAAATAAATCCTACATCATCCAAATACAGTCAAAGACTAACTACGGTCAAATCCGAATAAAAGGAAGATAAACCCCAAATGCTAGATCCCCGATCATCCCAACTGGGCTCCACTATTGATCAACAGGAAACGAAACATAACAATGACCAATATTTTCATCAAGCTCCCACTTGAGCTGGGTTGCGTCACCTGCACTGGTATCATCGGCACCTGCAACTGTTTGGAAGTATCTGTGAGTCATGAGGACTCAACAATCTCGCACCCGCAAGATCAAGACTATTTAAGCTTATGGGTAGGATAGGGTAATGAGGTGGAGCTGCAGCAAGCACTAAGCAAATATGGTGGCTAACATACGCAAATAAGAGCGAGAAGAGAAGCAACGCAACGGGCGTGAAGCTAGAAGTGATCAAGAAGTGATCCTAAAACTACTTACGTACAGGCATAACACAAGACCGTGTTCTCTTCCCGGACTCCACTGAAAAGAGACCATCATGGCTACACACGCGGTTGATGCATTTTAGTTAAGTTAAGTGTCAAGTTCTCTACAACCAGATATTAACAAATTCCCATCTTCCACATAACCGCGGGCACGGCTCTTGAAAGTTTATACCCTGTAGGGGTGTCCCAACTTAGCCCATCACAAGCTCTCACGGTCAACAAAGGATATTCCTTCTCCCGGGAAGACCCAATCAGTCTGGAAATCCCGGTTACAAGACATTTCGATAATGCTAAAACAAGACCAGCAAGACCGCCCGATGTGCCGACAATCCCGATAGGAGCTGCACATATCTCATTCTCAGGGCAACACCGGATGAGCACTCCGTACAACTAAAACCAGCCCTCAAGTTTCCCTGAGGTGGCGCTGCAAAGGACTCTAGTTCGGACCAACACTTAGAGAAGCACTGGCCGGGGGGGTTAAAATAAAGATGACCCTCGGGAGCGCGACTCCCAAGGGAAAATGATAGAGGCAAAGGTGTCCCGTCTTTCGATGAGATGATGGATATCGCTTTGGTGGAAGTCGACTTTGACGATCCGACTACGAACGTGCGAGGACGTCGCGCCTTAGCAATTGCTAAACCAACTCCGAGAGGTTATTGACCACGCCGGAGCACGATCAACCTGACCACGAGGGTCTGTTTCCTGCGAGCAAACGAAGAACAAGCAAGAAACTAAGATTGCAATCTGGATATTGCGAATATAAGATGAAAGCTTTATTGATCAAGGTGGGGTTCTGTGACGCCTTTGTCTGGTCGTTGAACACAAACGAAGTACGCGAAGTTGCAGCTATGGCGAACTTTTAATCTAAACAAAACCCAAAGTCTAAACGATGCCCTAAGGGCTGTATATATGGAGGAAGAGGGGGGGAATTTCGTGGCCCTTGGTGGAGGGGTCCGAAATCAACCCTATCTCTTGTTTCCCCACACATACGGACTCTAAAAATAGCCTATAATTATGTATTTCGAAATTACATGGGCCTGGCCCAATAATAAGGTGACGCAGCACCTAAAATAGCCTCGGGACGAAATTTATGAAGTGGCATCTTGTATATTTCGTCCAAGGCTTCATGCACCCATTATGGTGGCTTCAAAGTCCTGAAATCATCACTTGTAACTCCGTTCTTGTTTCCCTTGCGCATGCCATCATCTCCATGCTTGTTCTTGCTCCAATGTTCATCCTTCTCCAAGCTAGGCCCTTCATTTGTAAGCAAAACAAATGTATCCAATTTAGGCAGCATCATATTCTCATGAACATTAGAATCATTACCAAGAAACGAAAGTACCTGGTAATTTAGTTGGCGTGCACGAGCTCTAGTAATTGGTCCAGTATGTATAGCAGCAGGGGCTGGGGGTGTAACAATTGTATTGATGTCCTCATCAGGTTCTGTGACGCCTTTGTCTGGTCGTTGAACACAAACGAAGTACGCGAAGTTGCAGCTATGGCAAACTTTTAATCTAAACAAAACCCAAAGTCTAAACGATGCCCTAAGGGCTGTATATATGGAGGAAGAGGGGGGAATTTCGTGGCCCTTGGTGGAGGGGTCCGAAATCAACCCTATCTCTTGTTTCCCCACACATACGGACTCTAAAAATAGCCTATACTTATGTATTTCGAAATTACATGGGCCTGGCCCAATAATAAGGTGACGCAGCACCTAAAATAGCCTCGGGACGAAATTTATGAAGTGGCATCTTGTATATTTCGTCCAAGGCTTCATGCACCCATTATGGTGGCTTCAAAGTCCTGAAATCATCACTTGTAACTCCGTTCTTGTTCCCCTTGCGCATGCCATCATCTCCATGCTTGTTCTTGCTCCAATGTTCATCCTTCTCCAAGATAGGCCCTTCATTTGTAAGCAAAACAAATGTATCCAATTTAGGCAGCATCATATTCTCATGAACATTAGAATCATTACCAAGAAACGAAAGTACCTGGTAATTTAGTTGGCGTGCACGAGCTCTAGTAATTGGTCCAGTATGTATAGCAGCAGGGGCTGTGGGTGTAACAATTGTATTGATGTCCTCATCATCCTCCCCTTCTTGAAATGAAGTCGTCCTCGACGGAAGTTCATCTTCCTCACCCAAATAAGGCTTCAAATCTGCAATGTTAAAAGTGGGACTAACCCCAAAATCTGCAGGCAGCTCAAGCTTATATGCATTATCAATTATTTTCTCTAACACCTTAAAGGGATCATCAGCACGTGGCATTAACTTTGATTTGCGCAAATCAGGAAATCTATCCTTACGCAAATGTAACCAAACAAGATCTCCAGGTGCAAACACAACATGTTTTCTACCCTTATCTCCAGCAAGTTTATATTTAGCATTCATGCGCTCAATGTTTTCCTTAGTTAAGTCATGCATTTTTAAAATCAATTCAGCATGTTGTTTAGCATCAAAATTAACCTTCTCCGAAGATGGAAGAGGCAACAAATCAATAGGTGCACGAGGTAGGAAACCATACACAACTTCAAAAGGGCACATCTTAGTAGTAGAATGCAATGAACGATTATAAGCAAATTCAATATGAGGCAAGCATTCCTCCCACATTTTCTTATTATTCTTCAAAACAGCCCTAAGCATAGTAGACAACGTTCTATTGACTACTTCAGTTTGTCCATCAGTTTGGGGGTGACAAGTAGTACTAAAAAGCAGTTTAGTCCCCAACTTAGCCCATAAACATCTCCAAAAGTGGCTAAGAAATTTAGTATCACGATCTGAAGCAATAGTATTTCGCACACCATGCAAGCGAATAATTTCACGAAAGAACAAATCAGTAACATTAACAGCATCATCGCTTTTATGACATGGTATAAAGTGTGCCATTTTCGAGAATCTATCCACGACAACAAATATGCTATCCCTCCCCTTCTTTGTTCGGGGTAAACCTAAAACAAAGTCCATAGATATATCCTCCCAAGGAACACTAGGTACAGGCAAAGGCATATATAAACCATGAGGATTGAGTCGTGACTTAGCTTTTTGACATGTAGTGCAGCGAGCAATAAAACGCTCAACATCCCGTCTCATCTTTGGCCAAAAGAAATGTGTAGCAAGTACGTCCTCCGTCTTCTTCACGCCAAAGTGTCCCATTAATCCTCCTCCATGCGCCTCCTGCAACAACAAAAGACGAACGGAGCTAGCTGGAATGCATAGCTTGTTAGCACGAAACACAAATCCATCGTTAACGACAAACTTGTTCCACATTCTTCCTTCTTTACAATTCTGCATTACATCTTTAAAATCAGCATCATGCACATATTGATCTTTGATGGTCTCCAAACCAAATATTTTGAAGTCAAGTTGTGAAAGCATAGTATAGCGACGAGACAATGCATCAGCAATAACATTTTCTTTTCCCTTCTTGTGTTTAATGACATAAGGGAAAGTCTCAATGAGTTCAACCCATTTAGCATGTCTACGATTCAGTTTAGCTTGACTTTTAATATGTTTCAAAGATTCATGATCAGAATGTATAACAAATTCTTTGGGCCATAAATAATGTTGCCATGTTTCTAAAGTCCGAACAAGAGCATATAATTCTTTATCATAAGTAGAATAATTCAGACTAGGCCCACTCAATTTTTCAGAAAAGTATGCAACAGGTTTGCCATCTTGTAATAACACACCTCCTAATCCAATTCCACTAGCATCACATTCAAGCTCAAAAGTCTTATTAAAATCAGGAAGTTGGAGTAAAGGAGCATGTGTCAACTTATCTTTCAATACCGTGAAGGCTTCTTCCTGTGCGGTACCCCAAACAAAAGGCACATCCTTCTTTGTAAGCTCGTTGAGAGGTGCAGCAATGGTACTGAAATCTCTCACAAAACGCCTATAGAATCCAGCGAGGCCAAGAAAACTCCTCACTTGTGTGACCGTTTTGGGCTGCGGCCAACTCTCAATAGCTTCAATCTTGGCTTTGTCAACTTCAATTCCCTGTGGAGTAACAACATAGCCAAGAAAAGATACTCGGTCGGTGCAAAAGGTGCACTTCCCAAGGTTACCAAACAAACGTGCATCACGTAGAGCAATAAAAACAGCACGTAAATGTTCCAAATGTTCTTCCAAAGATCTGCTATAAATCAGTATATCATCAAAATAGACTACCACAAATCGTCCAATGAAAGCACGTAAAACTTCGTTCATTAGTCTCATGAAAGTACTAGGCGCATTAGTTAACCCAAAAGGCATGACTAATGATGAGGACATCAATACAATTGTTACACCCACAGCCCCTGCTGCTATACATACTGGACCAATTACTAGAGCTCGTGCACGCTAACTAAATTACCAGGTACTTTCGTTTCTTGGTAATGATTCTAATGTTCATGAGAATATGATGCTGCCTAAATTGGATACATTTGTTTTGCTTACAAATGAAGGGCCTAGCTTGGAGAAGGATGAACATTGGAGCAAGAACAAGCATGGAGATGATGGCATGCGCAAGGGGAACAAGAACGGAGTTACAAGTGATGATTTCAGGACTTTGAAGCCACCATAATGGGTGCATGAAGCCTTGGACGAAATATACAAGATGCCACTTCATAAATTTCGTCCCGAGGCTATTTTAGGTGCTGCGTCACCTTATTATTGGGCCAGGCCCATGTAATTTCGAAATACATAAGTATAGGCTATTTTTAGAGTCCGTATGTGTGGGGAAACAAGAGATAGGGTTGATTTCGGACTCCTCCACCAAGGGCCACGAAATTCCCCCCTCTTCCTCCATATATACAGCCCTTAGGGCATCGTTTAGACTTTGGGTTTTGTTTAGATTAAAAGTTCGCCATAGCTGCAACTTCGCGTACTTCGTTTGTGTTCAACGACCAGACAAAGGCGTCACAGAACCGCACCTTGATCAATAAAGCTTTCATCTTATATTCGCAATATCCAGATTGCAATCTTAGTTTCTTGCTTGTTCTTCGTTTGCTCGCAGGAAACAGACCCTCGTGGTCAGGTTGATCGTGCTCCGGCGTGGTCAATAACCTCTCGGAGTTGGTTTAGCGATTGCTAAGGCGCGACGTCCTCGCACGTTCGTAGTCGGATCGTCAAAGTCGACTTCCACCAAAGCGAAATCCACCATCTCATCGAAAGACGGGACACCTTTGCCTCTATCAAGTGGTATCAGATTTCCAGGTTGCTCGGTGAGATTTTACAGTTTTTTTAGTAGTTTAGATCGAGTCTGTTCTTCATACCTATAGTCCACGAAAAAGCCAAAAAAAAAGAGTCGGGTAGCCACGCTCCGTTTAGGCCCAAAATTTTTCGAAAACGCATTTTTCAAAAAAATTTCTGGCTATCCTATTTTTAGGTGTTTCTGAGTGTTTTGAGACAGGTGCCATTATAGGAAGTTTTTTTTGACCCGTTTCCAGTTTTTGGGTCCGGGCAGTCGAAAAAAAAAATTTGGTCGAAAAAATTCCGTGCCCATCTTGTCAGTTTGAGCTAGGAAGAGTTTTGAGACACTCGCCATTATAGTGATTTTTCGCAAAAAAAAAGGCAGCGCAAAAAAAAAGAGCGCAAAAAAAAAGAAAAAGAAAAAAGAGCAAAAAAAAAATTCAGAGTGTGCTTTTCCCTTGTTTACGTGCCGCGCCGTGATTTTGTTAGTGTTCTAGGCTCGCGTCTCTAGCACAGTCTAGCGTAGGACCAGCACAGTACCGTCGTTGAGCGTTTATTCAACTTTGCATCTCTGAATTGATTATTGCTGACCCTTTTTGCTACCATATTATAAGCCTTCCCAGCTCCACATACATCTACGTCGTGCGTTTGACTCTCCCTGGTAATCGCTCTATCCAAGCTTTGAGAGTTTTTGACTACAACGGTTGCCGATCACCGCCTGCTGCTGGGTAAGAACTGGTAAGAATTTGAGATTTGCTTGACGGATTTGTGACACCCACCACCACCACTTGTTCGTAGTCTGTAGGATCATATTCTTGTGTGTTTCTATTGCTGCTAACCATGCCAGGATCACAAGCCGACGAGATTGACTGGGAGAATTTATCGAACAAGGAGCTTCATGATAAGTTTCAGCAAATGATGACTGAACAGGTGCAAGATGTGCTGAACAATTTTGAAGAGGCCATGGAGAAGATCACTGGCCTTGAGAAGACGTTCGAAACAAAGCTCGATATAAAGTTTAATGAATTGCTCGCGCGTCTTCCACCACCACCACCCGCTGCACCTAACGCACCTCTCCAACAACAACAACGACTACCTCCACGTCGTGAAGCAGACCTCCGCCGAGCAAGCCGTGTTCCTCTTGCGTTTGGCCAAACTGTTGGTGCTGCTGTTGATACTTCTGTGGCTCCTGCTGCTGATGCGGAGGAGGATGATTATGTGGGAGATTATGAGGATGAGGTTGATCAAAATCAACACTATGTGCAGCCACCTGTACCACCACCAGCAGGTCGACCTCAGGTATATATTCGTAATGGTAGGCCTGCACCACCACCTCAGGTACGAGATGATGTCCATATTCCTAAACTGAAATTGAATATTCCACCATTTGAGGGTAGATATGTTCCTGATATATATCTTACTTGGGAGTTAGAAACTGAACAACGATTTACATGTTTACAATATCCTGAGGAGAGACGAGTTGCTGCTGCTGTTTGTGCTTTCACTAGTTTTGCATGTGTATGGTGGTCTGAACATTGTAGATTATATCCTATTCCAACTACTTGGGCTGCTTTGAAAACTGCTATGCGTACGCGTTGGGTTCCCCCATATTATCAACGTGAATTGCTTCAAAAATTGCAGCGTTTAAGACAAGGGAAAAATTCTGTAGAAGAATATTATCAGGAATTACAAACTGGCATGATTAGATGTGGTATTGTTGAGGAGAATGAAGCTATGCTTGCACGTTTTCTGGGTGGATTAAATAGAGAGATTCAGACCATTCTAGACTATAAGGAGTATACTAATATCACTCGTTTATTCCATCTTGCTTGTAAAGCTGAACGTGAAGTGCAGGATCGACAAGCATTGGGGCGAACTAACTTTTCTGCAGGCCGACCTTCATCATGGACACCACGTGCATCTTCTACTTCAACTGCACCAGCACCTCCATCCGGTGCCGCCTCCAGCCGTGATACAAGAAAACAGGCACAACCACCATTATCTTCCAAGAGCGCACCTGCGGGTCCTGCACAGCGTTCTTCTTCTTCCATGGCATCAACAGGGCACACAAGTGATATTATTTGTCGTCGTTGTAAGGGAGGAGGTCATTATGCGAGGGAATGCAAATCTCCGCGTGTGATGATTGCTACCGCGGATGGTGGATATGAGTCCGCTAGTGACTATGATGAAGAGACATTGGCTCTTATTACACGTGAAGAACATGGTGGAGATGATTCTGATCATGAGACGCAATACATGGCTCCTGAAGACGCTGACAGGTATGAATGTTTAGTTGCTCAACGTGTTTTGAGTGTGCAGGTCACACAAGCTGAGCAAAATCAGAGGCACAATTTGTTCCATACCAAGGGAGTTGTGAAGGAACGTTCTATGCACGTCATAATAGACGGAGGGAGCTGTAACAACTTGGCTAGCATGGAGATGGTGGAGAAGCTTTCTCTCACCACAAGACCACATCCACATCCTTACTACATCCAATGGTTCAACAACAGCGGCAAGGGTAAGGTAACACGTACTGTTCGTGTGCATTTTAGTATCTCTACATATGCTGATTATGTTGATTGTGATGTGGTACCTATGCAAGCATGTTCCTTATTACTTGGTAGACCATGGCAATTTGATAAAAATTCTGTACACCATGGTAGAAACAATCACTATACTCTTGTTCATAAGGATAAAAATATTACTTTGCTTCCTATGACTCCTGATTCCATTTTGAAAGATGATATTAATAGAGCTAATAAAGCACAACAGGAGAAGAATAAGAGTGAAAATCAGATTGTGGCAAAAGAATTTGAGCAACAAATGAAGCCTAATAATAAACCATCTAGTGTTGCTTCTGAAATTAAATTGAAAAGTGCATGTTTATTTGCCACCAAATCTGATATTGATGAGCTAGATTTCAGCAAATCTGTTTGCTATGCTTTTGTGTGCAAAGAGGCATTATTTTCATTCGAGGACGTGCCTTCCTCTTTGCCTCCTGCTGTCACTAACATTTTGCAGGAGTTCTGATGAGGACATCAATACAATTGTTACACCCACAGCCCCTGCTGCTATACATACTGGACCAATTACTAGAGCTCGTGCACGCCAATTAAATTACCAGGTACTTTCGTTTCTTGGTAATGATTCTAATGTTCATGAGAATATGATGCTGCCTAAATTGGATACATTTGTTTTGCTTACAAATGAAGGGCCTAGCTTGGAGAAGGATGAACATTGGAGCAAGAACAAGCATGGAGATGATGGCATGCGCAAGGGAAACAAGAACGGAGTGACAAGTGATGATTTCAGGACTTTGAAGCCACCATAATGGGTGCATGAAGCCTTGGACGAAATATACAAGATGCCACTTCATAAATTTCGTCCCGAGGCTATTTTAGGTGCTGCGTCACCTTATTATTGGGCCAGGCCCATGTAATTTCGAAATACATAAGTATAGGCTATTTTTAGAGTCCGTATGTGTGGGGAAATAAGAGATAGGGTTGATTTCGGACCCCTCCACCAAGGGCCACGAAATTCCCCTCTCTTCCTCCATATATACAGCCCTTAGGGCATCGTTTAGACTTTGGGTTTTGTTTAGATTAAAAGTTCGCCATAGCTGCAACTTCGCGTACTTCGTTTGTGTTCAACGACCAGACAAAGGCGTCACAGAACCCCACCTTGATCAATAAAGCTTTCATCTTATATTCGCAATATCCAGATTGCAATCTTAGTTTCTTGCTTGTTCTTCGTTTGCTCGCAGGAAACAGACCCTCGTGGTCAGGTTGATCGTGCTCCGGCGTGGTCAATAACCTCTCGGAGTTGGTTTAGCGATTGCTAAGGCGCGACGTCCTCGCACGTTCGTAGTCGGATCGTCAAAGTCGACTTCCACCAAAGCGAAATCCACCATCTCATCGAAAGACGGGACACCTTTGCCTCTATCAAGTGGTATCAGATTTCCAGGTTGCTCGGTGAGAGTTTACAGTTTTTCGTAGTTTAGATCGAGTCTGTTCTTCATACCTACAGTCCACGAAAAAACCAAAAAAAAATTAGGGTTAGTTCATCATATCCGAACCAATCTTAGCCTTTGCATAATCTTTTTAGGGTTTTGCTTTGTTGAATTTGCGGTTGCATCGTCGTGTCTAGTTGCTGGTCTTAGAGTCTAGTCTTTTAGAGTTTCGAGTTCTGGTCATAAGTTGTCACGCCGCCGCCGCACCATCATCATCGCCCCTGCCATCTACCACCACCGCACCGAATCCGTATCCATATACCACCACCAATCCGTGTCCATATACCACCAACGATCCATATCCATATACTACCACCGCTACCACCACCGCTGCCATATACCACCACCATATATCCACCACCAATCCGAGTTCCTTGCTTATTAGGTTTGTTTTCGGGATCCATCCAGATTCCGATTCGTGTTTCCTTGCCGGAGTAGGTTTCGGAAAAAAAAAAGAGTCGGGTAGCCACGCTCCGTTTAGGCCCAAAATTTTTCGAAAACGCATTTTTCGAAAAAATTTCTGGCTATCCTATTTTTAGGTGTTTCTGAGTGTTTTGAGACAGGTGCCATTATAGGAAGTTTTTTTTGACCCGTTTCCAGTTTTTGGGTCCGGGCAGTCGAAAAAAAAAAATTGGTCGAAAAAAATTCCGTGCCCATCCTGTCAGTTTGAGCTAGGAAGAGTTTTGAGACACTCGCCATTATAGTGATTTTTCGCAAAAAAAAAGCAGCGCAAAAAAAAAGAGCGCCAAAAAAAAAGAAAGCGAAAAAAAATTCAGAGTGTGATTTTCCCTTGTTTACGTGCCGCGCCGTGATTTTGTTAGTGTTCTAGGCTCGCGTCTCTAGCACAGTCTAGCCTAGGACCAGCACAGTACCGTCGTTGAGCGTTTATTCAACTTTGCATCTCTGAATTGATTATTGCTGACCCTTTTTGCTACCATATTATAAGCCTTCCCAGCTCCACATACATCTACGTCGTGCGTTTGACTCTCCCTGGTAATCGCTCTATCCAAGCTTTGAGAGTTTTTGACTACAACGGTTGCCGATCACCGCCTGCTGCTGGGTAAGAACTGGTAAGAATTTGAGATTTGCTTGACGGATTTGTGACACCCACCACCACCACTTGTTCGTAGTCTGTAGGATCATATTCTTATGTGTTTCTATTGCTGCTAACCGTGCCAGGATCACAAGCCGACGAGATTGACTGGGAGAATTTATCGAACAAGGAGCTTCATGATAAGTTTCAGCAAATGATGACTGAACAGGTGCAAGATGTGCTGAACAATTTTGAAGAGGCCATGGAGAAGATCACTGGCCTTGAGAAGACGTTCGAAACAAAGCTCGATAACAAGTTTAATGAATTGCTCGCGCGTCTTCCACCACCACCACCCGCTGCACCTAACGCACCTCTCCAACAACAACAACAACGACTACCTCCACGTAGCGAAGCAGACCTCCGCCGAGCAAGCCGTGTTCCTCTTGCGTTTGGCCAAACTGTTGGTGCTGCTGTTGATACTTCTGTGGCTCCTGCTGCTGATGCGGAGGAGGATGATTATGTGGGAGATTATGAAGATGAGGTTGATAAAAAAAACACTACGTGCAGCCACCTGTACCACCACCAGCTGGTCGACCTCAGGTATATATTCGTAATGGTAGGCCTGCACCACCACCTCAGGTACGAGATGATGTCCATATTCCTAAACTGAAATTGAATATTCCACCATTTGAGGGTAGATATGTTCCTGATATATATCTTACTTGGGAGTTAGAAACTGAACAACGATTTACATGTTTACAATATCCTGAGGAGAGACGAGTTGCTGCTGCTGTTTGTGCTTTCACTAGTTTTGCATGTGTATGGTGGTCTGAACATTGTAGATTATATCCTATTCCAACTACTTGGGCTGCTTTGAAAACTGCTATGCGTACGCGTTGGGTTCCACCATATTATCAACGTGAATTGCTTCAAAAATTGCAGCGTTTAAGACAAGGGAAAAATTCTGTAGAAGAATATTATCAGGAATTACAAACTGGCATGATTAGATGTGGTATTGTTGAGGAGAATGAAGCTATGCTTGCACGTTTTCTGGGTGGATTAAATAGAGAGATTCAGACCATTCTAGACAATAAGGAGTATACTAATATCACTCGTTTATTCCATCTTGCTTGTAAAGCTGAACGTGAAGTGCAGGATCGACAAGCATTGGGGCGAACTAACTTTTCTGCAGGCCGACCTTCATCATGGACACCACGTGCATCTTCTACTTCAACTGCACCAGCACATCCATCCGGTGCCACCTCCAGCCGTGATACAAGAAAACAGGCACAACCACCATTATCTTCCAAGAGCGCACCTGCGGGTCCTGCACAGCGTTCTTCTTCTTCCATGGCATCAACAGGGCACACAAGTGATATTATTTGTCGTCGTTGTAAGGGAGGAGGTCATTATGCGAGGGAATGCAAATCTCCGCGTGTGATGATTGCTACCGCGGATGGTGGATATGAGTCCGCTAGTGACTATGATGAAGAGACATTGGCTCTTATTACACGTGAAGAACATGGTGGAGATGATTCTGATCATGAGACGCAATACATGGCTCCTGAAGACGCTGACAGGTATGAATGTTTAGTTGCTCAACGTGTTTTGAGTGTGCAGGTCACACAAGCTGAGCAAAATCAGAGGCACAATTTGTTCCATACCAAGGGAGTTGTGAAGGAACGTTCTATGCACGTCATAATAGACGGAGGGAGCTGTAACAACTTGGCTAGCATGGAGATGGTGGAGAAGCTTTCTCTCACCACAAGACCACATCCACATCCTTACTACATCCAATGGTTCAACAACAGCGGCAAGGGTAAGGTAACACGTACTGTTCGTGTGCATTTTAGTATCTCTACATATGCTGATTATGTTGATTGTGATGTGGTACCTATGCAAGCATGTTCCTTATTACTTGGTAGACCATGGCAATTTGATAAAAATTCTGTACACCATGGTAGAAACAATCACTATACTCTTGTTCATAAGGATAAAAATATTACTTTGCTTCCTATGACTCCTGATTCCATTTTGAAAGATGATATTAATAGAGCTAATAAAGCACAACAGGAGAAGAATAAGAGTGAAAATCAGATTGTGGCAAAAGAATTTGAGCAACAAATGAAGCCTAATAATAAACCATCTAGTGTTGCTTCTGAAATTAAATTGAAAAGTGCATGTTTATTTGCCACCAAATCTGATATTGATGAGCTAGATTTCAGCAAATCTGTTTGCTATGTTTTTGTGTGCAAAGAGGCATTATTTTCATTCGAGGACGTGCCTTCCTCTTTGCCTCCTACTGTCACTAACATTTTGCAGGAGTTCGCTGACGCTTTTCCACAAGACGTGCCACCGGGATTACCGCCTATTCGAGGGATTGAGCATCAGATTGACTTAATTCCCGGTGCTTCACTGCCAAACCGTGCACCATACCGTACCAATCCAGAGGAGACGAAGGAGATTATGCGTCAAGTACAAGAGCTTCTCGACAAAGGTTATATACGCGAATCCCTTAGTCCTTGTGCTGTTCCTATTATTCTAGTGCCGAAAAAGGATGGTACATCACGTATGTGTGTTGATTGTAGAGGCATTAATAATATTACTATTCGTTATCGTCATCCTATTCCTAGGCTAGATGATATGCTTGATGAATTGAGTGGCTCTACAATATTCTCCAAAGTTGATTTGCGTAGTGGCTACCATCAAATTCGTATGAAATTAGGAGATGAATGGAAAACAGCATTTAAAACTAAGTTTGGATTATATGAGTGGTTAGTCATGCCTTTTGGGTTAACTAATGCACCTAGTACATTCATGAGATTAATGAACGAAGTTTTACGTGCTTTCATTGGACGATTTGTGGTAGTTTACTTTGATGACATATTGATTTATAGCAGATCTTTGGAGGAACATTTGGAACATTTACGTGCTGTTTTTATTGCTCTACGTGATGCACGTTTGTTTGGTAACCTTGGGAAGTGCACCTTTTGCACCGATCGAGTATCTTTTCTTGGCTATGTTGTTACTCCACAGGGAATTGAAGTTGATAAAGCCAAGATTGAAGCTATTGAGAGTTGGCCGCAGCCCAAAACGGTCACACAAGTGAGGAGTTTTCTTGGCCTCGCTGGATTCTATAGGCGTTTTCTGAGAGATTTCAGCACCATTGCTGCACCTCTCAATGAGCTTACAAAGAAAGATGTGCCTTTTCTTTGGGGTACCGCACAGGAAGAAGCCTTCACGGTATTGAAAGATAAGTTGACACATGCTCCTTTACTCCAACTTCCTGATTTTAATAAGACTTTTGAGCTTGAATGTGATGCTAGTGGAATTGGATTAGGAGGTGTGTTATTACAAGATGGCAAACCTGTTGCATACTTTTCTGAAAAATTGAGTGGGCCTAGTCTGCATTATTCTACTTATGATAAAGAATTATATGCTCTTGTTCGGACTTTAGAAACATGGCAACATTATTTATGGCCCAAAGAATTTGTTATACATTCTGATCATGAATCTTTGAAACATATTAAAAGTCAAGCTAAACTGAATCGTAGACATGCTAAATGGGTTGAATTCATTGAGACTTTCCCTTATGTCATTAAACACAAGAAGGGAAAAGAAAATGTTATTGCTGATGCATTGTCTCGTCGCTATACTATGCTTTCACAACTTGACTTCAAAATATTTGGTTTGGAGGCCATCAAAGATCAATATGTGCATGATGCTGATTTTAAAGATGTAATGCAGAATTGTAAAGAAGGAAGAATGTGGAACAAGTTTGTCGTTAACGATGGATTTGTGTTTCGTGCTAACAAGCTATGCATTCCAGCTAGCTCCGTTCGTCTTTTGTTGTTGCAGGAGGCGCATGGAGGAGGATTAATGGCACACTTTGGCGTGAAGAAGACGGAGGACGTACTTGCTACACATTTCTTTTGGCCAAAGATGAGACGGGATGTTGAGCGTTTTATTGCTCGATGCACTACATGTCAAAAAGCTAAGTCACGACTCAATCCTCATTGTTTATATATGCCTTTGCCTGTACCTAGTGTTCCTTGGGAGGATATATCTATGGACTTTGTTTTAGGTTTACCTCGAACAAAGAAGGGGAGGGATAGCATATTTGTGGTCGTGGATAGATTCTCGAAAATGGCACACTTTATACCATGTCATAAAAGCGATGATGCTGTTAATGTTGCTGATTTGTTCTTTCGTGAAATTATTCGCTTGCATGGTGTGCCAAATACTATTGTTTCAGATCGTGATACTAAATTTCTTAGCCACTTTTGGAGATGTTTATGGGCTAAGTTGGGGACTAAACTGCTTTTTAGTACTACTTGTCACCCCCAAACTGATGGACATACTGAAGTAGTCAATAGAACGTTGTCTACTATGCTTAGGGCTGTTTTGAAGAATAATAAGAAAATGTGGGAGGAATCCTTGCCTCATATTGAATTTGCTTATAATCGTTCATTGCATTCTACTACTAAGATGTGCCCTTTTGAAGTTGTGTATGGTTTCCTACCTCGTGCACCTATTGATTTGTTGCCTCTTCCATCTTCGGAGAAGGTTAATTTTGATGCTAAACAACGTGCTGAATTGATTTTAAAAATGCATGAGTTAACTAAGGAAAACATTGAGCGTATGAATGCTAAATATAAACTTGCTAGAGATAAGGGTAGAAAACATGTTGTGTTTGCACCTGTAGATCTTGTTTGGTTACATTTGCGTAAGGATAGATTTCCAGATTTGCGCAAATCAAAGCTAATGCCACGTGTTGATGGTCCCTTTAAGGTGTTAGAGAAAATAAATGATAATGCATATAAACTTGAGCTCCCTGCAGATTTTGGGGTTAGTCCCACTTTTAACATTGCAGATTTGAAGCCTTATTTGGGTGAGGAAGATGAACTTCCGTCGAGGACGACTTCATTTCAAGAAGGGGAGGATGATGAGGACATCAATACAATTGTTACACCCACAGCCCCTGCTGCTATACATACTGGACCAATTACTAGAGCTCGTGCACGCCAACTAAATTACCAGGTACTTTCGTTTCTTGGTAATGATTCTAATGTTCATGAGAATATGATGCTGCCTAAATTGGATACATTTGTTTTGCTTACAAATGAAGGGCCTAGCTTGGAGAAGGATGAACATTGGAGCAAGAACAAGCATGGAGATGATGGCATGCGCAAGGGGAACAAGAACGGAGTTACAAGTGATGATTTCAGGACTTTGAAGCCACCATAATGGGTGCATGAAGCCTTGGACGAAATATACAAGATGCCACTTCATAAATTTCGTCCCGAGGCTATTTTAGGTACTGCGTCACCTTATTATTGGGCCAGGCCCATGTTATTTCGAAATACATAAGTATAGGCTATTTTTAGAGTCCGTATGTGTGGGGAAACAAGAGATAGGGTTGATTTCGGACCCCTCCACCAAGGGCCACGAAATTCCCCCCTCTTCCTCCATATATACAGCCCTTAGGGCATCGTTTAGACTTTGGGTTTTGTTTAGATTAAAAGTTCGCCATAGCTGCAACTTCGCGTACTTCGTTTGTGTTCAACGACCAGACAAAGGCGTCACAGAACCCCACCTTGATCAATAAAGCTTTCATCTTATATTCGCAATATCCAGATTGCAATCTTAGTTTCTTGCTTGTTCTTCGTTTGCTCGCAGGAAACAGACCCTCGTGGTCAGGTTGATCGTGCTCCGGCGTGGTCAATAACCTCTCGGAGTTGGTTTAGCGATTGCTAAGGCGCGACGTCCTCGCACGTTCATAGTCGGATCGTCAAAGTCGACTTCCACCATAGCGAAATCCACCATCTCATCGAAAGACGGGACACCTTTGCCTCTATCAACTAACCACTCATATAATCCAAACCTAGTTTTAAATGCTGTTTTCCATTCAGCTCCCAATTTCATACGAATTTGATGGTAGCCACTACGCAAATCAACTTTGGAGAATATTGTAGAGCCACTCAATTCATCAAGCATATCATCTAGCCTAGGAATAGGATGACGATAACGAATAGTAATATTATTAATGCCTCTACAATCAACACACATATGTGATGTACCATCCTTTTTCGGCACTAGAATAATAGGAACAACACAAGGACTAAGGGATTCGCGTATATAACCTTTGTCGAGAAGCTCTTGTACTTGACGCATAATCTCCTTCGTCTCCTCTGGATTGCTAAGGCAAATGTGTCCCGTCTTTCGATGAGATGATGGATATCGCTTTGGTGGAAGTCGACTTTGACGATCCGACTACGAACGTGCGAGGACGTCGCGCCTTAGCAATCGCTAAACCAACTCCGAGAGGTTATTGACCACGCCGGAGCACGATCAACCTGACCACGAGGGTCTGTTTCCTGCGAGCAAACGAAGAACAAGCAAGAAACTAAGATTGCAATCTGGATATTGCGAATATAAGATGAAAGCTTTATTGATCAAGGTGGGGTTCTGTGACGCCTTTGTCTGGTCGTTGAACACAAACGAAGTACGCGAAGTTGCAGCTATGGCGAACTTTTAATCTAAACAAAACCCAAAGTCTAAACGATGCCCTAAGGGCTGTATATATGGAGGAAGAGGGGGGGGGGATTTCGTGGCCCTTGGTGGAGGGGTCCGAAATCAACCCTATCTCTTGTTTCCCCACACATACGGACTCTAAAAATAGCCTATACTTATGTATTTCGAAATTACATGGGCCTGGCCCAATAATAAGGTGACGCAGCACCTAAAATTGCCTCGGGACGAAATTTATGAAGTGGCATCTTGTATATTTCGTCCAAGGCTTCATGCACCCATTATGGTGGCTTCAAAGTCCTGAAATCATCACTTGTAACTCCGTTCTTGTTCCCCTTGCGCATGCCATCATCTCCATGCTTATTCTTGCTCCAATGTTCATCCTTCTCCAAGCTAGGCCCTTCATTTGTAAGCAAAACAAATGTATCCAATTTAGGCAGCATCATATTCTCATGAACATTAGAATCATTACCAAGAAACGAAAGTACCTGGTAATTTAGTTGGCGTGCACGAGCTCTAGTAATTGGTCCAGTATGTATAGCAGCAGGGGCTGTGGGTGTAACAATTGTATTGATGTCCTCATCAGAAAAGTATAGGTGGTGGTGAGGCAAATGGTAAAACCAAGGTTGGGCCTTGCTGGAGGAGTTTTATTTAAAGCGAACTATCAAGGGGTTCCCATAACACTCAACCGCGTAAGGAACGCAAAATCAAGGAACATAACACCGGTATGACGGAAACTAAGGCGGCAAGAGTGGAACAAAACACCAGGCATAAGGCCAAGCCTTCCACCCTTTACCAAGTATATAGATGCATTAATTGAATAAGATATATTATGATATCCCAACATATCCATGTTCCAACATGGAACAAACTTTAGCTTCACCTGCAATTAACAACGCTATAAGAGGGGCTGAGCAAAAGAGGTAACATAGCCAAACAACGGTTTGCTAGGAAGGTGGGTTAGAGGCTTGACATGGCAATATGGGAGGCATGATATAACAAGTGGTAGGTAGCGCGACATAGCGATAGAACGAACAACTAGCAAAGCAAAGATAGAAGTGATTTCGAGGGTATGGTCATCTTGCCTGAAATCCCGCAATGAAGAAGAACGAGTCCAAGAAGTAGACAGAAGGACGTAGTCTGATGAGGACATGACTACCTTGGATACGACCAAAAATATTGCATACATGCATATTTGTCAGGTGATTTCTAATGCAAACTATTCAATAGTCTATTTATGTTATCCAGAACAAAAATACTTCACACACTTTTGTGTTTTGTCTAATTGCAGGTGTATGGGACATTTGTACAATCCACATATGAAGATAAGGGAAAAGGAGATGTTTAGGTTGTGTTCAAAAAGTCCTCTCACGTCACTTTTGGGCCAAGAGAAGATAGAGTCCAAGTCTCTCACGTTCTGGATTCAGATTCGGACTGCACAGACATACCTGACTCAAAACGCCAACAACGTTTTCATACGGACTCTGAATTGGGTGATTCTTTTTTGGTTGGAAACTAGATTTCGTGCTATTTCCATCCCAATTGGATTCACCTTCAAATTCGTCCGGAGCGTTGAGTTACGGACGAAACAATTTGACGTTGCAGCATAATCCGAGTCAAACTACAAGCCCAAAGGTGTTGCATCACCTCCACTTGGGCCCATGAGCCTTGTACGACCTAGGGTTAGTTTTAGGCTGCCTTGGGACGTCCTCCCACCTCCTTGGCCGCCACCCCTTGCTCCTATATAAGTAGATCCATCTAGTAGCTTTTTCCTTGGGATTTGTTTAGTTAAAAGTTAGCCATTGCAACTTCATGTACTTCGTTTGTGTCCAACGACCAGACCAAGACCGCTTCGAATCCCCACCATTATCAATACTTCATATATATATTCGCAATATTTAGATTGCTTTATCATATTCTTGCTCGTTCTTCGATTGCTTACAGGAATAGACCTTCGTGGTCAGGCTGATCATGCTTCCAGCATCGTCAGTAACCTCAGGAGATTGGTTTAGTGATTGCTAAGGCGCAACGTTGTGCATGTTTGTAGTCGGATTGTCAAAGTCGTCTCCACCAAATCGATAGTTATCATCTCATCGAAAGATCGGGACCCTCGCCTTTATCAAGTGGTATCAGTTTTCAGGTTGCTCGGTGAGAATTTCCAGTTTTCCTAGATTAGATTTATTTTCTTACCTATTGTCCAAGAAAAATCCACAAAAAAGAGTTAGATCTATTCATCCTTTGTCCAAGCCAGTCTGAGCCTTTGCAATTTTCTTTTCATTGCTTGCATAGTTGAATTATCGGTTGCATCGTCGTGTCGAGTTGCTCGTCTTAGTGTCTAGGTCGTTTAGAGTTTCGAGTTCTGTTCACATTAGTCACGTCGCCGCTGCATCGTTATCCCTTCTGCTGTCCACCATCCATCCATCAATTTCCTCCACGTGCTACCCACCGTTCATTGTCATAATCATAGTTGAGATCGTTCCCATCTTCGCTTGATCCAATCTACATCTTATCTAGTTTGTTTTGGAAAGAGGGAGAGAGAAAAAAAAGATAGAGAAAAAAACGAGAGAAAAAAATGTAAAAAAAAAGTCAGAGAAAAAAAGAAAGGAAAAGAAAAAAGTGTGAGATAAAAAAGAGAGGAGAAAAAAAAACAAAATTCGGATCTATCTAGACTCAATCTCAGTTGAATTCGGATTGGAATCTGTTTTGTGCACTGTTCAGTAACACAGGCATAACTTCCTCATATGAAGTCTGTTTTGGCTCCGCGAGTACTCAAATGAAAGCTAGCGACAAGTCGCATCTAAATAGATGCAGAAGCTAGTTCAGTATTTGGCACCTCAACATCAGCTTCTAAATAGGTCTACTGCTATTGTGATCTTCACTTATATCTTGCTGTCCAGAGCTACTTCATATCCTTTATTGATGCTAGTTGTGCTACGACGTGACCTCATTAGTGTTCTAGGCTCGCGTCTCTAGTTTGGTCTAGCCTAGGACCAGCACAGTACCGCCGTTGAGCGTTTATTCAACATTGCATCTCTGAATTGATTATTGCTAATCTTTTGCTACCATATATAGCCAACCCAGATCCACATATTTCTACACCGTGTATACGTACATTCCCCTGGCAATCGTTTTACACAATCTTCGGAGTTATTTGACACCGCTGGTTGCCTGTCACCACCTGCCGCATGGTAAGAACTTGTAAGATATTGATATTTGCTTTACTGTGAGCACTTTACAACCACATCCTAGTAGTTCATAGGAACATTATTCTCGAATTTTGGTTCTTGTTTCTACTAATCATGACAGGTTCCAGAGATAGAAGTTCTTGGATGACGGACACATCTTCACCATCACGAGAGTTGGGACAACACAGACAAGCATATGGTCAGGTTATCTCTTTACCATCATTTGAGGGTAGATTTAATCCTGCTATTTATCTAGCTTGGGAGCTTGAAGTAGAACAAGTTTTTAGTCACCATGATTTTTCTGAACTTGAGAGAGTACGAGCTACCATTAGAGCATTTACTAGTTTTGCTTCTGTTTGGTGGAGTGTACATTGTAAGAAAAACATTGATAACCAACCCACAACTTGGAAAGTTTTGAAAGCTGTAATGAGACAACAATTTTTTCCTCCTTACTATCATCGTGAATTGCGTCGCAAATTGGAGCAATTAAAACAAGGCAGTAACACTGTTCATGCTTACTACCAAGAGTTCAAATCTTATATGCATCATTGTGACATAGAAGAATCTGAGGATGATACAATGAATAGATTTTTTGGTGGTTTGAACCATATTCAGGCAAGATTTCAGTATATTCCTCGTTGCATTACTGGTATGTATGTCCGTGCTTGTACCTTTGAGAGACAAATACAGGAGGATGCATTGGGTGACTACAACAACTACTATTCCAGTTCATGCTCACCACCGCCGGTTGGTTACTCCACTATTGCACCTACTAGAGCAGCCCCACCTCGGATTGTGAGCGCGATATCATCTCAAGAGTATGGTACATTGTCAACGTCCGTACCTACATCAGCTACATCTCTGCGAGGTAACAGTAAAGGTCTTGATGATATAACTTCACATGAGAATGAAGCATGCCTAGTTAACTTGAATGCATCATGTGTTGAGTTACCTGTTGATTTGAGCACACCACCTATTTTAGAGACTCTTGTTACTGTCATGAATGCGTCATGTGATCAAACAACTGAAATATCAACAATATTGAGTGCACCCATTGAATTAACTGTTGATGCAAAAGAACCAATGTTTAATCATTTTGATATGACCTCTAATCTTGATGATGATTCTGTGTCCAATGACTTATTGCATGTTTGCTTATTTAAGCATGTTGTAGCATGTAAATTTGATGCAAGTAAGGTTTATTCATCGAAGTTAGGATGGTTTAATGATGAACATTGCCAATCTTTTGAAGTGAATAAGAGCTTCACTTATATGTGCAAACTGAGTTGCAATATTTTCATGCCTTCTACTTCTTGTGATAATTTTTTGGCTTTAGATTTTATGAACAATGAAAGTTACTCATGTATACATGTGACATATGTGCAAAAATCAAGGGAAGTTAAAATGGATGACATATACATATACAACATGTACACCTTGTCTCTTTTGTTAGCCACATTTCAGATTAAGCAATGCCGAGGACGGCTTTGTTTTCAAACAGGGGAGGATGATGAGGACATGACTACCTTGGATACGACCAAAAATATTGCATACATGCATATTTTTCAGGTGATTTCTAATGCAAACTATTCAATAGTCTATTTATGTTATCCAGAACAAAAATACTTCACATACTTTTGTGTTTTGTCTAATTGCAGGTGTATGGGACATTTGTACAATCCACATATGAAGATAAGGGAAAAGGAGATGTTTAGGTTGTGTTCAAAAAGTCCTCTCACGTCACTTTTGGGCCAAGAGAAGATAGAGTCCAAGTCTCTCACGTTCTGGATTCAGATTCGGACTGCACAGACATACCTGACTCAAAACGCCAACAACTTTTTCATACGGACTCTGAATTGGGTGATTCTTTTTTGTTGGAAACTAGATTTCATGCTCTTTCCATCCCAATTGGATTCACCTTCAAATTCGTCCGGAGCGTTGAGTTACGGATGAAACAATCTGACGTCGCAGCAGAATCCGAGTCAAACTACAAGCCCAAAGGTGTTGCATCACCTCCACTTGGGCCCATGAGCCTTGTACGACCTAGGGTTAGTTTTAGGCTGCCTTGGGACGTCCTCCCACCTCCTTGGCCGCCACCCCTTGCTCCTATATAAGTAGATCCATCTAGTAGCTTTTTCCTTGGGATTTGTTTAGTTAAAAGTTAGCCATTGCAACTTCGTGTACTTCGTTTGTGTCCAACGACCAGACCAAGACCGCTTCGGATCCCCACCATTATCAATACTTCCTATATATTCGTAATATTTAGATTGCTTTATCATATTCTTGCTCATTCTTCGATTGCTTGCAGGAATAGACCTTCGTGGTCAGGCTGATCATGCTTCCAGCATCGTCAGTAACCTCAGGAGATTGGTTTAGCGATTGCTAAGGCGCAACATCGTGCACGTTTGTAGTCGGATCGTCAAAGTCGTCTCCACCAAATCGATAGTTATCATCTCATCGGAAGATCGGGACCCTCGCCTTTATCATAGTCGAACGGATCCTCACAAACGCAACGTTACCGAAACTAACAAGAAGAAGCAACACTGGAAAGAAGCAAGCAGCACGGTAAACAACCATCACATAAACATGGCATGATGCACAACCAAGTATGATGCATGTCCAGTTTAATGATTCATGGCATGGCATGGGAAAGTGCACAAGTTGCATATTGAGGAAACACCACATGACTTATTTAGTTCTCTCCCGTTTATGTACTCAACAATATTAAATGTTTTTAAACATGGAAAGGGGTGAAGCATATGAAAACTACCTATCTAGGCAAGTTTAAATGGGGCCGAAAATAACAAACAACAATTCCGAAAAATCCCCATATGCATATTATGAATTTGGTACTGTTCTACCCTAAACATAATTTTAGAGTTGTTAAACATGCAAAGTAAGTACATCATGCTAATCGTTTCGCAAAAAAAAGTACATCATGCTAATGTATGCATTTTTCCTCCCCATTTACATATAAAGTTTATTTAAAACCGAGCTACGGTTAATTAGTTATGAAATAAAGCATTTTAGCATGGCATTTAAGAAAATTAATGCAAACAGCAGTTTAAACATTTTAAACATAGTTGAAAGTGGCAAATTATGAAACTATGCAAAATTCTAAGCAGATTACATATAAAGTTTAATTAATTTCGATGCATGGTTATTTAATTATGAGCAATGCAAGAAAATGGCATTTCTGTAATATGCATGTCCAGGATATTTAGCAAATACGTCCAAGGAAAAAACCGTCTGTGGGCTGAAGCTGAACTGGCCCAACAGGAGAAAGAAAGAAAAAAACAAAAGGTGGGGGTGCCGGGGTGTGGCCTCACCTAGTGGGTCTTGGCCCGTTCGACGGAGAGGTGATGGGCTTGGAGGTTGCTGGGCAGGGACGAGGCCCAACGCGATGCCAAAGGAGGCACGGGGCGAGCGGCTTGTCTGGTCAACACGGGCGAGCAGAGGCACTAGCTGCGTGCGTCTTCTCCTGCTCGATGCAGAGGAGGCGACGTGCGCGCGACTGTAGGGCTCCAGTGGAAGAGACTTGAGGCGCAGGGCGAGCTCGAGCAAATCCAACGGGGAGGAGGCACCGGAGAAAGAACGGCAACGACTGGCGGGAGTTGCAGGGGGTGGTGCGGCGGCGGGGTTGGCCTGTAGGTGGCTGAATGCTAGCCGGGGTGGCCTGGTTCGGCGAGGTCGCCGGCAGCTGTGCTAGGAGGTGGTGGCGCCACGGTCTACTGCTGCTCCTGCTGGCGAGGCAGCGTCTTGGGGTCTCCGGCGAGGCAGCGTCTTGGGGTCTCCGGCAAGGCAGCGAGGCCGGACGGAACCAGAGACAGAGGGAGTCCGCGGTAGAGACGCTCCAGGCGGCGGCTTGGCGCGGGGACGGCCAAAGTTAGGGGGGCTGGTCCTTGTTCAGATCGAGGGATGGCCGGACCTCGAGGTGGCCAGAGGGAGAGACTTCGAGGCAGCGACGATGTAAGAACGACCATGGATTCTCAGGGGATCGTGGTGAGAGCGTAGGGGATGGAGGTGCCGGCGATGAGGTTCGATGAAGGTGGCGGAGGCAAGGTGTGGAGCTCCTCGGCTCCGTGGAGGTGCTCTAGCACGAGCAGATCGAGCGTTCCCCGCTCGAGGATGCAGCTGCTGGCTCCTATGGGCGTGGACGACGACGGTTGCGGGCGGCCGGACGCGTCCAGGAGCTAGAGGACGAGGCAGGAGGAGATTTGGGGGTGAGCTCCTGAGCAAGGACAATGGCGCGGGCGCTGCTGCGCTGGTGCGAGGGGAGCTGGGGAGCTGCGGATGCGGCGAGGACCGAACAGGGGAGGCGGCCGAGCTGATTAGTGGTTGGATGGATCGGTGGTGATTGGCCTATGGATGAATTCGAGGAGAGGGAGATGGTTGCAGGTGGTTGGTTCGTCTGGGAGGATCCCAAGGTGGATGCGGGAGTGTGGCGGCGGCGGGTGAGGGTATGATGGGACAGCTCGCTTAAAATTTAGGGTTGCTCTCTTATATACATTATTGGATTAGGTTAGGGGGTATACGGTCCGTCCGATCATAATCGGGCGGTCGAGAAAAATAGGCTAGGGAGTCCAATAAATAAACCGAAGATGTTTTATAGATGTTTGGGGATGTTCCGGACCCATCGGTCACGACTACTCGGGTCGGGTCCGGGACAGTTTCCGGATGTGTGCGAGGGGTGACTATGCAGAGATGTTAGGCGGTTTGACAAGAGGGAACCGAGAACCCGGTTGGTCTCGGAACGGTCAACGAAGGTGAGGGGTTTGATGGGCTCAGAAAAGAGAGAGAAGAGAGTGGTCCGAGAGGAAAGAGGAGGAATGCAGCCTGGTGACTGTTTCCGAAGATCGAAAACGTCTGACGATAGACCGGCTATACTGTCGCTATGGTTATCCGTTGGGGCACCAAACGAACTCTGAATGCAATGAAATTTGGCAGGAGGCCTACTGACAACATAACAACACCGCACGCCAACTTTCATCCCATTTCGAGAACATTTCCCGGCCACTTATAAAATAATATTTCGGACATGTCGCGGGGCGCGTGCGAGTGTGGTTGGGCTCACAACAGACAACAGAGAGAATAGGGAGACCCGGACGGAGGCAAGTTTTCAAAACATGATGATGCAATGCACATGATGACATGGCAAGATGCAACACACAAGCGAATGACAAGGCAACAACAGCAAATAACTGGAAGACAACTAGCGAAAACGGTCTCTGGGCGTCACACAATAGTTCCAGCTTCAAAAAAAACTAAGTCTAGAAAATTCTAGCTAGGCATTTTTCAGACCATTTGTAGACTTTTTAGAAAACAATAGCTGCGGAGCAAAAAAAAAGAGGAAAATGTGAAAAAATGAGAAAAAAATTCAGAGTGTGCTCCTCCCTTGTTTACGTGCAGCGTCGTGATTTTCTTAGTGTTCTAGGCTCGCGTCTCTAGCACGGTCTAGCCTAGGACCAGAACAGTACCGTTGTTGAGCATTTATTCAATATTGCATCTCTGAATTGATTATTGCTGACCCGTTTTGCTACCATATTATAAGCCTTCCCAGCTCCACATACATCTACATCGTGCGTTTGACTCTCCGTGGTAATCGCTCTATCCAAGCTTTGAGAGTTTTGACTAAAATGATTGTCGATCACCACCTGATGTTGGGTAAGAACTGGTAAGAATTTGAGATTTGCTTGACCGATTTGTGACCCACTACCACTTTCTAGTAGTCTGTAGGATCATATTCTTGTGTATTTCTATTGTTGCTAACCATGGCAGGACCACAAACTGACGAGATTGACTGGGAGAACATGACGAAGAAGGAGCTTCATGATAAATTTCAGCAAATGTTGAGTCAATGGGTGGAAGACATCATGGCCACCTTTGGAAAGGCACTAGAGAGGATTGATGACGTTGAGAAGACGATTGACACCAAGTTGGATGCCAAGTTCTATGAAGTACTCGCGCGTCTTCCACAACCACCGCCCGCTACACCTGCCGCACATCTACAACAACAGCAACAGCAACAACAACAACAACAACAACAACAACAACAACAACAACAACAACAACAACAACAACAACAACAACAACAACAACAACAACAACAACTACAACAACAACAACAACAACAACAACATCGCCTTCCAAATCAAGTGGGGCGAGCATTGCACGTTCCCCTTGAGCCTAGTCAAAATTCTGGTGCCACTGTACCTACTGTTGATGCTTCTGTAGCTCCTGCTGCTACTGCAGAGGTGGATGACCATTATGAGGATGAGGTTGATCAAAATCAGAACTACGTACAACCACTAGCACCATCACCACGAGGTCGTCCTCATGCATATCATCACAACGGTAGGGATGCACCACCACCTGAGGTACGAGATCATGACCATCTTCCTAAACTAAAATTGAATATTCCACCGTTTGAGGGTAGATATGTTTCTGATATATATCTTACTTGGGAGTTAGAAATCATACAACGTTTTACATGTTTACAATATCCTGAGGAGAGACGTGTTCCTGCTGCTGTTTGTGCTTTCACTTGTTTTGCATGTGTTTGGTGGTCTGAACATTGTAGATTATATCCTATTCCAGCTACTTGGGCTGCTTTGAAAACTGCTACGCGTACTCGTTGGGTTCCACCATATTATCAACATGAATTACTTCAAAAATTGTAGTGTTTAAGACAAGGAAAAAATTATGTAGAAGAATATTATTAGGAATTACAAACTGGCGTGATTAGATGTGGTATTGTTGAGGATAATGAAGCTATGCTTGCACGTTGTATGGGTGGATTAAATAAAGAGATTCAGACCATTCTAGAGTATAAGGAGTATAATAATATCACTCGTTTATTCCATCTTGCTTGCAAAGCTGAACGTGAAGTGCAAGATCGACAGGCATTGGCGCGAACTAACTTTTCTTCAGGTCGACCTTCATCATGGACACCGCGTGCATCCTCTACTCCCACACGTCCTACTGCAGCACCACTGACTTCATCCTCTAATTCCAACCGATATACGAGAAAACAGGCACCACCACCACCATCTGCAAGGAATGCATCTTCCGGTTCCGCACAGAGCTCTTCTTCATCCATGGCATCAACAGGGCAAACACATGATATTATTTGTCATCGTTGCAAGGGTGGAGGTCATTATGCGAGGGAATTCCCATCTAAGCGTGTGATGATTTCTACTGAGGATGGTGGGTATGAGTCCACTAGTGACTATGATGAGGAGACTTTGGCTCTTATTACAAGTGAAGAACGTGGTGGAGATGATTTTGATCATGAGACGCAATACATGGCTCCTGAAGACGCTGACAGGTATGAATGTTTAGTTGCTCAGCGTGTTTTGAGTGTGCAGGTCACACAAGCTGAGCAAAATCACAGGCATAATTTGTTCCATACAAAGGGAGTTGTGAAGGAATGTTCTGTTCGCGTCATCATAGATGGAGGGAGCTGCAACAACTTGGCTAGCATGGAGATGGTGGAGAAGCTATCCCTCACCACAATACCACATCCACATCCTTACTACATCTAATGGTTCAACAACAGCGACAAGGTTAAGGTAACACGTATTGTTCGTGTGCATTTTAGTATCTCTACACATGCTGAATATGTTGATTGTGATGTGGTACCTATGCAAGCATGTTCCTTATTACTTGGTAGACCATGGCAATTTGATAAAAAATTATGTACACCATGATAGAAACAATCAATATACTCTTGTTCATAAGGATAAAATTATTACTTTGCTTCCTATGACTCCTGATTCCATTTTGAAAGATGATATTAATAGAGCTAATAAAGCAAAACAGGAGAAAAATAAGAGTGAAAATCAGATTGTGGCAAAAGAATTTGAGCAAAAATGAAGCCTAATAATAAACCATCTAGTGTTGCTTCTGAACTTAAATTGAAAAGTGCATACTTGCCACCAAATCTGATATTGATGATCCAGATTTCAGCAAATCTGTTTGCTATGCTTTTGTGTGCAAAGAGGCATTATTTTCATTCAAGGATGTACTTTCCTCTTTGGCTCCTGCTACCACTAACATTTAGCAAGAGTTCGCTGACGTCCTTCCACAAGATGTGCCACCAGGATTACCACCTATTCGACGGATTGAGCATCAGATTGACTTAATTCCTGGTGCCTCGCTGCCAAACCATGTGCTTACCAATCCAGAGGAGATGAAGGAGATTATGCGTCAAGTACAGGAGCTGCTCGACAAAGGTTATATACGCGAATCTCTTAGTCCTTGTGTCGTTCCTATTATACTAGTGCCAAAAAAAGGATGGTACGTCGCGAATGTGTGTTGATTGTAGAGGCACCAATAATATTACTATTTGTTATCGTCATCCTATTCCTAGGCTAGATGACATGCTTGATGAATTGAGTGGCTCTACAATATTTTCCAAAGTTGATTTGTGTAGTGGATACCATCAAATTCGTATGAAATTGGGAGATGAATGGAAAACAACATTTAAAACTAAGTTTGGATTATATGAGTGGTTAGTCATGCCTTTTGGGTTAACTAATGCACCTAGTACTTTCATGAGATTAATGAACAAAGTTTTACGTGCTTTCATTGGACGATTTGTGGTAGTCTATTTTGATGATATACTAATTTATAGCAGATCTTTGGAGGAACATTTGGAACATTTGTGTGTTGTTTTTATTGCTCTACGTGATGCACGTTTGTTTGGTAACCTTGGGAAGTGCATGATAGAGGCGGGGGTGTCCCGATCTTTCGATGAGATGATAACTATCGATTTGGTGGAGACGACTTTGACGATCCGACTACAAACGTGCATGACGTTGCGCCTTAGCAATCGCTAAACCAATCTCCTGAGGTTACTGACGATGCCGGAAGCACGGTCAGCCTGACCACGAAGGTCTATTCCTGCAAGCAATCGAAGAACGAGCAAGAATATGATAAAGCAATCTGAATATTGCAAATATATATGAGGTATTGATAATGGTGGGGATGTGTAAGCGGTCTTGGTCTGGTCGTTGGACACAAACGAAGTACACGAAGTTGCAATGGCTAACTTTTAACTAAACAAATCCCAAGGAAAAGCTACTAGATGGATCTACTTATATAGGAGCAAGGGGTGGCGGCCAAGGAGGTGGGAGGACGTCCCAAGGCAGCCTAAAACTAAATCTAGGTCGTACAAGGCCAATGGGCCCAAGTGGAGGTGATGTAACACCTTTGGACTTGTAGTTTGACTCGGATTCTGCTGCAGCATCAGATTGTTTCGTCCACAACTCAACGCTCCGGACGAATTTGAAGGCGATTCCAATTGGGTTGGAAAGTGCACGAAATCTAGTTTCCAACAAAAAAAGAATCACCCAATTCGGAGGCCGTATGAAAAACTTGTGTGCGTTTTGAGTCAGGTATGTCTGTGCAGTCCGAATCTGAATCCAGAACGTGAGAGACTTGGACTCTATCTTCTCTTGGGCCAAAAGTGACGTGAGAGAACTTTTTGGACAGCAAATAAACATCTCTTTCTTCCTTATCTTCATATGTGGATTGTACAAATGTCCCATACACCTGCAATTAGACAAAACACAAAAGTGTGTGAAGTATTTTTGTTCTAGATAACATAAATAGATTATTGAATAGTTTGCACTAGAAATCACCTGACAAATATGCATATATGCAATATTTTTGGTCATATCCAAGGTAGTCATGTCCTCATCATCCTCCCCTTCTTGAAAATAAAGCCGTCCTCGGCGTTGCTTAATCTGAAATGTGGCTAACAAAAGAGACAAGGTGTACATGTTGTATATGTATAAGTCATCCATTTTTACTTCCCTTGATTTTTGCATATATGACACATGAATAGATGAGTAACTTGCATAGTTCATAAAATCTATAGCCAAAAAATTAGCACAAGAAGTAGAAGGCATGAAAATATTGCAACTCAGTTTGCACATATAAGTGAAGCTCTTATTCATTTCAAAAGATTGACAATGTTCATCATTAAACCATCCCAACATTGGTGAATAAACCTTACTTGCATCAAATTTACATGCTACAACATGCTTAAATAAGCAAACATGCAATAAGTCATTCAACACAGAATCATCACCAAGATTAGAGGTCATATCAAAATGATTAAACATTGGTTCTTTTGCATCAATAGTTAATTCAATGGGTGCACTCAAAATTGTTGGTATTTCAGTTGTTTGATCACATGGCAAAGTCAAATTATCAACGTAGTCCTCTAAAATAGGTGGTGTGATCAAAGTAGTGGGTAGCTCATCAGATGGTGCATTCAAATTGACAAGGCATTCATCATTCTCATGTAGAGATGGAAGATCAGTACCTTTGTCATTAGCTCTTATGATCAACTCAGATGATGTAGCCACTCTCGGGGGCGATGTGTCACATGGTGGAGGTGATGTAGTCCTGACAACAACGGATGTGGTTGTCATAGTATGCCTAGTAGTTGAAGGAACAATCATATCAACTCTTGGAATGTGCACCGTGCGCTTGTTCTCCTCGTGGCCAACACGTCGTTTTATTTCCTGTTCAGCTTTGCAAGCAAGATGAAACAAATGGTCCATAGGATAACACTCTTCATGAATTAGTATCTCTTGAATATCACGGTTTAATCCTCCCCAAAATCTATCCATAAAATCATCTTCACTTTCTTCTAAAGAGGAATGCAACAAGGTAGTTTGTAAATCATCATAATATTTTGTTACAGTTTCACTACCTTGTTTTAAGTGTTGCAACTTCTTAATCATGTCACGAGTATAATAAGCAGGGACGAAAGTATGTTGCATGGCAAGTTTCAAATCATCCCAAGTAGTAGGTATATAATCAGGGTGTAACCGACAATATTCACTCCACCAAACCAAAGCATAACCAGTGAAAGAACCAACCGCAACCTTAACCTTTTTATGTTCATTGAAATTATGGGAAGAAAATATATTTTTTATGTCGAACTCCCATTCAATATATAAAGCAGGTTTAAAACGGCCATTAAATGGTGGTATAGATACATTAACCTGATCATGTGCATTTGGATGTTTGTGCACCTCTCGTGACGGTTGTGGTATTTGCAAAGGTGGTGGCACGTCTCCCGCGATCGACAAAGCCCATGAATTAACTCTGGATCCTGACATGATTAGTAGAACAAGAAACAAAACCCAAAAATAATGTTCCTATAACTACTAGGATGTGGTGGTAAAATGCTCACAGTAAAGCAAATATCAATGTCTTACAAGTTCTTACCATGCAGCAGGCGGTGATCGGCAACCAGCGGTGTCAAGTAACTCCGAATATTGAGTAAAGCGATTGCCAAGGGAGCGTACGTATACACGGTGTAGAAATATGTGGAGCTGGGTTGGCTATATATGGTAGCAAAAGATTAGCAATAATCAATTCAAAGATGCAATGTTGAATAAACGCTCAACGACGGTACTGTGCTGGTCCTAGGCTAGACCGGACTAGAGACGCGAGCCTAGAACACTAATAAGGTCATGGCGTAGCACAACTAGCATCAATGAAGGATACTAAGTAGCTCTTGACAGCAAGATATAAGTGAAGATCACAACGGCAGTGAAGATAATGATGAAAAACAACTACCAATCAAGATATACAACAACTCTCTCTCCAACTTTCCTCTTGAAAAGTTTGAGACAATTTTTTGATAAATTCTTTCAAAGAATGCTACTAACTCAAGCTTTCCAATGCAAAAAGAATCACTCAATTCCGAGTTGATATGAGGAGTCAAAGAATTCTAAAACTGCCCTGAAAAATTGGAACAAGCTGTGTTCACGAACTTCGGAGGGCAAAAAGACCTATTTAGAAGCCGATTTTGAGGTGTCAAATATTGAACTAGCTTCTGCAACTATTTAGATGCGGCTCGTCGCTATCTTCAATTTGAGTACTCACGGAGCCAAAACGGACTTCGTATGAGGAAGATACACCTGTTTTACTGAACAGTGCGCAAAACAGATTCCAATCCGAATTCAGATATGAGATTGATTCTAGATAGATCCAATTTTTTTCTTCTCTTTTTTTTTCTCACGCTTTTTTTTTCTTTTCCTTTTTTTTTCTCTCTCCCTCTTTCCAAAACAAACTAGATAAGATGTAGATTGGATCAAGCAAAGATGGGAACGATCTCAACTATGATTATGACAATGAACGGTGGGTAGCACGTGGAGGAAATTGATGGATGGGTGGTGGACAGCGGAAGGGATAACGATGCAGCGGCGACGTGACTAATGTGAACAGAACTCGAAACTCTAAACATCCTAGACACTAAGACCAGCAACTCGACACGATGATGCAACCGATAATTCAACTATGCAAGCAATGAAAAGAAAATTGCAAAGGCTCAGACTGGCTTGGACAAAGGATGAATAGATCTAACTCTTTTTTGTGGATTTTTCTTGGACAATAGGTAAGAAAATAAATCTAATCTAGGAAAACTGGAAATTCTCACCGAGCAACCTGAAAACTGATACCACTTGATAGAGGCGGGGGTGTCCCGATCTTTCGATGAGATGATAACTATCGATTTGGTGGAGACGACTTTGACGATCCGACTACAAACGTGCACGACGTTGCGCCTTAACAATCACTAAACCAATCTCCTGAGGTTACTGACGATGCCGGAAGCACGGTCAGCCTGACCACGAAGGTCTATTCCTACAAGCAATCGAAGAATGAGCAAGAATATGATAAAGAAATCTGAATACTGCAAATATATATGAGGTATTGATAATGGTGGGGATGTGTAAGCGGTCTTGGTCTGGTCGTTGGACACAAACGAAGTACACGAAGTTGCAATGGCTAACTTTTAACTAAACAAATCCCAAGGAAAAGCTACTAGATGGATCTACTTATATAGGAGCAAGGGGTGGCGGCCAAGGAGGTGGGAGGACGTCCCAAGGCAGCCTAAAACTAAATCTAGGTCGTACAAGGCCAATGGGCCCAAGTGGAGGTGATGTAACACCTTTGGACTTGTAGTTTGACTCGGATTCTGCTGCAGCATTAGATTGTTTCGTCCACAACTCAACGCTCCGGACGAATTTGAAGGTGATTCCAATTGGGTTGGAAAGTGCACGAAATCTAGTTTCCAACAAAAAAAGAATCACCCAATTCGGAGTCCGTATGAAAAACTTGTGTGCGTTTTGAGTCAGGTATGTCTGTGCAGTCCGAATCTGAATCCAGAACGTGAGAGACTTGGACTCTATCTTCTCTTGGGCCAAAAGTGACGTGAGAGAACTTTTTGGACAGAAAATAAACATCTCTTTCTTCCTTATCTTCATATGTGGATTGTACAAATGTCCCATACACCTGCAATTAGACAAAACACAAAAGTGTGTGAAGTATTTTTGTTCTAGATAACATAAATAGATTATTGAATAGTTTGCACTAGAAATCACCTGACAAATATGCATATATGCAATATTTTTGGTCATATCCAAGGTAGTCATGTCCTCATCAGTGCACCTTTTGCACCGACCGAGTATCTTTTCTTGGCTATGTTGTTACTCCACAGGGAATTGAAGTTGATAAAGCCAAGATTGAAGCTATTGAGAGTTGGCCGCAGCCCAAAAGGGTCACACAAGTGAGGAGTTTTCTTGGCCTTGCTGGATTCTATAGGCGTTTTGTGAGAGATTTCAGCACCATTGTTGCACCTCTCAATGAGCTTACAAAGAAGGATGTGCCTTTTGTTTGGGGTACCACATAGGAAGAAGCCTTCACGGTATTGAAAGGTAAGTTGACACATGCTCCTCTACTCCAACTTCTTGATTTTAATAAGACGTTCGAGCTTGAATATGATGCTAGTGGAATTGGATTACGAGGTGTGTTATTACAAGATGGCAAACATGTTGCAGACTTTTCTAAAAAATTGAGTGCGCCTAGTCTGAATTATTCTACTTATATAAAGAACTATATGCTCTTGTTCGGACTTTAGAAACATGGCAACATTATTTATGGCCTAAAGAATTTGTTACACATTCTAATCATGAATCTTTGAAACATATTAGAAGTCAAGCTAAACTGATGAGGACATCAATACAATTGTTACACCCACAACCCCTGCTGCTATACATACTGGACCAATTACTAGAGCTCGTGCACGCCAACTAAATTACCAGGTACTTTCGTTTCTTGGTAATGATTCTAATGTTCATGAGAATATGATGCTGCCTAAATTGGATACATTTGTTTTGCTTACAAATAAGGGCCTAGCTTGGAGAAGGATGAACATTGGAGCAAGAACAAGCATGGAGATGATGGCATGCGCAAGGGGAACAAGAACGGAGTTACAAGTGATGATTTCAGGACTTTGAAGCCACCATAATGGGTGCATGAAGCCTTGGACGAAATATACAAGATGCCACTTCATAAATTTTGTCCCGAGGCTATTTTAGGTGCTGCGTCACCTTATTATTGGGCCAGGCCCATGTAATTTCGAAATACATAAGTATTGATGAGGACATCAATACAATTGTTACACCCACAGCCCCTGCTGCTATACATACTGGACCAATTACTAGAGCTCATGCACGCCAACTAAATTACCATGTACTATCGTTTCTTGGTAATGATTCTAATGTTCATGAGAATATGATGTTGCCTAAATTGGATACATTTGTTTTGCTTACAAATGAAGGGCCTAGCTTGGAGAAGGATGAACATTGGAGCAAGAACAAGCATGGAGATGATGGCATGCGCAAGGGGAACAAGAACAGAGTTACAAGTGATGATTTCAGGACTTTGAAGCCACCATAATGGGTGCATGAAGCCTTGGACGAAATATACAAGATGCCACTTCATAAATTTCGTCCCGAGGCTATTTTAGGTGCTGCATAACCTTATTATTGGGCCAGGCCCATGTAATTTCGAAATACATAAGTATAGGCTATTTCTAGAGTCCGGATGTGTGGGGAAACAAGAGATAGGGTTGATTTCGGACCCCTCCACCAAGGGCCACGAAATTCCCCCCTCTTCCTCCATATATACAGCCCTTAGGGCATCGTTTAGACTTTGGGTTTTGTTTAGATTAAAAGTTCGCCATAGCTGCAACTTCGCGTACTTCGTTTGTGTTCAACGACCAGACAAAGGCGTCACAGAACCCCACCTTGATCAATAAAGCTTTCATCTTATATTCGCAATATCCAGATTGCAATCTCAGTTTCTTGCTTGTTCTTCGTTTGCTCGCAGGAAACAGACCCTCGTGGTCAGGTTGATCGTGCTCCGGCGTGGTCAATAACCTCTCGGAGTTGGTTTAGCGATTGCTAAGGCGCGACGTCCTCGCACGTTCATAGTCGGATCGTCAAAGTCGACTTCCACCAAAGCGATATCCACCATCTCATCGAAAGACGGGACACCTTTGCCTCTATCAAGTGGTATCAGATTTCCAGGTTGCTCGGTGAGATTTTACAGTTTTTCGTAGTTTAGATCGAGTCTGTTCTTCATACCTACAGTCCACGAAAAAGCCACAAAAAAATTAGGGTTAGTTCATCATATCCGAACCAATCTGAGCCTTTGCATAATCTTTTTAGGGTTTTGCTTTGTTGAATTTGCGGTTGCATCGTCGTGTCTAGTTGCTGGTCTTAGAGTCTAGTCTTTTAGAGTTTCGAGTTCTGGTCATAAGTTGTCACGCCGCCGCCGCACCATCATCATCGCCCCTGCCATCTACCACCACGGCACCGAATCTGTATCCATATACCACCACCAATCCGTGTCCATATACCACCGCCGATCCATATCCATATACTACCACCGCTACCAGCACCGCTGCCATGTACCACCACCATATATCCACCACCAATCCGAGTTCTTGTCATATTAGGTTTGTTTTCGAGATCCATCTAGATTCCGATTCGTGTTTCCTTGCCGGAGTAGGTTTCGAAAAAAAAAAGAGTCGGGTAGCCACGCTCCGTTTAGGCCCAAAATTTTTTGAAAACGCATTTTTCGAAAAAAATTCTGGCTATCCTATTTTTAGGTGTTTCTGAGTGTTTTGAGACAGGTGCCATTATAGGAAGTTTTTTTGACCCATTTCCAGTTTTTGGGTCCGGGCAGTCGGAAAAAAAAAATTGGTCGACAAAAAAAAATTTCGTGCCCATCCTGTCAGTTTGACCTAGGAACAGTTTTGAGACACTCGCCATTATAGTGATTTTTCGCAAAAAAAAGCAGCGCAAAAAAAAGAGCGCACAAAAAAAGAGCGAATTTTTTTTTTCAGAGTGTGCTTTTCCCTTGTTTACGTGCCGCGCCGTGATTTTGTTGGTGTTCTAGGCTCGCGTCTCTAGCACAGTCTAGCCTAGGACCAGCACAGTACCGTCGTTGAGCGTTTATTCAACTTTGCATCTCTGAATTGATTATTGCTGACCCTTTTTGCTACCATACTATAAGCCTTCCCAGCTCCACATACATCTACGTCGTGTGTTTGACTCTCCCTGGTAATCGCTCTATCCAAGCTTTGAGAGTTTTTGACTACAACGGTTGCCGATCACCGCCTGCTGCTGGGTAAGAACTGGTAAGAATTTGGGATTTGCTTGACGGATTTGTGATACACCACCACCACTTCTAAGTAGTCTGTAGGATCATATTCTTGTGTGTTTCTATTGCTGCTAACCATGCCAGGATCACAAGCCGACGAGATTGACTGGGAGAACTTATCGAACAAGGAGCTTCATGATAAGTTTCAGCAAATGATGACTGAACAGGTACAAGATGTGCTGAACAATTTTGAAGAGGCCATGGAGAAGATCACTGGCCTTGAGAAGACGTTCGAAACAAAGCTCGATAACAGATTTAATGAACTGCTTGCGCGTCTTCCACCACCGGCTGCACCTGTCGCACCTCTGCAACAACAACAACTACGCCCCCTTCCGAATCAGTATGGACGAGCAGAGCGTGTTCCTATTGAGCCAGGACAAAATTCTGGTGCCGCTGCTACTGCTGTTGGTGTTTCTTTGGCTCCTGCTACTGCTGCTGCTGGTACCCAGGAGGATGATGAGTATGCGGGCGATTATGAGGATGAGGTTGATCAAAATCAGATCTACGAGCAGCCACCAGCACCACCACTAGGAGGTCGACCTCAGGTACATATTCGTAATGGTAGGACTGCACCACCACCTCAGGTACGAGATGATGTCCATATTCCTAAACTGAAATTGAATATTCCACCATTTGAGGGTAGATATGTTCCTGATATATATCTTACTTGGGAGTTAGAAACTGAACAACGATTTACATGTTTACAATATCCTGAGGAGAGACGAGTTGCTGCTGCTGTTTGTGCTTTCACTAGTTTTGCATGTGTATGGTGGTCTGAACATTGTAGATTATATCCTATTCCAACTACTTGGGCTGCTTTGAAAACTGCTATGCGTATGCGTTGGGTTCCACCATATTATCAACGTGAATTGCTTCAAAAATTGCAGCGTTTAAGACAAGGGAAAAATTCTGTAGAAGAATATTATCAGGAATTACAAACTGGCATGATTAGATGTGGTATTGTTGAGGAGAATGAAGCTATGCTTGCACGTTTTCTGGGTGGATTAAATAGAGATATTCAGACGATTCTAGAGTATAAGGAGTATACTAATATCACTCGTTTATTCCATCTTCCTTGTAAAGCTGAACGTGAAGTGCAGGATCGACAGGCATTGGCGCGGACTAACTTTTCTGCAGGCCGACCTTCATCATGGACACCACGTGCATCTTCTACTTCAACTGCACCAGCACCTCCATCCGGTGCCACCTCCAGCCGTGATACAAGAAAACAGGCACAACCACCATTATCTGCCAAGAGCGCACCTGCGGGGCCTGCACAACGTTCTTCTTCTTCCATGGCATCAACAGGGCACACAAGTGATATTATTTGTCGTCGTTGTAAGGGAGGAGGTCATTATGCGAGGGAATGCAAATCTCCGCATGTGATGATTGCTACCGCGGATGGTGGATATGAGTCTGCTAGTGACTATGATGAGGAGACTTTGGCTCTTATTACACGTGAAGAACATGGTGAAGATGATTCTGATCATGAGACGCAATACATGGCTCCTGAAGACGCTGACAGGTATGAATGTTTAGTTGCTCAACGTGTTTTGAGTGTGTAGGTCACACAAGCTGAGCAAAATCAGAGGCATAATTTGTTCCATACCAAGGGAGTTGTGAAGGAACGTTCTGTGCGCGTCATAATAAACGGAGGGAGCTGCAACAACTTGGCTAGCATGGAGATGGTGGAGAAGCTTTCTCTCACCACAAGACCACATCCACATCCTTACTACATCCAATGGTTCAACAACAGCGGCAAGGTTAAGGTAACACGTACTGTTCGTGTGCATTTTAGTATTTCTACATATGCTGATTATGTTGATTGTGATGTGGTACCTATGCAAGCATGTTCCTTATTACTTGGTAGACCATGGCAATTTGATAAAAATTCTGTACACCATGGTAGAAACAATCACTATACTCTTGTTCATAAGGATAAAAATATTACTTTGCTTCCTATGACTCCTGATTCCATTTTGAAAGATGATATTAATAGAGCTAATAAAGCACAACAGGAGAAGAATAAGAGTGAAAATCAGATTGTGGCAAAAGAATTTGAGCAACAAATGAAGCCTAATAATAAACCATCTAGTGTTGTTTCTGAAATTAAATTGAAAAGTGCATGTTTATTTGCCACCAAATCTGATATTGATGAGCTAGATTTCAGCAAATCTGTTTGCTATGCTTTTGTGTGCAAAGAGGCATTATTTTCATTCGAGGACGTGCCTTCCTCTTTGCCTCCTGCTGTCACTAACATTTTGCAGGAGTTCGCTGACGTTTTTCCACAAGACGTGCCACCGGAATTACCGCCTATTCGAGGGATTGAGCATCAGATTGACTTAATTCCCGGTGCTTCACTGCCAAACCGTGCACCATACCGTACCAATCCAGAGGAGACGAAGGAGATTATGCGTCAAGTACAAGAGCTTCTCGACAAAGGTTATATACGCGAATCCCTTAGTCCTTATGCTGTTCCTATTATTCTAGTGCCTAAAAAGGATGGTACATCACGTATGTGTGTTGATTGTAGAGGCATTAATAATATTACTATTCGTTATCGTCATCCTATTCCTAGGCTAGATGATATGCTTGATGAATTGAGTGGCTCTAGAATATTCTCCAAAGTTGATTTGCGTAGTGGCTACCATCAAATTCGTATGAAATTGGGAGATGAATGGAAAACAGCATTTAAAACTAAGTTTGGATTATATGAGTGGTTAGTCATGCCTTTTGGGTTAACTAATGCGCCTAGTACTTTCATGAGACTAATGAACGAAGTTTTACGTGCTTTCATTGGACGATTTGTGGTAGTCTATTTTGATGATATACTGATTTATAGCAGATCTTTGGAAGAACATTAGGAACATTTACGTGCTGTTTTTATTGCTCTACGTGATGCACGTTTGTTTGGTAACCTTGGGAAGTGCACCTTTTGCACCGACCGAGTATCTTTTCTTGGCTATGTTGTTACTCCACAGGGAATTGAAGTTGACAAAGCTAAGATTGAAGCTATTGAGAGTTGGCCGCAGCCCAAAACGGTCACACAAGTGAGGAGTTTTCTTGGCCTCGCTGGATTCTGTAGGCGTTTTGTGAGAGATTTCAGCACCATTGCTGCACCTCTCAACGAGCTTACAAAGAAGGATGTGCCTTTTGTTTGGGGTACCGCACAGGAAGAAGCCTTCACGGTATTGAAAGATAAGTTGACACATGCTCCTTTACTCCAACTTCCTGATTTTAATAAGACTTTTGAGCTTGAATGTGATGCTAGTGGAATTGGATTAGGAGGTGTGTTATTACAAGATGGCAAACCTTTTGCATACTTTTCTGAAAAATTGAGTGGGCCTAGTCTGAATTATTCTACTTATGATAAAGAATTATATGCTCTTGTTCGGACTTTAGAAACATGGCAACATTATTTATGGCCCAAAGAATTTGTTATACATTCTGATCATGAATCTTTGAAACATATTAAAAGTCAAGCTAAACTGAATCGTAGACATGCTAAATGGGTTGAATTCATTGAGACTTTCCCTTATGTCATTAAACACAAGAAGGGAAAAGAAAATGTTATTGCTGATGCATTGTCTCGTCGCTATACTATGCTTTCACAACATGACTTCAAAATATTTGGTTTGGAGACCATCAAAGATCAATATGTGCATGATGCTGATTTTAAAGATGTAATGCAGAATTGTAAAGAAGGAAGAATGTGGAACAAGTTTGTCGTTAACGATGGATTTGTGTTTCGTGCTAACAAGCTATGCATTCCAGCTAGCTCCGTTCGTCTTTTGTTGTTGCAGGAGGCGCATGGAGGAGGATTAATGGGACACTTTGGCGTGAAGAAGACGGAGGACGTACTTGCTACACATTTCTTTTGGCCAAAGATGAGACGGGATGTTGAGCGTTTTATTGCTCGATGCACTACATGTCAAAAAGCTAAGTCACGACTCAATCCTCATGGTTTATATATGCCTTTGCCTGTACCTAGTGTTCCTTGGGAGGATATATCTATGGACTTTGTTTTAGGTTTACCTCGAACAAAGAAGGGGAGGATATATCTATGGACACCATGTCATAAAAGCGATGATGCTGTTAATGTTGCTGATTTGTTCTTTCGTGAAATTATTCGCTTGCATGGTGTGCCAAATACTATTGTTTCAGATCGTGATACTAAATTTCTTAGCCACTTTTGGAGATGTTTATGGGCTAAGTTGGGGACTAAACTGCTTTTTAGTACTACTTGTCACCCCCAAACTGATGGACAAACTAAAGTAGTCAATAGAACGTTGTCTACTATGCTTAGGGCTGTTTTGAAGAATAATAAGAAAATGTGGGAGGAATGTTTGCCTCATATTGAATTTGCTTATAATCGTTCATTGCATTCTACTACTAAGATGTGCCCTTTTGAAGTTGTGTATGGTTTCCTACCTCGTGCACCTATTGATTTGTTGCCTCTTCCATCTTCGGAGAAGGTTAATTTTGATGCTAAACAACGTGCTGAATTGATTTTAAAAATGCATGAGTTAACTAAGGAAAACATTGAGCGTATGAATGCTAAATATAAACTTGCTGGAGATAAGGGTAGAAAACATGTTGTGTTTGCACCTGGAGATCTTGTTTGGTTACATTTGCGTAAGGATAGATTTCCTGATTTGCGCAAATCAAAGCTAATGCCACGTGCTGATGGTCCCTTTAAGGTGTTAGAGAAAATAAATGATAATGCATATAAACTTGAGCTGCCTGTAGATTTTGGGGTTAGTCCCACTTTTAACATTGCAGATTTGAAGCCTTATTTGGATGACGAAGATGAACTTCCGTCGAGGACGACTTCATTTCAAGAAGGGGAGGATGATGAGGACATCAATACAATTGTTACACCCACAGCCCCTGCTGATATACATACTGGACCAATTACTAGAGCTCGTGCACGCCAACTAAATTACCAGGTACTTTCGTTTCTTGGTAATGATTCTAATGTTCATGAGAATATGATGCTGCCTAAATTGGATACATTTGTTTTACTTACAAATGAAGGGCCTAGCTTGGAGAAGGATGAACATTGGAGCAAGAACAAGCATGGAGATGATGGCATGCGCAAGGGGAACAAGAACGGAGTTACAAGTGATGATTTCAGGACTTTGAAGCCACCATAATGGGTGCATGAAGCCTTGGACGAAATATACAAGATGCCACTTCATAAATTTCGTCCCGAGGCTATTTTAGGTGCTGCATCACCTTATTATTGGGCCAGGCCCATGTAATTTCGAAATACATAAGTATAGGCTATTTTTAGAGTCCGTATGTGTAGGGAAACAAGAGATAGGGTTGATTTCGGACCCCTCCACCAAGGGCCACGAAATTCCCCCCTCTTCCTCCATATATACAGCCCTTAGGGCATCGTTTAGACTTTGGGTTTTGTTTAGATTAAAAGTTCGCCATAGCTGCAACTTCGCGTACTTCGTTTGTGTTCAACGACCAGACAAAGGCGTCACAGAACCCCACCTTGATCAATAAAGCTTTCATCTTATATTCGCAATATCCAGCTTGCAATCTCAGTTTCTTGCTTGTTCTTCGTTTGCTCGCAGGAAACAGACCCTCGTGGTCAGGTTGATCGTGCTCCGGCGTGGTCAATAACCTCTCGGAGCTGGTTTAGCGATTGCTAAGGCGCGACGTCCTCACACGTTCGTAGTCGGATCGTCAAAGTCGGCTTCCACCAAAGCGATATCCATCATCTCATCGAAAGACGGGACACCTTTGCCTCTATCAAGTATAGGCTATTTTTAGAGTATGTATGTGTGGGGAAACAAGAGATAGGGTTGATTTCGGACCACTCCACCAAGGCCACGAAATCCCCCCCCCCTCTTCCTCCATATATACAGCCCTTAGGGAATCGTTTAGACTGCGGGTTTTGTTTAGATTAAAAGTTCGCCATAGCTGCAACTTCGCGTACTTCGTTTATGTTCAACGACCAGACAAAGGCATCACAGAACCCCGCCTTGATCAATAAAGCTTTCATCTTATATTCGCAATATCCAGATTGCAATCTCAGTTTCTTGCTTGTTCTTCATTTGCTCGTAGGAAACAGACCCTCGTGGTCAGGTTGATCGTGCTCCGGCGTGGTCAATAACCTCTCGGAGTTAGTTTAGCGATTGCTAAGGCGCGACGTCCTCGCACGTTCGTAGTCGGATCATCAAAGTCGACTGCCACCAAAGCGATATCCATCATCTCATCGAAAGACGGGACACCTTTGCCTTTATCAAGTGGTATCAGATTTCCAGGTTGCTCGGTGAGATTTTACAGTTTTTCGTAGTTTAGATCGAGTCTGTTCTTCATACCTACAGTCCACGAAAAAGCCAAAAAAAATTAGGGTTAGTTCATCATATCCGAACCAATCTGAGCCTTTGCATAATCTTTTTAGGGTTTTGCTTTGTTGAATTTGCGGTTGCATCGTCGTGTCTAGTTGCTGGTCTTAGCATTAGTCTTTTAGAGTTTCGAGTTCTGGTCATAAGTTGTCACGCCGCCACCGCACCATCATCATCGCCCCTGTCACCTACCACCACCGCTCAGAATCCGTATCCATATACCACCACCAATCCGTATCCATATACCACCACCAATCCATATCCATATATTACCACCGCTGCCATATACCACCACCGCTGCCATATACCACCACCATATATCCACCACCAATCCGAGTTCCTTGCATATTAGGTGTGTTTTTGAGATCCATCTAGATTCCGATTCGTGTTTCCTTGCCGGAGTAGGTTTCGGAAAAAAAAAGAGTCCGGAAACCACCCTCCGTTTAGGCCCAAAATTTTTCAAAAACACATTTTTCGAAAAAAATTTCTGGCTATCCTATTTTTAGGTGTTTCTGAGTGTTTTGAGACAGGTGCCATTATAGGAAGTTTTTTTGACCCGTTTCCAGTTTTTGGGTCCGGGCAGTCGAAAAAACGAAAAAAAAAAATTGGTCGAAAAAATTTCGTGCCCATCCTGTCAGTTTGACCTAGGAAGAGTTTTGAGACACTCGCCATTATAGTGATTTTTCGCAAAAAAAAAGCAGCACAAAAAAAAGAGCGCAAAAAAAAGAAGAGCGAAAAAAAATTCCAGAGTGTGCTTTTTCCTTGTTTACGTGCAGCGCCGTGATTTTGTTAGTGTTCTAGGCTCGCGTCTCTAGCACGGTCTAGCCTAGGACCAGCACAGTACTGTCGTTGAGCGTTTATTCAACTTTGCATCTCTGAATTGATTATTGCTGACCCTTTTTGCTACCATATTATAAGCCTTCCCAGCTCCACATACATCTACGTCGTGCATTTGACTCTCTGATGAGGACATCAATACCATTGTTACACCCACAGCCCCTACTGCTACATATACGGGACCAATTACTAGAGCTCGCGCACGCCAATTAAATTATCAGGTACTTTCGTTTCTTGGTAATGATTCTAATGTTCATGAGAATATGATGCTGCCTAAATTGGATATATTTGTTTTGCTTACAAATGAAGGGCCTAGCTTGGAGAAGGATGAACATTGGAGCAAGAACAAGCATGGAGATGATGCCATGCGCAAGGGGAACAAGAACGGAGTTACAAGTGATGATTTCAGGACTTTGAAGCCACCATAATGGGTGCATGAAGCCTTGGACGAAATATACAAGATGCCACTTCATAAATTTCGTCCCGAGGCTATTATAGGTGCTGCGTCACCTTTTTATTGGGCCAGGCCCATGTAATTTCGAAATACATAGCTATAGGCTATTTTTAGAGTCCGTATGTGTGGGGAAACAAGAGATAGGGTTGATTTCGGACCCCTCCACCAAGGGCCACGAAATTCTCCCTCTCTTCCTCCATATATACAGCCCTTAGGGCACTGTTTAGACTGTGGGTTTTGTTTAGATTAAAAGTTCGCCATAGCTGCAACTTCGCGTACTTCGTTTGTGTTCAACGACCAGACAAAGGCGTCACAGAACCCCACCTTGATCAATAAAGCTTTCATCTTATATTCGCAATATCCAGATTGCAATCTCAGTTTCTTGCTTGTTCTTCGTTTGCTCGCAGGAAACAGACCCTTGTGGTCAGGTTGATCGTGCTCCGGCGTGGTCAATAACCTCTCGGAGTTGGTTTAGCGATTGCTAAGGCACGACGTCCTCGCACGTTCGTAGTCGGATCGTCAAAGTTGACTGCCACCAAAGTGATATCCATCATCTCATCGAAAGACGGGACACCTTTGCCTCTATCAAGTGGTATCAGATTTCCAGGTTGCTCGGTGAAATTTTACAGTTTTTCGTAGTTTAGATCGAGTCTGTTCTTCATACCTATAGTCCACGAAAAAGCCAAAAAAAATTAGGGTTAGTTCATCCCATCCGAACCAATCTAAGCCTTGCATAATCTTTTCTGTATTTGCTTTGTTGAATTTGCGGTTGCATCGTCGTGTCCAGTTGCTGGTCTTAGCGTCTAGTCTTTTAGAGTTTCGAGTTCTGTTCACAGGTTGTCACGTCGCCGCTGCCATATATCACCACCGCATCATCATCGTCGCTGTTGCCATATACCACCACCACATATTCACCGCCAATCCGAATCCATATACGCCACCACATATCCGCCGCCATCACGCCAATCCGAGTTCACCTGCAACATATATCCGCCACCTGTCCGTGTTCCACCAGATTCATCTCCGCCACCAGTCCGAGTTCCACCAGATTCATCTCCGCCACCAGTCCTAGTCCGAGTCCAGTAATTGTTGCATTGTTCTCGATTTCCAGATCACGCGATACTCCGAGTCGTGACGGAGAAGGACTCCCCAACTTCCGAGCCATCCGCAGAAGAAAAATTATTCCAATTTCAAAAAAAAAACTAAGTCTGGTAAATTCTGGCTAGGCAGTTTTTAGACCATTTGTAGACTTTTTCGAAAAAAATTTGTTGCGGAGCAAAAAAAAAAAGAGGAAAAAAAAGTGCAAAAAAAAGAGAAAAAAATTCAGAGTGTGCTCCTCCCTTGTTTACGTGCCGCGCCGTGATTTTGTTGGTGTTCTAGGCTCGCGTCTCTAGCACAGTCTAGCCTAGGACCAGCACAGTACCGTCGTTGAGCGTTTATTCAACTTTGCATCTCTGAATTAATTATTGCTGACCCTTTTTGCTACCATATTATAAGCCTTCCCAGCTCCACATACATCTACGTCGTGCGTTTGACTCTCCCTGGTAATCGCTCTATCCAAGCTTTGAGAGTTTTGACTACAACGGTTGCCGATCACCGCCTGCTGCTGGGTAAGAACTGGTAAGAATTTGAGTTTTGCTTGACGGATTTGTGACACCCACCACCACCACTTGTTCGTAGTCTGTAGGATCATATTCTTGTGTGTTTCTATTGCTGCTAACCATGCCAGGATCACAAGCCGATGAGATTGACTGGGAGAATTTATCGAACAAGGAGCTTCATGATAAGTTTCAGCAAATGATGACTGAACAGGTGCAAGATGTGCTGAACAATTTTGAAGAGGCCATGGAGAAGATCACTGGCCTTGAGAAGATGTTCGAAACAAAGCTCGATAACAAGTTTAATGAATTGCTCGCACGTCTTCCACCACCACCACCCGCTGCACCTAACGCACCTCTCCAACAATAACAACAACGACTACCTCCACGTCGCGAAACAGACCTCCGCCGAGCAAGCCGTGTTCCTCTTGCGTTTGGCCAAACTGTTGGTGCTGCTGTTGATACTTCTGTGGCTCCTGCTGCTGATGCGGAGGAGGATGATTATGTGGGAGATTATGAGGATGAGGTTGATCAAAATCAGCACTACGTGCAGCCACCTGTACCACCACCAGCAGGTCGACCTCAGGTATATATTCGTAATGGTAGGCCTGCACCACTACCTCAGGTACGAGATGATGTCCATATTCCTAAACTGAAATTGAATATTCCACCATTTGAGGGTAGATATGTTCCTGATATATATCTTACTTGGGAGTTAGAAACTGAACAATGATTTACATGTTTACAATATCCTGAGGAGAGACGAGTTGCTGCTGCTGTTTGTGCTTTCACTAGTTTTGCATGTGTATGGTGGTCTGAAAATTGTAGATTATATCCTATTCCAACTACTTGGGCTGCTTTGAAAACTGCTATGCGTACGCGTTGGGTTCCACCATATTATCAACGTGAATTGCTTCAAAAATTGCAGCGTTTAAGACAAGGGAAAAATTCTGTAGAAGAATATTATCAGGAATTACAAACTGGCATGATTAGATGTGGTATTGTTGAGGACAATGAAGCTATGCTTGCACGTTTTCTGGTGGATTAAATAGAGAGATTCAGACCATTCTAGACTATAAGGAGTATACTAATATCACTCGTTTATTCCATCTTGCTTGTAAAGCTGAACGTGAAGTGCAGGATCGACAAGCATTGGGGCGAACTAACTTTTCTGCAGGCCGACCTTCATCATGGACACCACGTGCATCTTCTACTTCAACTGCACCAGCACCTCCATCCGGTGCCACCTCCGGCCGTGATACAAGAAAACAGGCACAACCACCATTATCTGCCAAGAGCGCACCTGCGGGGCCTGCACAGCGTTCTTCTTCTTCCATGGCATCAACAGGGCACACAAGTGATATTATTTGTCGTCGTTGTAAGGGAGGAGGTCATTATGCGAGAGAATGCAAATCTCCGCGTGTGATGATTGCTACCGCGGATCGTGGATATGAGTCTGCTAGTGACTATGATGAGGAGACTTTGGCTCTTATTACACGTGAAGAACATGGTGGAGATGATTCTGATCATGAGATGCAATACATGGCTCCTGAAGACGCTGACAGGTATGAATGTTTAGTTGCTCAACGTGTTTTGAGTGTGCAGATCACACAAGCTGAGAAAAATTAGAGGCACAATTTGTTCCATACCAAGGGAGTTGTGAAGGAACGTTCTGTGCGCGTCATCATAGACGGAGGAAAATGCATGAGTTAACTAAGGAAAACATTGAGCGTATGAATGCTAAATATAAACTTGCTGGAGATAAGGGTAGAAAACATGTTGTGTTTGCACCTGGAGATCTTGTTTGGTTACATTTGCGTAAGGATAGATTTCCTGATTTGTGCAAATCAAAGCTAATGCCACGTGTTGATGGTCCCTTGAAGGTGTTAGAGAAAATAAATGATAATGCATATAAACTTGAGCTGCCTGCAGATTTTGGGGTTAGTCCCACTTTTAACATTGCAGATTTGAAGCCTTATTTGGGTGAGGAAGATGAGCTTCCGTCGAGGACGACTTCATTTCAAGAAGGGGAGGATGATGAGGACATCAATACAATTGTTACACCCACAGCCCCTGCTGCTATACATACTGGACCAATTACTAGAGCTCGTGCACGCCAACTAAATTACCATGTACTTTCGTTTCTTGGTAATGATTCTAATGTTCATGAGAATATGATGCTGCCTAAATTGGATACATTTGTTTTGCTTACAAATGAAGGGCCTAGCTTGGAGAAGGATGAACATTGGAGCAAGAACAAGCATGGAGATGATGCCATGCGCAAGGGGAACAAGAACGGAGTTACAAGTGATGATTTCAGGACTTTGAAGCCACCATAATGGGTGCATGAAGCCTTGGACGAAATATACAAGATGCCACTTCATAAATTTCGTCCCGAGGCTATTTTAGGTGCTGCGTCACCTTATTATTGGGCCAGTCCCATGTAATTTCGAAATACATAAGTATAGGCTATTTTTAGAGTCCGTATGTGTGGGGAAACAAGAGATAGGGTTGATTTCGGACCCCTCCACCAAGGGCCACGAAATTCCCCCCTCTTCCTCCATATATACAGCCCTTAGGGCATCGTTTAGACTTTGGGTTTTGTTTAGATTAAAAGTTCGCCATAGCTGCAACTTCGCGTACTTCGTTTGTGTTCAACGACCAGACAAAGGCGTCACAGAACCCCAACTTGATCAATAAAGCTTTCATCTTATATTCGCAATATCCAGATTGCAATCTCAGTTTCTTGCTTGTTCTTCGTTTGCTCGCAGGAAACAGACCCTCGTGGTCAGGTTGATCGTGCTCCGGCGTGGTCAATAACCTCTCGGAGTTGGTTTAGCGATTGCTAAGGCGCGACGTCCTCGCACGTTCGTAGTCGGATCGTCAAAGTCGACTGCCACCAAAGCGATATCCATCATCTCATCGAAAGACGAGACACCTTTGCCTCTATCACCACCATTTGAGGGTAGATATGTTCCTGATATATATCTTACTTGGGAGTTAGAAACTGAACAACGATTTACATGTTCACAATATCTCGAGGAGAGACGTGTTCCTGCTGTTGTTTGTGCATTCACTAGTTTTGCATGTGTTTGGTGGTCTGAGCATTGTAGATTATTTCCTATTCCGGCTACTTGGGCTGCTTTGAAAACTGCTATGCGTACTCGTTGGGTTCCACCATATTATCAACGTGAATTACTTCAAAAATTGCAGCGCTTAAGACAGGGAAAAAATTCTGTAGAAGAATATTATCAGGAATTACAAACTGGCATGATTAGATGTGGTATTGTTGAGGAGAATGAAGCTATGCTTGCACGTTTTATGTGTGGATTAAATAGAGATATTCAGACGATTCTAGAGTATAAGGAGTATACTAATATCACTCGTTTATTCCATCTTGCTTGTAAAGCTGAACGTGAAGTGCAGGATCGACAGGCATTGGCGCGAACTAACTTTTCTGCAGGTCGACCTTCATCATGGACACCACGTGCATCTTCTACTTCAACTGCACTAGCACCTCCATCCGGTGCCACCTCCAGCCGTGATACAAGAAAACAGGCACAACCACCATTATCTGCCAAGAGCGCACCTGCGGGGCCAGCACAGCGTTCTTCTTCTTCCATGGCATCAACAGGGCACACAAGTGATATTATTTGTCGTCGTTGTATGGGAGGAGGTCATTATGCGAGAGAATGCAAATCTCCGCGTGTGATGATTGCTACCGCGGATGGTGGATATGAGTCCGCTAGTGACTATGATGAGGAGACTTTGGCTCTTATTACACGTGAAGAACATGGTGGAGATGATTCTGATCATGAGATGCAATACATGGCTCCTGAAGACGCTGACAGGTATGAATGTTTAGTTGCTCAACGTGTTTTGAGTGTGCAGATCACACAAGCTGAGCAAAATCAGAGGCACAATTTGTTCCATACCAAGGGAGTTGTGAAGGAACGTTTTGTGCGCGTCATCATAGACGGAGGGAGCTGCAACAACTTGGCTAGCATGGAGATGGTGGAGAAGCTTTCTCTCACCACAAGACCACATCCACATCCTTACTACATCCAATGGTTCAACAACAGCGGCAAGGTTAAGGTAACACGTACTGTTCGTGTGCATTTTAGTATCTCTACATATGCTGATTATGTCGATTGTGATGTGGTACCTATGCAAGCATGTTCCTTATTACTTGGTAGACCATGGCAATTTGATAAAAACTCTGTACACCATGGTAGAAACAATCACTATACTCTTGTTCATAAGGATAAAAATATTACTTTGCTTCCTATGACTCCTAATTCCATTTTGAAAGATGATATTAATAGAGCTAATAAAGCAAAACAGGAGAAGAATAAGAGTGAAAATCAGATTGTGGCAAAAGAATTTGAGCAACAAATGAAGCCTAATAATAAACCATCTAGTGTTGCTTCTGAAATTAAATTGAAAAGTGCATGTTTATTTGCCACCAAAACTGATATTGATGAGCTAGATTTCAGCAAATCTGTTTGCTATGCTTTTGTGTGCAAAGAGGTATTATTTTCATTCGAGGACGTGCCTTCCTCTTTGCCTCCTGCTGTCACTAACATTTTGCAGGAGTTCGCTGATGTCTTTCCACAAGACGTGCCACCGGGATTACCGCCTATTCGAGGAATTGAGCATCAGATTGACTTAATTCCCGGTGCTTCACTGCCAAACCGTGCACCATACCGTACCAATCCAGAGGAGACGAAGGAGATTATGCGTCAAGTACAAGAGCTTCTCGACAAAGGTTATATACGCGAATCCCTTAGTCCTTGTGCTGTTCCTATTATTCTAGTGCCGAAAAAGGATGGTACATCACGTATGTGTGTTGATTGTAGAGGCATTAATAATATTACTATTCGTTATCGTCATCCTATTCCTAGGCTCGATGATATGCTTGATGAATTGAGTGGCTCTACAATATTCTCCAAAGTTGATTTGCGTAGTGGATACCATCAAATTCGTATGAAATTGGGAGATGAATGGAAAACAGCATTTAAAACTAAGTTTGGATTATATGAGTGGTTAATCATGCCCTTTGGGTTAACTAATGCACCTAGTACTTTCATGAGATTAATGAACGAAGTTTTACGTGCTTTCATTGGACGATTTGTGGTAGTTTACTTTGATGACATATTGATTTATAGCAGATCTTTGGAAGAACATTTGGAACATTTACGTGCTGTTTTTATTGCTCTACGTGATGCACGTTTGTTTGGTAACCTTGGGAAGTGCACCTTTTGCACCGACCGAGTATCTTTTCTTGGCTATGTTGTTACTCTACAGGGAATTGAAGTTGATAAAGCCAAGATTGAAGCTATTGAGAGTTGGCCGCAGCCCAAAACGGTCACACAAGTGAGGAGTTTTCTTGGCCTCGCTGGATTCTATAGGCGTTTTGTGAGAGATTTCAGCACCATTGCTGCACCTCTCAATGAGCTTACAAAGAAAGATGTGCCTTTTCTTTGGGGTACCGCACAGGAAGAAGCCTTCTCGGTATTGAAAGATAAGTTGACACATGCTCCTTTACTCCAACTTCCTGATTTTAATAAGACTTTTGAGCTTGAATGTGATGCTAGTGGAATTGGATTAGGCGGTGTGTTATTACCAGATGGCAAACCTGTTGCATACTTTTCTGAAAAATTCAGTGGGCCTAGTCTGAATTATTCTACTTATGATAAAGAATTATATGCTTTTGTTCGGACTTTAGAAACATGGCAACATTATTTATGGCCAAAGAATTTGTTATACATTCTGATCATGAATCTTTGAAACATATTAAAAGTCAAGCTAAACTGAGTCGTAGACATGCTAAATGGGTTGAATTCATTGAGACTTTTCCTTATGTCATTAAACACAAGAAGGGAAAAGAAAATGTTATTGCTCATGCATTGTCTCACCGCTATACTATGCTTTCACAACTTGACTTCAAAATATTTGGTTTGCAGACCATCAAAGATCAATATGTGCATGATGCTGATTTTAAAGATGTAATGCAGAATTGTAAAGAAGGAAGAATGTGGAACAAGTTCGTCGTTAACGATGGATTTGTGTTTCGTGCTAACAAGCTATGCATTCCAGCTAGCTCCATTCGTCTTTTGTTGTTGCAGGAGGCGCATGGAGGAGGATTAATGGGACACTTTGGCGTGAAGAAGACGGAGGATGATGAGGACATGACTACCTTGGATATGACCAAAAATATTGCATATATGCATATTTGTCAGGTGATTTCTAGTGCAAACTATTCAATAATCTATTTATGTTATCCAGAACAAAAATACTTCACACACTTTTGTGTTTTGTCTAATTGCAGGTGTATGGGACATTTGTACAATCCACATATGAAGATAAGGAAGAAAGAGATTTTTATTTGCTGTCCAAAAAGTTCTCTCACGTCACTTTTGGCCCAAGAGAAGATAGAGTCCAAGTCTCTCACGTTCTGGATTCAGATTCGGACTGCACAGACATACCTGACTCAAAACGCACACAAGTTTTTCATACGGACTCCGAATTGGGTGATTCTTTTTTTGTTGGAAACTTGATTTCGTGCACTTTCCAACCCAATTGGAATCACCTTCAAATTCATCTGGAGCGTTGAGTTGTGGACGAAACAATCTGATGCTGCAGCAGAATCCGAGTCAAACTACAAGTCCAAAGGTGTTACATCACCTCCACTTGGGCCCATTGGCCTTGTACGACCTAGATTTAGTTTTAGGCTGCCTTGGGACATCCTCCCACCTCCTTGGCCGCCACCCCTTGCTCCTATATAAGTAGATCCATCTAGTAGCTTTTCCTTGGGATTTGTTTAGTTAAAAGTTAGCCATTGCAACTTCGTGTACTTCGTTTGTGTCCAACGACCAGACCAAGACCGCTTCCGGATCCCCACCCTTATCAATACTTCATATATATTTGATGAGGACATGACTACCTTGGATATGACCAAAAATATTGCATATATGCATATTTGTCAGGTGATTTCTAGTGCAAACTATTCAATAATCTATTTATGTTATCCAGAACAAAAATACTTCACACACTTTTGTGTTTTGTCTAATTGCAGGTGTATGGGACATTTCTACAATCCACATATGAAGATAAGGAAGAAAGAGATGTTTATTTGCTGTCCAAAAAGTTCTCTCACGTCACTTTTGGCCCAAGAGAAGATAGAGTCCAAGTCTCTCACGTTCTGGATTCAGATTCGGACTGCACAGACACACCTGACTCAAAACGCACACAAGTTTTTCATACGGACTCCGAATTGGGTGATTCTTTTTTTGTTGGAAACTAGATTTCGTGCACTTTCCAACCCAATTGGAATCACCTTCAAATTCGTCCGGAGCGTTGAGTTGTGGACGAAACAATCTGATGCTGCAGCAGAATCCGAGTCAAACTACAAGTCCAAAGGTGTTACATCACCTCCACTTGGGCCCATTGGCCTTGTACGACCTAGATTTAGTTTCATGCTGCCTTGCGACGTCCTCCCACCTCCTTGGCCGCCACCCCTTGCTCCTATATAAGTAGATCCATCTAGTAGCTTTTTGCTTGGGATTTGTTTAGTTAAAAGTTAGCCATTGCAACTTCGTGTACTTCGTTTGTGTCCAACGATCAGACCAAGACCGCTTACGGATCCCCACCATTATCAAAACTTCATATATATTCGCAATATTCAGATTGCTTTATCATATTCTTGCTCGTTCTTCGATTGCTTGCAGGAATAGACCTTCGTGGTCAGGTTGATCGTGCTCCAGCGTGGTCAATAACATCTCGGAGTTGGTTTAGCGATTGCTAAGGCGCAACGTCGTGCACGTTTGTAGTCGGATCGTCAAAGTCGTCTCCACGAAATCGATAGTTATCATCTCATCGAAAGATCGGGACACCCTCGCCTCTATCAATATTTGCGATATTCAGATTGCTTTATCATATTCTTGCTCATTCTTCGATTGCTTGCAGGAATAGACCTTCGTGGTCAGGCTGACCGTGCTTCCAGCATCATCAGTAACCTCAGGAGATTGCTTTAGCGGTTACTAAGGCGCAACGTCGTGCACGTTTGTAGTCGGATCGTCAAAGTCGTCTCCACCAAATGGATAGTTATCATCTCATCGAAAGATTGGGACCCTCGCCTCTATCAGAGGACGTACTTGCTACACATTTCTTTTGGCCAAAGATGAGACGGGATGTTGAGCGTTTTATTGCTCGATGCACTACATGTCAAAAAGCTAAGTCACGACTCAATCCTCAAAGATGAGGCGGGGGTCCCGATCTTTCGATGAGATGATAACTATCGATTTGGTTGAGACGACTTTGACAATCCGACTACAAACGTGCACGACGTTGCGCCTTAGCAATCGCTAAACCAATCTCCTGAAGTTACTGACGACGCCGGAAGCACGGTCAGCCTGACCACGAAGGTCTATTTCTGCAAGCAATCGAAGAACGAGCAAGAATATGATAAAGCAATCTGAATATTGCAAATATATATGAGGTATTAATAATGGTGGGGATCCGGAAGCGGTCTTGGTCTGGTCGTTGGACACAAACGAAGTACACGAAGTTGCAATGGCTAACTTTTAACTAAACAAATCCCCAGGAAAAGCTACTAGATGGATCTACTTATATAGGAGCAAGGGGTGGCGGCCAAGGAGGTGGGAGGACGTCCCAAGGCAGCCTAAAACTAAATCTAGGTCGTACAAGGCCAATGGGCCCAAGTGGAGGTGATGTAACACCTTTGGACTTGTAGTTTGACTCGGATTCTGCTGCAGCATCAGATTGTTTCGTCCACAACTCAACGCTCCGGACGAATTTGAAGGTGATTCCAATTGGGTTGGAAAGTGCACGAAATCTAGTTTCCAACAAAAAACGAATCACCCAATTCGGAGTCCGTATGAAAAACTTGTGTGCGTTTTGAGTCAGGTGTGTCTGTGCAGTCCGAATCTGAATCCAGAACGTGAGAGACTTGGACTCTATCTTCTCTTGGGCCAAAAGTGACGTGAGAGAACTTTTTGGACAGCAAATAAACATCTCTTTCTTCCTTATCTTCATATGTGGATTATACAAATGTCCCATACACCTGCAATTAGACAAAACACAAAAGTGTGTGAAGTATTTTTGTTCTGGATAACATAAATAGATTATTGAATAGTTTGCACAAGAAATCACCTGACAAATATGCATATATGCAATATTTTTGGTCATATCCAAGGTAGTCATGTCCTCATCATCCTCCCCTTCTTGAAAATAAAGCCGTCCTCGGCGTTGCTTAATCTGAAATGTGGCTAACAAAAGAGACAAGGTGTACATGTTGTATATGTATATGTCATCCATTTTTACTTCCCTTGATTTTTGCATATATGACACATGAATAGATGAGTAACTTGCATAGTTCATAAAATCTAAAGCCAAAAAATTAGCACAAGACGTAGAAGGCATGAAAATATTGCAACTCAGTTTGCACATATAAGTGAAGCTCTTATTCATTTCAAAAGATTGACAATGTTCATCATTAAACCATCCCAACATTGGTGAATAAACCTTACTTGCATCAAATTTACATGCTACAACATGCTTAAATACGCAAACATGCAATAAGTCATTCAACACAGAATCATCACCAAGATTAGAGGTCATATCAAAATGATTAAACATTGGTTCTTTTGCATCAATAGTTAATTCAATGGGTGCACTCAAAATTGTTGGTATTTCAGTTGTTTGATCACATGGCAAAGTCAAATTATCAACGTAGTCCTCTAAAATAGGTGGTGTGATCAAAGTAGTGGGTAGCTCATCAGATGGTGCATTCAAATTGACAAGGCATTCATCATTCTCATGTAGAGATGGAAGATCAGTACCTTTGTCATTATCTCTTATGATCAACTCAGATGATGTAGCCACTCTCGGGGGCGATGTGTCACATGGTGGAGGTGATGTAGTCCTGACAACAACGGATGTGGTTGTCATAGTATGCCTAGTAGTTGAAGGAACAATCATATCAACTCTTGGAATGTGCACCATGCGCTTGTTCTCCTCGTGGCCAACACGTCGTTTTATTTCCTGTTCAGCTTTGCAAGCAAGATGAAACAAATGGTCCATAGGATAACACTCTTCATGAATTAGTATCTCTTGAATATCACGGTTTAATCCTCCCCAAAATCTATCCATAAAATCATCTTCACTTTCTTCTAAAGAGGAATGCAACAAGGTAGTTTGTAAATCATCATAATATTTTGTTACAGTTTCACTACCTTGTTTTAAGTGTTGCAACTTCTTAGTCATGTCACGAGTATAATAAGCAGGGACGAAAGTATGTCGCATGGCAAGTTTCAAATCATCCCAAGTAGTAGGTATATAATCAGGGTGTAACCGACAATATTCACTCCACCAAACCAAAGCATAACCAGTGAAAGAACCAACCGCAACCTTCACCTTTTTATGTTCATCGAAATTATGGGAAGCAAATATATTTTTTATGTCGAACTCCCATTCAATATATAAAGCAGGTTTAAAACGGCCATTAAATGGTGGTATAGATACATTAACCTGATCATGTGCATTTGGATGTTTGTGCACCTCTCGTGACGGTTGTGGTATTCGCAAAGGTGGTGGCACGCCTCCAGCGATCGACAAAGCCCATGAATTGACTCTGGATCCTGTCATGATTAGTAGAACAAGAAACAAAACCCAAAAATAATGTTCCTATAACTACTAGGATGTGGTGGTAAAACGCTCACAGTAAAGCAAATATCAATGTCTTACAAGTTCTTACCATGCAGCAGGCGGTGATCGGCAACCAGCGGTGTCAAGTAACTCCGAATATTGAGTAAAGCGATTGCCAGGGGAGCGTACGTATACACGGTGTAGAAATATGTGGAGCTGGGTTGGCTATATATGGTAGCAAAAGATTAGCAATAATCAATTCAAAGATGCAATGTTGAATAAACGCTCAACGACGGTACTGTGCTGGTCCTAGGCTAGACCGGACTAGAGACGCGAGCCTAGAACACTAATGAGGTCACGGCGTAGCACAACTAGCATCAATGAAGGATACTAAGTAGCTCTTGACAGCAAGATATAAGTGAAGATCACAACAGTAGTGAAGATAATGAGGTGAAACAACAGCCAAGCAGGATATATCAACAACTTTGTCTCCAACTTTCCTCTGAAAAAGTTTGTGCCGATTTTTTTGTTTTTTTTCTTCTCTCTTTTTTTTCCTCACACTTTTTTTTCTTTCTCTCCTTTTTTTTTCTCTGACTTTTTTTCCTTTTTTTTCTCTCGTTTTTTCTCTCTCTTTTTTTCTCCCTCTTTCCAAAACAAACTAGATAAGATGCAGATTGGATCAAGTGAAGATGTGAACGATCTCAACTATTATTATGACAATGAATGGTGGGTAGCACGTGGTGGAAATTGATGGATGGGTGGTGGACAGCGGAAGAGATAATGATGCAGCGGTGGCGTGACTAATGTGAACAGAACTCGAAACTCTAAACGAACTAGACACTAAGACCAGCAACTCGACACGACGATGCAATCGATAATTCAACTATGCAATCAATGAAAAGAAAATTGCAACGGCTCAGACTGGCTTGGACCAAGGATGAATAGAACTAACTCTTTTTTGTGGCTTTTTCTTGGACAATAGGTAAGAAAGTAAATCTAATCTAGGAAAACTGGAAATTCTCACCGAGCAACCTGAAAACTGATACCACTTGATAGAGGCGGGGGTCCCGATCTTTCGATGAGATGATAACTATCGATTTGGTGGAGACGACTTTGACAATCCGACTACAAACGTGCACGACGTTGCGCCTTAGCAATCGCTAAACCAATCTCCTGAGGTTACTGACGACGCCGGAAGCACGGTCAGCCTGACCACGAAGGTCTATTCCTGCAAGCAATCGAAGAACGAGCAAGAATATGATAAAGCAATCTGAATATTGCAAATATATATGAGGTATTAATAATGGTGGGGATCCGGAAGCGGTCTTGGTCTGGTCATTGGACACAAACGAAGTACACGAAGTTGCAATGGCTAACTTTTAACTAAACAAATCCCCAGGAAAAGCTACTAGATGGATCTACTTATATAGGAGCAAGGGGTGGCGGCCAAGGAAGTGGGAGGACGTCCCAAGGCAGCCTAAAACTAAATCTAGGTCGTACAAGGCCAATGGGCCCAAGTGGAGGTGATGTAACACCTTTGGACTTGTAGTTTGACTCGGATTCTGCTGCAGCATCAGATTGTTTCGTCCACAACTCAACGCTCCGGACGAATTTGAAGGTGATTCCAATTGGGTTGGAAAGTGCACGAAATCTAGTTTCCAACAAAAAAAGAATCACCCAATTCGGAGTCCGTATGAAAAACTTGTGTGCGTTTTGAGTCAGGTGTGTCTGTGCAGTCCGAATCTGAATCCAGAACGTGAGAGACTTGGACTCTATCTTCTCTTGGGCCAAAAGTGACGTGAGAGAACTTTTTGGACAGCAAATAAACATCTCTTTCTTCCTTATCTTCATATGTGGATTGTACAAATGTCCCATACACCTGCAAATAGACAAAACACAAAAGTGTGTGAAGTATTTTTGTTCTGGATAACATAAATAGATTATTGAATAGTTTGCACTAGAAATCACCTGACTAATATGCATATATGCAATATTTTTGCTCTGATACCACTTGATAGAGGCGGGGGTCCCGATCTTTCGATGAGATGATAACTATCGATTTGGTGGAGACGACTTTGACAATCCGACTACAAACGTGCACGATGTTGCGCCTTAGCAATCGCTAAACCAATCTCGTGAGGTTACTGACGACGCCGGAAGCACGGTCAGCCTGACCACGAAGGTCTATTCCTGCAAGCAATCGAAGAACGAGCAAGAATATGATAAAGCAATCTGAATATTGCAAATATATATGAGGTATTAATAATGGTGGGGATCCGGAAGCGGTCTTGGTCTGGTCGTTGGACACAAACGAAGTACACGAAGTTGCAATGGCTAACTTTTAACTAAACAAATCCCCAGAAAAAGCTACTAGATGGATCTACTTATATAGGAGCAAGGGGTGGCGGCCAAGGAGGTGGGAGGACGTCCCAAGGCAGCCTAAAACTAAATCTAGGTCGTACAAGGCCAATGGGCCCAAGTGGAGGTGATGTAACACCTTTGGACTTGTAGTTTGACTCGGATTCTGCTGCAGCATCAGATTGTTTCGTCCACAACTCAACGCTCCGGACGAATTTGAAGGTGATTCCAAATGGGTTGGAAAGTGCACGAAAGCTAGTTTCCAACAAAAAAAGAAACATCCAATTCGGAGTCCGTATGAAAAACTTGTGTGCGTTTTGAGTCAGGTATGTCTGTGCAGTCCGAATCTGAATCCAGAACGTGAGAGACTTGGACTCTATCTTCTCTTGGGCCAAAAGTGACGTGAGAGAACTTTTTGGACAGCAAATAAACATCTCTTTCTTCCTTATCTTCATATGTGGATTGTACAAATGTCCCATACACCTGCAAATAGACAAAACACAAAAGTGTGTGAAGTATTTTTGTTCTGGATAACATAAATAGATTATTGAATAGTTTGCACTAGAAATCACCTGACAAATATGCATATATGCAATATTTTTGGTCATATTCAAGGTAGTCATGTCCTCATCAGTTGGTGTTCTAGGCTCGCGTCTCTAGCACAGTCTAGCCTAGGACCAGCACAGTACCGTCGTTGAGCGTTTATTCAACTTTGCATCTCTGAATTGATTATTGCTGACCCTTTTTGCTACCATACTATAAGCCTTCCCAGCTCCACATACATCTACGTCGTGTGTTCGACTCTCCCTGGTAATCGCTCTATCCAAGCTTTGAGAGTTTTTGACTACAACGGTTGCCGATCACCGCCTGCTGCTGGGTAAGAACTGGTAAGAATTTGAGATTTGCTTGACGGATTTGTGATACACCACCACCACTTCTTAGTAGTCTGTAGGATCATATTCTTGTGTGTTTCTATTGCTGCTAACCATGCCAGGATCACAAGCCGACGAGATTGACTGGGAGAACTTATCGAACAAGGAGCTTCATGATAAGTTTCAGCAAATGATGACTGAACAGGTACAAGATGACAACCACATCCGTTGTTGTCAGGACTACATCAGCTCCACCATGTGACACATCGCCCCCGAGAGTGGCTACATCATCTGAGTTGATCATAAGAGGTAATGACAAAGGTACTGATCTTCCATCTCTACATGAGAATGATGAATGCCTTGTCAATTTAAATTCACCATCTGATGAGCTACCCACTACTTTGATCACACTACCTATTTTAGAGGACTACGTTGATAATTTGACTTTGCCATGTGATCAAACAACTGAAATACCAACAATTTTGAGTGCACCCATTGAATTAACTATTGATGCAAAAGAACCAATGTTTAATCATTTTGATATGACCTCTAATCTTGGTGATGATTCTGTGTTGAATGACTTATTGCATGTTTGCTTATTTAAGCATGTTGTAGCATGTAAATTTGATGCAAGTAAGGTTTATTCACCAATATTGGGATGGTTTAATGATGAACATTGTCAATCTTTTGAAATGAATAAGAGCTTCACTTATATGTGCAAACTGAGTTGCAATATTTTCATGCCTTCTACTTCTTGTGCTAATTTTTTGGCTTTAGATTTTATGAACTATGCAAGTTACTCATCTATTCATGTGTCATATATGCAAAAATCAAGGGAAGTAAAAATGGATGACATATACATATACAACATGTACACCTTGTCTCTTTTGTTAGCCACATTTCAGATTAAGCAACGCCGAGGACGGCTTTATTTTCAAGAAGCGGAGGATGATGAGGACATGACTACCTTGGATATGACCAAAAATATTGCATATATGCATATTTGTCAGGTGATTTCTAGTGCAAACTATTCAATAATCTATTTATGTTATCCAGAACAAAAATACTTCACACACTTTTGTGTTTTGTCTAATTGCAGGTGTATGGGACATTTGTACAATCCACATATGAAGATAAGGAAGAAAGAGATGTTTATTTGCTGTTCAAAAAGTTCTCTCACGTCACTTTTGGCCCAAGAGAAGATAGAGTCCAAGTCTCTCACGTTCTGGATTCAGATTCGGACTGCGCAGACATACCTGACTCAAAACGCACACAAGTTTTTCATACGGACTCCGAATTGGGTGATTCTTTTTTTTGTTGGAAACTAGATTTCGTGCACTTTCCAACCCAATTGGAATCACCTTCAAATTCGTCCGGAGCATTGAGTTGTGGACGAAACAATCTGATGCTGCAGCAGAATCCGAGTCAAACTACAAGTCCAAAGGTGTTACATCACCTCCACCATGTGACACATCGCCCCCGAGAGTGGCTACATCATCTGAGTTGATCATAAGAGGTAATGACAAAGGTACTGATCTTCCATCTCTACATGAGAATGATGAATGCCTTGTCAATTTGAATGCACCATCTGATGAGCTACCCACTACTTTGATCACACCACCTATTTTAGAGGACTACGTTGATAATTTGACTTTGCCATGTGATCAAACAACTGAAATACCAACAATTTTGAGTGCACCCATTGAATTAACTATTGATGCAAAAGAACCAATGTTTAATCATTTTGATATGACCTCTAATCTTGGTGATGATTCTGTGTTGAATGACTTATTTCATGTTTGCTTATTTAAGCATGTTGTAGCATGTAAATTTGATGCAAGTAAGGTTTATTCACCAATGTTGGGATGGTTTAATGATGAACATTGTCAATCTTTTGAAATGAATAAGAGCTTCACTTATATGTGCAAACTGAGTTGCAATATTTTCATGCCTTCTACTTCTTGTGCTAATTTTTTGGCTTTAGATTTTATGAACTATGCAAGTTACTCATCTATTCATGTGTCATATATGCAAAAATCAAGGGAAGTAAAAATGGATGACATATACATATACAACATGTACACCTTGTCTCTTTTGTTAGCCACATTTCAGATTAAGCAACGCCGAGGACGGCTTTATTTTCAAGAAGGGGAGGATGATGAGAACATGACTACCTTGGATATGACCAAAAATATTGCATATATGCATATTTGTCAGGTGATTTCTAGTGCAAACTATTCAATAATCTATTTATGTTATCCAGAACAAAAATACTTCACACACTTTTGTGTTTTGTCTAATTGCAGGTGTATGGGACATTTGTACAATCCACATATGAAGATAAGGAAGAAAGAGATGTTTATTTGCTGTCCAAAAAGTTCTCTCACGTCACTTTTGGCCAAGAGAATATAGAGTCCAAGTCTCTCACGTTCTGGATTCAGATTCGGACTGCACAGACATACCTGACTCAAAATGCACACAAGTTTTTCATACGGACTCCGAATTGGGTGATTCTTTTTTTGTTGGAAACTAGATTTCGTGCACTTTCCAACCCAATTGGAATCACCTTCAAATTCGTCCGGAGCGTTGAGTTGTGGACGAAACAATCTGATGCTGCAGCAGAATCCGAGTCAAACTACAAGTACAAAGGTGTTACATCACCTCCACTTGGGCCCATTGGCCTTGTACGACCTAGATTTAGTTTTAGGCTGCCTTGGGACGTCCTCCCACCTCCTTGGCCGCCACCCCTTGCTCCTATATAAGTAGATCCATCTAGTAGCTTTTTCCTTGGGTTTTGTTTAGTTAAAAGTTAGCCATTGCAACTTCGTGTACTTCGTTTGTGTCCAACGACCAGACCAAGACCGCTTCCGGATCCCCACCTTTATCAATACTTCATATATACTCGCAATATTCAGATTGCTTTTATCATATTCTTGCTTGTTCTTCGATTGCTTGCAGGAATAGACCTTCGTGGTCAGGTTGATTGTGCTCCGGCGTGGTCAATAACCTCTCGGAGTTGGTTTAGCGATTGCTAAGGCGCAATGTCGTGCACGTTTGTAGTCGAATCGTCAAAGTCGTCTCCACCAAATCGATAGTTATCATCTCATCGAAAGATCGGGACACCCTGACTCTATCACAAGATGTGCTGAACAATTTTGAAGAGGCCATGGAGAAGATCACTGACCTTGAGAAGACGTTCGAAACAAAGCTCGATAACAGATTTAATGAACTGCTTGCGCGTCTTCCACCACCGGCTGCCCCTGTCGCACCTCTGCAACAACAACAACTACGCCCCTTCCGAATCAGTATGGACGAGCACAGCGTGTTCCTATTGAGCCAGGACAAACTTCTGGTGCCGCTGCTACTGCTGTTGGTGCTTCTTTGGCTCCTGCTACTGCTCCTGCTGGTACCCAGGAGGATGATGAGTATGCGGGTGATTATGAGGATGAGGTTGATCAAAATCAGATCTACGAGCAGCCACCAGCACCACCACCAGCAGGTCGACCTCAGGTATATATTCGTCATGGTAGGCCTGCACCACCACCTCAGGTACGCGATGATGTCCATATTCCTAAACTGAAATTGAATATTCCACCATTTGAGGGTAGATATGTTCCTGATATATATCTTACTTGGGAGTTAGAAACTGAACAGCGATTTACATGTTTACAATATCCTGAGGAGAGACGAGTTGCTGCTGCTGTTTGTGCTTTCACTAGTTTTGCATGTGTATGGTGGTCTGAACATTGTAGATTATATCCTATTCCAACTACTTGGGCTGCTTTGAAAACTGCTATGTGTACGCGTTGGGTTCCACCATATTATCAACGTGAATTGCTTCAAAAATTGCAGCGTTTAAGACAAGGGAAAAATTCTGTAGAAGAATATTATCAGGAATTACAAACTGGCATGATTAGATGTGGTATTGTTGAGGAGAATGAAGCTATGCTTGCACGTTTTCTGGGTGGATTAAATAGAGAGCTTCAGACCATTTTAGACTATAAGGAGTATACTAATATCACTCGTTTATTCCATCTTGCTTGTAAAGCTGAACGTGAAGTGCAGGATCGACAAGCATTGGGGCGAACTAACTTTTCTGCAGGCCGACCTTCATCATGGACACCACGTGCATCTTCTACTTCAACTGCACCAGCACCTCCATCCGGTGCCACCTCCAGCCGTGATACAAGAAAACAGGCACAACCACCATTATCTGCCAAGAGCGCACCTGCGGGGCCTGCACAGCGTTCTTCTTCTTCCATGGCATCAACAGGGCACACAAGTGATATTATTTGTCGTCGTTGTAAGGGAGGAGGTCATTATGCGAGGGAATGCAAATCTCCGCGTGTGATGATTGCTACCGCGGATGGTGGATATGAGTCCGCTAGTGACTATGATGAGGAGACATTGGCTCTTATTACACGTGAAGAACATGGTGGAGATGATTCTGATCATGAGACGCAATACATGGCTCCTGAAGACGCTGACATGTATGAATGTTTAGTTGCTCAACGTGTTTTGAGTGTGCAGGTCACACAAGCTGAGCAAAATCAGAGGCACAATTTGTTCCATACCAAGGGAGTTGTGAAGGAACGTTCTGTGCGCGTCATAATAGACGGAGGGAGCTGCAACAACTTGGCTAGCATGGAGATGGTGGAGAAACTTTCTCTCACCACAAGACCACATCCACATTCTTACTACATCCAATGGTTCAACAACAGCGACAAGGTTAAGGTAACACGTACTGTTCGTGTGCATTTTAGTATTTCTACATATGCTGATTATGTTGATTGTGATGTGGTACCTATGCAAGCATGTTCCTTATTACTTGGTAGACCATGGCAATTTGATAAAAACTCTGTACACCATGGTAGAAACAATCACTATACTCTTGTTCATAAGGATAAAAATATTACTTTGCTTCCTATGACTCCTAATTCCATTTTGAAAGATGATATTAATAGAGCTAATAAAGCAAAACAGGAGAAGAATAAGAGTGAAAATCAGATTGTGGCAAAAGAATTTGAGCAACAAATGAAGTGATGAGGACATGACTACCTTGGATATGACCAAAAATATTGCATATATTCATATTTGTCAGGTGATTTCTAGTGCAAACTATTCAATAATCTATTTATGTTATCCAGAACAAAAATACTTCACACACTTTTGTGTTTTGTCTAATTGCAGGTGTATGGGACATTTGTACAATCCACATATGAAGATAAGGAAGAAAGAGATGTTTATTTGCTGTCCAAAAAGTTCTCTCACGTCACTTTTGGCCCAAGAGAAGATAGAGTCCAAGTCTCTCACGTTCTGGATTCAGATTCGGACTGCACAGACATACCTGACTCAAAACGCACACAAGTTTTTCATACGGACTCCGAATTGGGTGATTCTTTTTTTGTTGGAAACTAGATTTCGTTCACTTTCCAACCCAATTGGAATCACCTTCAAATTCGTCCGGAGCGTTGAGTTGTGGACGAAACAATCTGATGCTGCAGTAGAATCCGACTCAAACTACAAGTCCAAAGGTGTTACATCACCTCCACTTGGGCCCATTGGCCTTGTACGACCTAGATTTAGTTTTAGGCTGCCTTGGGACGTCCTCCCACCTCCTTGGCCGCCACCCCTTGCTCCTATATAAGTAGATCCATCTAGTAGCTTTTCCTTGGGATTTGTTTAGTTAAAAGTTAGCCAATGCAACTTCGTGTACTTCGTTTGTGTCCAACGACCAGACCAAGACCGCTTTCGGATCCCCACCTTTATCAATACTTCATACATATTTGCAATATTCAGATTGCTTTTATCATATTCTTGCTCGTTCTTCAATTGCTTGCAGGAATAGACCTTCGTGGTCAGGTTGATCGTGCACCGGCGTGGTCAATAACCTCTGGAGATTGGTTTAGCGATTGCTAAGGCGCAACGTCATGCACGTTTGTAGTCGGATCGTCAAGGTCGTCTCCACCAAATCGATAGTTGCCATCTCATCGAAAGATCGGGACACCCCCGCCTCTATCAAGTGGTATCAGAGATTTCCACCACATGCTACCCACCATTCATTGTCATAATAATAGTTGAGATCGTTCACATCTTCACTTGATCCAATCTGCATCTTATCTAGTTTGTTTTGGAAAGAGGGAGAAAAAAAGAGAGAAAAAAACGAGAAAAAAAAAGGAGAAAAAAAAGTCAGAGAGAGAAAAAGGAGAGAAAGAAAAAAAAAGTGTGAGGAAAAAAAAAGAGAAGAAAAAAAACAAAAAAAATCGGCACAAACTTTTTCAGAGGAAAGTTGGAGACAAAGTTGTTGATATATCCTGCTTGGCTGTTGTTTCACCTCATTATCTTTACTGCCGTTGTGATCTTCACTTATATCTTGGTGTCCAGAGCTACTTAGTATCCTTCATTGATGCTAGTTGTGCTACGACGTGACCTCATTAGTGTTCTAGGCTCGCGTCTCTAGTCCGGTCTAGCCTAGGACCAGCACAGTACCGTCGTTGAGCGTTTATTCAACATTGCATCTTTGAATTGATTATTGCTAATCTTTTGCTACCATATATAGCCAACCCAGCTCCACATATTTCTACACCGTGTATACGTACGCTCCCCTGGCAATCGCTTTACTCAATATTCGGAGTTACTTGACACCGCTGGTTGCCGATCACCGCCTGCTGCATGGTAAGAACTTGTAAGACATTGATATTTGCTTTACTGTGAGCGTTTTACCACCACATCCTAGTAGTTATAGGAACATTATTTTTGGGTTTTGTTTCTTGTTCTACTAATCATGACAGGATCCAGAGTCAATTCATGGGCTTTGTCG